>NW_027526295.1:179973506-180113506 GCF_048455015.1 Haemaphysalis longicornis
CATGAGATTTCTGGAAAACGATGTCCCCTCGTATTGACATAACTCCTCACACTTACGGCTGTAGACGTAGAACTGGGACGCTAGCGTAAAGGGGTTTTATGGTCTCAGCCATGCCACTCACTTAACACCCGGACTTTCCGGCACGCTTATCTAATATGGGGCTCGCTTCGGAACCCTACCCCATACCAGATACGACAAGATAGGGCTGTTCTTGGCAGTTTGAGATCATGCATCAGGTAGGAGGTGGGAGATGCGGGTCAGGCCGGGGCGCTGATAAATTCTCGCTCTCGCAAATTCTTGCGCACGCCATTTGGAACAAAAATGTCGCTTCCTGAATACGCACATCCTGCGTTCTTCCATGGCCAGTTGCCAAATGAGTCCCAGTGTGAACACCGGCGCCCACACACAAAAACACCGAAAAAAAGGCGACTTTGATTTCGCTTGTTCACTACATTGCTTCAAATTTTCCGAATGACGCAGCTGATGTAAAGATTAATGTTGCTTTACTATCGGCAAAATGACGGCCCGGACAATGCGTATATAAGCGTTATTAAGTGCAGCATAATGCAGCGTCCGCGTCGCGAATCAGGAGGCTCCTTATCGTGGCCAGACCAAATAGCTCCAGAGGCTGCAGTCAGTCACCTCCTGAGTTACGCGAGTGAGATATCCAGACAAGAATGCGCACTCGGGAAGAAGAGTCACGAATATCGCTTACGCAAATGTCTACGCAGGCGCAATTTACACTTGCTCTAAACGTAACGGCGAAGTTGATAAGCTTTATCTAAGAACCTGATCGTCAGGAACTTAGGCTCACGAGAGGCGTGCTTCCGATGCTCTCGACGTTCTTTAAAGACGTGTCAGGGCTTTGTACTAATGTGCGCTTGACCCATTATGACTTTGAAAGGTATACTATTGTGGCTTCCGACGCAAGGGTCAATTGCAGGCCACCGCATTCCGCAAACCGTGCAGTGACACACATTTTATATCTGAATCGAACATTTTTTTCCCGCCTGTCGCCGCTTCTCGGCAGCTAGACAACTGCTTTTGATGGACTCTATTGAGCGTTTGGGGTTGACTCTATCTGTTCCACTTATATTATCTATTGGGGCAATAAATTTGGGGTATGCAAAAAGGGATATATATAATTGCATTCAAGCTTTTCTTTCTTCTTCAGGTCTATTAAATTGCTGAAGGGTAGTAATTATTGGGTAATTGGGGTTTTAAACCTAGCGAATTTTCATTTTACGGCCTCTGTCTTTCCAGAGATAAATTAGTATTTTGAGGGCATCACGAATTACAGAGAAGTATTTAGCCCTGGGAAATCCCCCCTTGTGGGTACGTGTCCAAACTTTGAGGACATCATCATCATCATCACATCTGACCCCGCTTCTACCCAATCACGCGACTTTGGTGGCTGCGTCGTCCCTTCCCCCATAATTTTATCAACACGCATTAAGGTAGCAATGGCAGTCATCATTTATCCTTTGCACAGCAAATGCTTAAGGCCCCACCCATTTTTTGAGCCAAGCATTACCAACCTCCCATACGTAGTAGCTTCACGCACGCTATGACCTGAACCCACCGTAGACAGCAGAAATGTGCACCGCTATCCATCGCCGAAGTTATAAGCTAACAATCCAAAATGCGGTGCGTGCCAGATGATGCCATACATGCATGGTTAAACGATTGTGACTTTGTCATCATCTAAGCGGAAACCTTCCGTTTGGCGTCACTGCGATATGTTAACGAACTATGCCAGCCTTTTTTTATTTTTTTGTCACTCGTGTTCCTTACGTTAACGACAAGATGTAACCGTGCACGGTCCGTTTTATAATAAAAATGAGCACAAGCATCGTTATCACATAAAATGCTGTATACCTGGTTTCAAAGAAAAAACAAGAGTCATTAAAAGTCATAAAGTGTTTCTAAGGAAATGCCTCTAAAACAAAACGAGAAAAAAAAATGTGCTCATTGATATCTTCCTCGGCCTCGAACGGGAGGGCAGAACTTCGCTACTGTAATGGATCCCATGTTTCACTTTTGTCAATACCTGGAAGGTGAAGCGAGCCGTTAAGACCTCTTCACGTATACTCCTTGGGTGAAACTTGGGTGAAACCTTGCTTTTTTCTTTTTGTTTTCGCGCTCGCATGTGCGTATGCACGTGCGTGCGCGGGTGAATCTTCTGTTAGAGGGAGATATAACATCACACTCAGTGGGGGTTGTAGATAAGCGTTTCATTTACCTTGACCGAGATAAAGTCAAGTGCCCGTCGCGTGCTCAAGTATACCGTTGCGACATTTTGTACGATACCATAGTACGCAGGGCTGTCCAGTGTCGTATCGCACCTAGGCATGACGTGAGCGAGACGAAAGTGACGAGAAGGACCCCGTAGTAGTTGCAAAGAGTAGATGAGCAGAAACTCGCTTACTCTGCAACAAGGACCCAGACACTTTGTGGAAGACGCTAAGATCGGTTGAGATAGCTGATGCGGCCGTCTCGAGTTTGTTTTTTTATTTTTTGTTGCAAGAGCATTTTCAACGTTGTAGAAGGTTATTTGTGCACCCCACTTCAATATTTTTTTGAGCTCAGCGTCTGGGAAGCTGCGTGAAAGCAAATACTTGCGAGCTATAAGTTGTGTAACAGCAAATAGTCGTAAGCTTTCTAGCACTCGCTTATCCATGGTAGGCTAATGCGAACTATATAGAATGAACGCTGGTTGGGATGGATATATAATGTCGGTCATGGTCAACATGTGAAGCTGTCTTTTCCTTCCTTGCCGGCTACTCTTCGCAGCAGGAACCGTGAGCCCATATCAGCGACAAAAAGCTATGTCAAACCCGGTCTTGGCCGCTACCGGCACAACGCGAAATTCCACCTCAGATATGATATACTTCACAATCAAGGACCACTTTCGATGGGGTGCTTTGTCGAAGGAAAAAGCGTCTGCTATTTCTCCAGTGCGGAGTAAGTGTGCACAAACGCGGTACTTCTGCCGCAGAATTCAGGTGGACGTTTGCAATAGGAAAAATGAGCAGACAATTTCGGACTACGTGTTCCTCTTAGTGTACACACTAAACTTTTTTACGCTATTATTGCCTAAAAAAGGCGTAGTATAAGTGGAATGAGGATGTTGGGAAGTCATTACACCCTTTTTTTTAGGTTCAAACACCCTAATTTCTAGCTTTACACCCTTTTTGTGTGGCAAAAATGGTATTGACCGACTGCAACCCCCTTGGTTTTTTTGTTTGGTTTTGAAAGGGTGTTAAATATGTGTTCAATTAAAAAAAAACAGCGGAGTGGGGTCGACCTAGCTTCTTTCGGTGTGTTGCTAAGTTTTGCTAGGCCAATTGCTAGGCTTTGCTAAGTTTTGTTAGGTTTTGCGATGTTCTTGCTCGGCTAGGCTAAGTGCTGAGGGGTAAGGCCAAGTTTAGCAGGATTTTACAAGGCTCTTCCGGTGTCATAAGTGAATCAGGTAGCGCATCTGTCCTGTCAAGACCCTTTTATCCGGGAGTTGCGCTTGGCGCTTAAACCTTATTCACTTATGGCGTACCAACTTGCTCGCATCGACACATTAATTCTTCCATCGTGTCCCCCCGCTGACAGCGGATCCAAAGGGGAAACAAGCTAGGTCGATCCCCGCTGCGACAATTTTTTGCGTTTTAATACTCCAAAAAACCATTTAAAATGGTATAGTAAGAGGTGCGCGTACGCATGCGCCCCTTGTGCTCACACTCGAACATGCGCAAAAGCCGGCTTCACTGTTATATTACCCTATCTGCAGTGGTGCACCCTTTACAGGTGGCGTAGTTCTTTTTGTATTTTTTTTTGCTAATTCCACCGAACCTAGCTCAAGCCTAAACAGCTGCGCTGGTAATAAATTATGCCAATTCATATTGTTCTAAACACCGTGAGGTACAAAATACCCCCCCCCACCCCCGACTGTAGATGGGTCCACCCGTGTAGATGGGTAGAAACTACCGCCAAAAATGGAGGTGTTTTATGCCATTTTTCCAAGTTGGAGGTCTGTCACACCTTTTTGCTTAGTTTCCAACACCCTAATTCGTGACTTTACACCCATGTGGGAAAAAGAGTGTCGAAATAATAAGCGCATTTCTTGATGGGTGTTGAAACGACGTCAAACAGGTGTTTGATGTTAATAAAATTCTATGACCTATCGATCATAATAACCATTTCACAATTAAAAAGATTTTGCAAATCCGCATGCTGACTTGTATATGCTCACATTAGAATGCAGAATTCCAAAACTAGCTCTAAAATATCTGATTTTTTTGCGACAAGCCCACCGACTCTATCAGAGGACTTTCACCTGCTGGCTATAAAAGCAAGAGCAGGTACATTTCTAAGTATGTACTCCCTCTCCCCATGCGTCCCGTTGGGTTTCTTGCTGAATTCATTTGTAATCCAGGTGTGACTTGTGCGTGTTGAATGTGTGTAAATGTCATGCTGCGCGCTCAGTCTAGCCACATGGTCACGCGTAGCTGCGCTGCCCACACCTTTATTTTAAAGTGTTAAGCAACCTTACGCACTTATTTTAGGATGTTCCCAAGCACACCCTTTTTTATCCTTACACCCTTTTTTGACAAAACACACTTTAAATGTGTACGCCTTTGGACAAGATTTTTAGATGCCACGCATCTCATTCACCCGCCTTGTCCCTGCATCCGGCGTCGTCGTTGTCGTCGGCGTCCACCCCTCCCCCATTCTCCTCGCCACGCCAGCTTCGCTCTCCGACGCTCACCCCCTCTCCTCTCCGATAGCGAACACTCTCTCGCGAGGGGCATTGGATTGGATTCGATTGGATTGGCTTGGATTGACTTGGCTTGGCTTGGCTTGGATTGGATTGGATTGGATTGGATTAAAGTGGATTGTGTTGGATTGTGTTGCGTCATAGCCGCGGCAGACGCACTGGCGCCGGCGCGTCCCCTCACCGTTATGCGCGCTATAAAACGCGGTGCCTGCACCGCTCCGCTCCATCGTTCCAGCGCCGTTCCTCCGCTGTCCAACGCTGCAACGTGAACCCCCTATGCGTCGCATCTACACAGGGGTTCCCGCGAGAGGAGGTGGGAGTTTTTTTACATCCTTTTCGGCCAAAAAGGGTGTAACAAAGTTTAGTGTGTAGCTTGGTGCTCACGCAAGCTAATAGGGAGGCAGCTTCGCGGTACTTGACCGCGTGGCAGTGGGATAAAGTATTGATCTGAGGATGATATTGATACGAAGCGCTGACGCACCCACGCCTTGCTGCATAGTCGACGCCTAAAAGTGCACCCGCTGCGTAGTTGCGTGTTGGCTGGTAGGTCTTGGCACCCCAACTGGACGCTTGCGTCCAGGTAGAGACGCACACTTCACCAAAGATGATACGAGGATAAAAGAAGAGGGAACACGATATATTTACAGTGTTTACAGCTAATATCGAGGCAGAGCGGAACCTGATATCATCCTCTTCTACCTTCAAACTCGACAGCGTCCCTTTGGGCAGCACACCCTGGGTAACACACCGGCGGGTAACTATATGCAATTTTTGCAAGGGACGGACTGGTTGCTGAGTTTTACCCCCACACTCCACTCCTAGACGATACTTTTCTGTTGACAGCCAGAACCCGTCCGGTGTGCTTACTACTCTTTGTCCCGCCCTCTCACACTGTTGAAGCAATGACAGACCATGGCTTGGGCGGAACCTCAACAGAACCTCCTCTAAGAAGGGATGAGGCTTAACAATTGAATAACTATTCAATGTAATTTAGCCGTTCGCACTTTTAACTACGTGTTCTGGGGGTGCACTCGAAATCTATGACGTTAAGTGCAGCCCCCCCCTTGAAGCCGATTCATTTGCTTCAACTATAGCTTATGTTCTTGAAGAGAAATGAACGTATGGCTTCCTTCCGCCACCTGCCCCTGGACCCATGCATGTGCGATCCGACAGCAGGGTATAAGCTGTGATAAAAAGAGTTGACCTGAAAAAAACAAAGAATCTTGAAAGCTGCATCTAGCTGCATTCTAAGGATCTCCAATAAAAGGAAATGACAACTTTCACTCAAATGCTTTGGCAAATAGCACGTTAGGCGGATTTTTTATAAACCGCAGCTACATCAGCAGCGGTACAGCGCTAAAGCCTTCGTTTTTCTTCGACACCTCTACCCTTGGCAAAATTTAAATTTCGCCGTCATTTAGAGCTCAAACACCCTCTACATTACTGATGTACGGGAAATGAATGTGCGCAAACGTCGGGCCCCTACAACCTGGTGGAGAACCCGGGAAAAGTTATACCGACGGGTGTACCCCAAGACTGAATACGCAACAAGGTGGTTATGTACCTTCCACCACGCCTAATCCCTAATCCCTGACAGACGCCTTATTTTCGTCTCATCCGACCTTCTCGACACTCGATCGGTATCACCTCCGTGTGATGTCTTTGTATAGCTCTCTATCGGCTGCACCGGCAATGTAAAGGCGGTGCCAAGAAAAACGGGGTGAGGGGGGTAGGGAGCCTGACTCTCCGTACGACGAGCGCGATCATTAAGTGCGCCCTTACGGTTCGCATATAAGCGCAGCGTGGAAGGGACTCTGTTATTAAGAGGGCACGCACTGAAAGAGAAGCAGCAGTCATGCCGCATGCATTCGCATGCTGGAAATGCGGTATAAACATGCCCGGTGCAAGCACGGATACTCATTACCCACGCTGAACGATGTGCAGTGCACGTATATACGTTTGTAAACGTGGCGAGGGGGCCGCATTTCGATTGCCCCGTTTCGGCGGCGGTTAATCTGGGTGAGCATGCGGCGCTCGTCGGGTGCGGATGTAGTCTTAAATAATATCGCATCCCCCTCGATTATATCTTCAAGGCGACTGGTATCTTGGGGGAACGTGACGTGAGTTCGCAATCGCGAGGTTCAATTGTGCCGCGGTGATGGCGAGGTGCTTTCAATTACTACAGGACGGGCGAGACTGCGCGCGCTACCGGGCGTAACTCGCGCCGACCGTAACCTACAATCGTTCGGTAGCAGCCAACGGAGGCGAAAAAAAGAGAGAGAAGTTGATGAGAGCTTCTGCAGCCCAGTGATGTGACTTTAATAGTAGGGATTTTAGTTGTGCGATCTACGGTTAAACGGTCCAGATTGTGGTGTGCTCTTTTCGGCCTCGCGTGTGTTGAAAAGCGAGCACTGATTTTAAGAAGCACTGACAGGCTAGAAGAAGTGAAGGAGGGGGAGGAGAAGAGAATAAAGACATTGGAGAAAATCAAGTGAAAGGTCTGCACACAGAATAATAAATATCACGCTATCACTCAGACTGCGCGCTTCTGCTGTTGGCCGGGTCATCATCATCGCCACCGGGTTTCGCCGAGAAGGAGGACATGCAGCTTCTATGCCAATCCCCTCCCAGGATGTGTCTTATTGGAGTGCACTGGGTACGAATTTTCACCGAAAGGACGCTGTAGTAAAAAGCCTGTAGGAACGCTGTAGGAACATACGATGAATCCATAACAACTAGCCCAACTAAGACCATGTTCGCAGTTTAAAGTTTTGCGTCACCGGCCGCCACGCAATGCTTTCGACTGATTTCGCGTCCGCGGAGAAGATGACGAAGACAATGATTGCGATGATTTCTGTGGGGTTTTTGTGTTTAGCGTAATCATTGCTTGTTGTGCACGAACAACGCCAGTTTATCCTAAAAAGAGCCAGTTTGGGTTGTCGGTGCAAAGAGGAATTCGATGAAAAGAGGTACTTGATAATGAATTTTCGTCTCAGATCAAACCGCCGAAGTGTACGGCACTTATACCACTTTCCGAATGTATAAAGGCAGCCTCGTTGTTCAGTAGTTTTTGAGATGGATGCAATGGGGTAAGAATAAAGCTGTGAGCGTCCCCGACACAACAACCGACACGAGTCGGCGGCGTAAAACACCCGCAGTTGGGAACGTTCCGAACTGCCGCGTGGACCGGGCCTATGACATACACGCTGACGAAGCCCTCTTGCTGACAGACAAAGCTGAATGCTCCACGTTTGGCTTCCCGCCCTGAGCCAGAACACCACGCAGACGCTGTGTACTCGGAAGGAGGTGAAAACAATGTCCTGGAACGAACCCCCCCCCCCTAACAACGGCGTCGCCTGAAGCCCAAGCAGCAGCGCGCGAACACACCTGTACCCGATCACGGAGCAGAACCCAAACAATGGCTGCTTTGTCACCTAGCCCCTTTGGCATTTCTTGGCCGGGAGCGCGTCCGCGACTAGAGCCCGAAGCCAATCACGACACCGAACACGCGCGTTCCTATGTATAACGCGCGCTCGTATTGTTATACCTGCCGCAATGCGCAAGCGCGCGTGCCTTGGCCGTGTGGACCGCCAGGCAGCGTTAATTCTTGCCGCCTAATCGGCAGCACACATCTTGATGGTTCCGGCCGGGACTCACTTCTTCACGTGCAGCGGCGGACGAACTGCCATGACCGCCCGGTTTTAATAGTGGTCTCATTTTTCAATTAGACAGCCTTGAGCGTTCGCATACGTGCATAATCGATGCATTCGCACGGCGCGCCGTATACGCGGGCATGTGCAGTATATATACGCATGCGCTTGCTGTGGGGTGCCCCGTGGCTTGGTTCGTGTCACGCGTACGAGAAGTTGGAGTCGGCCCACAAAACGAAACCAAGTGAGAGCGGCGGGGAAAAAGTGAGATGAATTGTCCCGCAATTTATGGGGCGTGCGATTGTTTAATGGCAGATAAGTAAGTACTCGCGCGGGATTCATATTCATGAACGCGGGGCTGGCCGACGGCAAGTGCAAATATTGCGGTTAAGCCGTGAAGGAACCGCATAATCGGGCGTGAATGTCGTCAGTGTGTGTATGCATGTGGCGGTCGGTGCTTGCGCCGCGCGATGCGCCCAACGGTAGCGAGGGAGGAGGCGTCGTTAATTCTTGCGCCAACGGAGCGGTTATATAGAGACGTTATGAGCAGGAGTGAACGGCAATTCTTTCTCACGCCCCGCATTGAATGCGGTTATTTACAGTGTGCTGCGGTATGAGAGTCGAGACGTTCTGCCGATGTTCAAGATTTTTACCTCGTGTTCAAGCTCGCGTGTTAACGGAAGGATGGTAATGCGTGCAAACCGCCATAAGTTTGTGCAAATCGTGTTTTACTAAACCGTATACCTTTGTTTCTGCTCTTCACTTATGGTCGCAGACGTTTCGTACCAGAGCGTTATTTTTGTTTACATTTTCTGTGCGACAAGAAAACTTTGCACTAAGTGACCATATCAGGGCAAATTTGTCGCGCCCAGTATTCTCCGACCATCGACCTCAAGCCCCCGCATGTTACTCGTTCACTTGCGTTACCCCTTGTACCCTTACCGTTCCCCACAATATCATCTTTGATCCTCCATCTGCTGAATAAAAGCTCTGCAACTACTATCCTATGTGAGAAGCATACGTACCTTCAAGAACAAGCGCAGGGTATCTTTTTTTTTTTCTTTTTCGCATGTTTTTTTCTTTCAGCTCTGCTTTTTGCGGCTTAATTAATTCTGCTCGTGCGTTTTTCCCTTGACTTTAAATAAACGGCTTCAGCAGCGCGCATACGTTTGTATAAGGTTCAGACTTCAAACAACATTTAACTTTTCTTTTAAAGCAATGCCATTTTTGTACGTAACCCCAAATTCGGCACACAGCTTTGTTCGAAAGAATGGGCAGTTAATTTGATTGATTTTAGGGTTTAACGCGCCGACGCAAAGCAAGCGATGAGGCGCGCCGTAGTGGAGGGCTCCGGATTAATTTTGACCACCTGGGGATCTTTAACGTGCGTCGCAATCTCGTACACACGGGCGTTTTTGCTTTTCGCCTCCATCAGAAAAAAATGGCCACCGTGGCCGGGAATCGAACCCGCGACCTCGTGCTCAGCAGCGCAACGCCTTAGCCACTAAGAATGGGCTGTTAATACCTCACCACAAACTTGTCCGACGTAGAAACGATGCTGCCATCACTGACGAATTTGCGTTCAAAGATGTCGACTTCAAGCAGATTATTTTATCGTGGTACGTGTGGAACAGTTATAAACGAGTCATTGATTGGCTCCATGCAGTGAGGCATACATAGTCCAGAAGGAGAGGCCATTTTTTGATGAGCCGAAAGTAAATAATTTAGGCTTAAAACAAAGAGGTACGGCAAAGTCAGGATACGTTGACTTCTCTCAATTCAAAGTGTAACCCCTAGACGGAAGGACACAAAGAACGGCGAATTTGTTTTCTGCGCGTAAATGCCATACACCAATGTGAATGCCGTATACCTGTCACGGGTTAATTTGCCACACATACCAAAACTTGTCTGTTTGCGAACACACATGACACAACCTTCACCAGATTTGTATTTTTTTTTTCGCTTAGACGTGCGCATTTTTCTGTAAACGAAGTCCGAACCTATATGGTTTCAGCTATTACACCTAACGTGCCTGTTCTCCCCGCAGCTCTTCGGCAACACGGTGCTGGCCGTGCTGACGTTCGACAAGGCCGGCAACGCTGGTTACGGGGCCGCCTTCTGGGGCTGGGGCCTGGCGCTCACGCTCGGGGTCCTCGTCGCCGGAGGAGTCTCGGGTAAGTGAATGCGCTTTCTCCCCGCTACATGTAATGCGCGCCTCCTTACCAGTGCGGAAGAGTCCTTCAATGCTCCCGACTCTGGCTTTATACTGACAGCGTTCCCTGTCTAGCTGGCATTATTTTTAAATCAATCATTCTTGAGGAGCTGAGTTGGCTATACTCTGAGCTCATAGGCTGCTGTTTCGATCAGCCACCTTAATTAACGTATAGGTCGGCGTTTCGCGCTTTTGAATCTTTTCGCATTGCGTATAGCACTGTGCGTTGACTGAATTAGGTGTTCTTAACAACACTTTATATGTGACTTACATGCGCATAATATCCTTTTTAATTAAACCAGAATAAAGCAACAAACGAGTGCAAGCTTTGTGACAAAACCGAAATTGCTGCTATTGGATAATACATAAATGTCCGCGCGTTTGCTTCAAGGATGGCGTTTGTTCAGTTTGGAATACGCGCCTGTACATATAGTTTCCAAACGCCTTGCAAGAGTTGTTCAAATTCCCACAATACTTAGTCTGAACTTGCCCCCGAACAACACTAAATAATAATTGGCTAATCGTCAGAAACCTCGATATCACGAGCATTTTGGTGCGATCCGTAGATATGATGACAGTGCGCGCGCTAACACTGCAGCTCCGTGCTTAACATACTGTTATCTGCCATTTTCCTGTTTGTTTGTGAGCTGATGACCTGTGTGAAAGGGTGATGATGATGATTATGAGGTTTAACCCACCGACGCTACACAGGCGAGGAGGCGTGCCGTGGTTGAGAACCCCAGATTAATTTTGACCACCTGGGGATCTTTAACGTGTGCCGAAATCTCGAACACACAGGCGTTCTCGCTTTTCGCCTCCGTGCCTGGCCGTATAATCAGTCAGTATAGTTTACCAAGTGAAATTGTAAAAGAAAATTCGGCAAAGTGATTGGACTTTCAGTAGTATCTTTTTGTTTCCTGGTTAAAACTGTTGCGTGACAGCAACACTTCCTTTCCTCTCGCACTCCCTTGTTGTCCTTCTTACTGAAACTAAATGTTATTAAAGGCGAACGTTTAGTGTGAAATTATTTTTGTCGTTTACGTTTATACACATAAACAAAATTTCTGGTTCGAATGGGGTTAACTGTGGTTAAGCAGAGCATGAATGGAAATTTTGTGTATTGCCACCATTAACTTATGCCCACCAGGTGGGGGCTAAGCGATATCTTTCTGAAGATTTGCATTCCCACCATTCGCCGCCATAGTCATCGCACATTGCCACACTACTGCTTCCCCTGTCCCGCTCCCAACGCAGAGTATAGCTGGCCAGAGCATTTGCTCAGGACAACCCCTCCGTCGTTCTTTTCATTAGGGCTTACTTCTTCGTACACATGCTAAATGCGGAGCTACTAAATATCGGCTTCTTTGTCTAGGACTCCAAGCAAGGCCCGCGCCGTATTTCATAACATTACCAATGACGCGGGTTCGATTCCTGGCTGCGGCGGCCGCTTTTCTGGTGGAGGCGAAAAGCGAAAACGCCCCGTGTGTTCGAGATTCCGGCGCACGTTAGAGGTTCCCAGGTGGTGCGAATTAACCGTGAGACATCCACTACGGCGCTCCTCATCGGCTGTGGAGCGCCGGTGCGTTAAACCTCGTAATCAATTATTTCATAACATTAGTAAGAGCGATGCCGTGCGTCACTGCGTGGAAAACATCGTCGATGCGAGTGCATACATCTCCAGCATGTGTACCCATTTTTGCTCCATCCTTCATAAATCGTGGCGCGAGGACAATGGCGAAAAACCACGCTGCAATTCAAAACATTTGAGGCGAGGTTTGTTTTTGAATCAATGGCCAGAAAATTAAAAAAAAATCAGATTGCGCGAAGCTAGCTACACCTGGGCTATGAGGCACGTTGTAATAGAAGGCTGCGGTTATATCAGACCACCTCGGGATATTTAACGTTCCCCGAAATCTCGACACACCGCGGCTTTGTTGTATAAGCCCCGCGCCAGAACATAGGAAGTCTCTATAGGAACAAACCCACGCCCTCAGAAAATGAGCACCGCACAGCGCCCTGCATTTCCTTTTCCGTTTTCAGTTATGAAACAACACCAACGTCACTACCATGGAGCGGGGGGAAGGGGGGGGGGGGGGAGGGTGGTAGATAGCCTATTATTAGATGAAAGCAGAGAGGCTTGCCGGCATGTCGCTTACATTCTACTATGCTTGGATTGGGATAGGACAATAAAGGCCCTCAAAGAAATAGGGCGGAAGAGAGAGGGAATTAAAAAAGGGAGAGATCTAAAAGTTTACATGAAGCGTTGTGTCGGCGACGTAAAAGTCCAGATGGTCTCACAGGTGACGATATATAGTTCTAGATTGTCTCTGCGCCGCCGATGTCGTGTAAATAATCAAATAATGCAGCCAACACTTTTCGCTGAGATGATGGAGGGGGCCAGGGTCCAAGAAGAGCTTTCAAAGATATACATAGATCCGTAGTTGAAGTACTCCATCTTCTGTGCGACGTGCTTTTTTTTCCTGGTTGTATGCCTGACATTTTAGCAAAATGTGCTCGACTGTTCCAGGCAATCCACAGTTGTCACAAAAAGGATTTGTGGTTTCACCGAGGTGATAGCGAGAGAGAGAGAGAGAGAGAGAGAGAGAGAGACGTTTATTTGAGCTCTCTGAAGTGAGAGTGGTTCCCTAGCCCGGGATACCATGAGGTGAGCAGAAAGCCTTCGCTCTGGATGCCAGGAGTCGCTGGACGTCCAGATGGCCGCTGGTCACCATGTTCTCCCACAGCTCAGGGGTGGAAAGAGCGGATTGCAGAGGCGGAAGTTTCGGATAGCGCTAACACTGTAATATAAGATAGGGTAGGGTTCCGGGTTGTGAACAGAACTGGAATGCAGAAGAGTATTGACCTGGAAACATACGATGCAGGCGTGAGTGCTGCGTTGAGACGCACCCGGTTGTAAAGAGTCTCAGAGTATACAGTTATAAGTCATCTTCCGTCACAAGTTTTCCGTCATCTGGAATGCGGCACTTTCAGCCAGAACTACAAAACGGTTTCCAACTTCTTTCTACCAGCTATACAACCTTTTTTTTTTTTTTTTTTTTTTACTTGAGCGCCCGCGAGCTTGCGGCATCCGCGTTCCGACGACTCCTCCTTCATCGGCACGGATACTTGCCAGAGGACATCGCAGCCCGTTACGCAAACTGATTTCGTGCCGCACCGACAAACAGGGAGACGCGACATCATCTTGCTTTCACGGTGGTCCCTCCCCTTACCTCGTGTTTTCCCCTCTCGCATTCACTGCTTAGCGTGCGTTCAGAAACCTGATCTTTCATGAACAGGAGAAGAAGGGAGAAAAAAATACCCGAGCGAACAAAAACAGGAATGAGATGCCAGGGTGCATCTCTTTCTCATCTTAGTATTGCGTCAAGAGGGAAGATTAAGAGGAAGGTTGGGGGAAGGTGACTGCCGGCCGCAGGCATTGTTGTCGGCTCCGGCGTGAGACGATGCCAAAAGATCGCGATCCTTGTCATGCGTTCCGCCGAAGAAGGTGCGGACGTCTTAGGCGGGAACAAAGAAGCGATAAGTCTTTCCCGCGGCGGAGGGATGCCCGAAACAAGACGCACGCCGCTTTTTCCACCTGGTGCCTCTGGCGGGACATTCCATTGAGGGCTTTTATTCACTGAACCTTACTTCCCATTGTACGTTACAAAACAGCCTCTATAGATGGCTCATAACTGACCTTAGGCAGAACTGCGCATGACCCTACGCAAATGTTACAGATTATTAGGATGAAAAGAAATGGACAACCGGTAGTAATCATTCCAATGGAGCCAACGCGTCATCTGCTTTCATAAGTAGCGATGACACAAAATTTGTAAATTACCCATAAATGGCTCATCAGGAGCGGTTGCATTATGACAAGAGAACGTGTACATTGTTGGGGTAAGTAGTGGGTGCGTCTGTGCACGTCGGATAAGAACTGCGTCTGTCGGGGAAGGTTAGACGGAGGGAAAACTTTATTGAATGGTTCTGGGAAATAACACAAGTATTTGTACCGAAAGCTATCCAGTTGGGCTTCCTCTGACAACATTCATATATACCGTTCGAGCTTGGTGCTTTTTTTTTCTTCTTCGGTCTCTGGAATCACATTTGGTAGGCCAAGGTGTCTGGAGGCTCTGTGTTGTAGAGCCATTTCTCATGTTTCGGCGTGCACCTGTTTATTCCAGGGATCTTCTGGTGGCCAGGGAGCTAGTATAGGGCATGACGCTTAATGAGACCAGAAAGAACGCTTCGCAATGAATGAAGAAAAACAAGCATAACCCGCGCGAGTTCAGGCTCGGCACCGTGTGCCCGGAACCATCGCGCGCGCCGACGTGCTCGCTCCAAAGGATCAGATTGCATGCAGATTTGAAGCACCTGCCGGCAACAATGCCGCTCGTGTAACTTGCTCCAAGGCCTCGGGGCGGCTAACAATAGGCCGTGAGATCAGCGCATACCTCGCTCATTCGAGACGACATGCTCATAGTACGAGAGGGCATAAATAAACTTGTGCGCGCAGTTGTTGTGCCAAACAAAATAAGAAATGACCAGCACTTATGTAGGACGCGCGGAAACAAAAGATTACTAAGCCACGTAAGCGAAGCTCCAAGTTTCTGAGAACAACGGAACTTTTTGTAACGTGAACCTTAGGCGGCGCTGTGTGGTCGCCTAAAAAAATCACGTTTTTAGGCGACCACAAACGCAGCGCTGCACGTTTACGCTACAGGTTACGCTACACGTTTACAAAAGGCGGTAACATTGATACGTACGTGCAGGGTACTGGGTAATCAGGACGAAGTATTGATGGGAAATACACTAGCAATTACATGCTTACCAAATAAAGTAACGAATTGAATTTTACAGCTTAAGGCTTTACAAGTATTCCAGATTGAAGTGTTACTTCAATAATATACATCGGTCTCATTTAGCCATCAGTCACAACATAAACAAGCCTTGCTTGCTAGTGTATTTTCAATAAAACCTGGTTATAGAACAACCAGTCATGAGGTATTGAGAGCGCGGTACCCCTTTTGCTGTGGGCTACAGATGCTGCGTGGTTGTTTTTTTAAGCACTTCATTTCATTAGTGCCATTGCTAGCATAATCATTTGCATGCGAACCAGGTCGCCAAGTTAGGACTTCCATGGGCGTTGGTATGACGCTGCATAGGTTAAGAATCGACGACACTTGAAACATTTATGAAAGCACTAAATGTGCACGTGTATTACATACACAGATGTATTTAATTAATGATTTTTTTTTTATCTTTGAAGTTGTATTCGGCTGCCTGGATGCAACACAGCGACACACATTTGTAGAGATATTCCTCAATGAGAAAATAAGTAGCGAGAGTCGCCGGAGAACAAAGTGGATCAGGTCTAGTCTCGAGCCACACTGTTCACACTTGCACCATTCGTTATCTTCGCCGAAGCGGTGATTTTGGTTACACTGGCGAGGCCACTTTCGCTAGCAACTGGGTTATTGGAGAGTCGTTGAAAAAACAGCTCTCGCGGCGTGCGTTTTCATGTGTCTCGACCCGCAGGGAAGAGTGGCAGGGGAGGCGTTAGCAAACAACACTGCAATCAAAACGACGTTAAACCAAATAAAATGAATTAGGAGAGAAGAACGCTACCCAAACCAAATGTTACTCCAATAAAATTCCTGGCGCGCGCGCTCACCAGCCGCGCGCGCGCGCGCGAGCCCGAGCCCCCGACTTGCGGAGGGCGACGACGAAGTGGTGCCGATCGCCTCGTACAAGGACGTGTTGGACTGGTACCGCGACGGCAGGCGGACGTACCCGCCGCCCCACGGTAAGCTTACGAGACAGGAGGCGGTGACGCTGCGGCAGCTACAGACGCGAGCGGTGTGGACACCGGTGGTGGCTAAACATGTGTGCCCAGAGGTGTACGCCAGTGACGTGTGTGCGGTGTGTGGCGAGGAGCGAGCCACCATGGCGCACATGCTGTGGAAATGCAAAGTAGAGGAAGGTGTCACAGACGCGTTGCCGCCGCGCCTAGCGAGTGCGGTGGCGAGTGTGGACTACGACGCCAAGCGCGAGGCCGTCCAGCAAGCGCTGGAGGCTCTCGAGCGCCAGCGGCCGACAGCACGTTCTCGGAGGCTGGGTGCGAGTAGGTAGCGAGCGCCGGGTGGCCGTCCAGCATGACGTTTAGGCCGCGTCTTTTTGCCGGACAATAAAAATGTTGTTTCTCTCTCTCTCTCTCGAGGCACTTACGTCTGCTTACGGGCTTTGAAGGCGAGAGAGAGAGAGAGAGAGAGAGAGAGAGAGAGAGAGAGAGAGAGAGAGAGAGAGAGAGAGAGAGAGAGAGAGAGAGAGAGAGAGAGAGAGAGAGAGAGAGAGAGAGAGAGAGAGAGAGAGAAGCTCTATATTAAAGAAGGAAATGCATAGAGGTTTGCCAACATGCGTACGTCGACATGCTACTCGGCAGGACGGGGGGAATGGGGAAAAGATAAATGAGTAGTAATAATAGTAGTAGAGGAAAGGAGAAAAAAAAAAGAGATAGGGTCATATAGAGGGACATGTGGCGTAGCATAGACTGTCAAAGTCTCAGCGACGCCAATATCGTCAAGATAGCCAAATAACGCATCCAGGACTTTCCGTTGAGATGACGGAGAATACCATGGTCCAAGTAGCAGGCTCAGCGCAATTGGTCCAGGGTGAAGACATGTCATCCTCTGCTCTAACCGGCTCCTTGCGTCAGTGTATACGCGGAACACTCTAGCAGGACATGCTCGACGGTTTCGGGGGCGCCACAGTTGTCGCAATGCGGGCTTGGACTTTGGCCTATGCGATGTAAGTAGGCATTAGTGAACGCCGCATTGAGTCGCAGTCTATGAAACAGTGTTTCCCGCCGGCGACGAGGTAGTCGTTCTTGCAGCCTAAGTCTTATCTGTGGGTCAATTGAGTACAAAAAATCATGATGATGTTCCGGAAGGGACCATAAGTGGTTTCTTTCTGCTAGAGCTAGTGCCTTGGTCATAGTTGAGGCATCATTTTTTCTAAAGAAAATCTTTCTTTGGCGAAAGCCTGGCGAATCTAAAGAACGTCTCTATTGCTACATTATTTTCGTCTATTTCATCGCTTTCACTTCTACGTTTTACGCGCGAATTACGTTAGCAGGCAGACTGGAAGACGCCAAAGCTTTCCCAGAACCAGGCTTCTGCGCGGCTGCTGTGTACCTGTCCTACTCACTTGCCATCACGCTCAGGTGTCACGCGGCACACATCATTCTAAAACTTTTACGTTTCCAGTTCACAGTTGCGTGAATTTTGTGAAGCGGGCACATTGCCCCTCAAAGCTCTCAATTCCTGGCCAATCCCCAAGTGCGTATACGCCGCGAAGAAACACTGGGCTACTTCTGAGCAGACCAAGGTTTAAACAACATAGGATCACACATGTGCTCTTTATTTTTTACTCTTTCCTGCGGCCGCCATTTTTTTTAGCGGACAGCTACAGTAACGGCCACAACAACAACGGCGCTTTTTCGACAAAGTCCGCTCCACAAAGTCAACAGTCTCCATAAAGCCTGTTGCCTAAGTGTCCCTACAGGGAACTGGTAACTAGAACCGCTGTAACTGGTGCTAATGCTGCGTGGACGTTGCGTGGCTATGACGATAAGGCAGCAATGGTCGCGGTGTGGCGTTATGGTACCGGCGTCGTGGTTACGTCCGGCCCCTGGTATCGGGACAGCCGCTATGGCAGCAGGAGGGACCGGTCGGCTCCAGGAACGTCGCCGTATGGGGCCGTCAAAGCGTTGGCTGACGGGGCAAAAGCGCTAAACGCAGGCACCCGACCGTCACCCCTGGGGCCGCCAAAGAACAAGTTGGCGATGCGACACTGAGGTCTGAACCGACGCCTAGCCGGCTCGCTCTTGCCCAGGCTTGCCTGCTGAAGTCGATAGCCTGGCTGGTTATCCCTGGCTGGCAACCCCCCGAAGACCTCTCCGGGACCGTCCGCCTCAATTGTGCTTCTTCTTCCTGCTCTCTTTTTGCGCTCCTCCTCTAAGCATGCATCTGCCGGGCTTGAATGTTTTTAAGGACGCTAGTTTTTCTTGGGCTACTTAAACCCAGAAATTCTGGTCTGTCTGTATGACTGTTTGTCTGTCCGCCTGTGACTCGATTCAGCCCCCCGGCCAAAGTGAAGCGAAGTCTGAGCAATAGTCTTATATTTTCCCGGCCAAATCTGAACGTCTAAGTACGGCTTATATGTTCATACTTGTCAACGTTGTTGAACAAGAACAAGACATTACGCCAATATAAGACAGAAACTTAATACACAAGGGATATTTACATTGTTCTTTATAAAAAAAAAATTAATAGATGCTTGATTTCTGCGAAATGAAATACTACATCCACTGCAGAAAAAAAAATCTCACTGTCGTCTGCTGTCGCCCGCGCCACTATAGCTTCTGGTGGCACTTTAAGAATTCAAGCGGCAACAGTTACGAAAGGTTCCGCTAGATACGTTGAAGTAGAGCGCCTCGATTCACGGATGTCTCCGCCGTACGGCAACGCTGGCATCGAGGCACCCGGCCTGTAGCAGTGGAACGCGGAAAATTTTAATTGTCTTGAGCAAACCTTTGGCGTGTTTACCTTGGGAGGAGCGCGACGCAAGTGGGACAACATGAGAGGTGAGCGGGAAAGCGAAGGGAGGCATTAACTTGGCAAATGTCGACAAAGAATATCGTCTTCTGTCGACATTCGCGATGAAAGGAGCAGTTTTTTTGGAGCAATTTTTTTCCCTACTATCGGGGCTGATGAAATAATGAAGCCCCAACAGCAGTAAAAAAAAAAAAGATTGATTATTTACTCAGCCCCAACGGTCATAACCCCTATACGCCGCTACTCCCGTTTGTTCTTCGGGGCGTTCCACGGTGGGTCCGCTTCATTTAAATTCCCAATTTAAACTCTCCCATCTTGGTTTGTTGGTTAGAGCCAAGAAATCATTCGCGTATACCCACTCTGGGCGATTGGCCAAGTCAGATTGGTATCTCATTGTGGAAAAAGTTTAAGAATTAAAGCTAAGGATCAATCGAAGTGAGAAGATTGTGGGGAAAGTGATGCTAACAATTTTGAGAACCAAAGAAAAAACAAATTATAACGTACTGCTGTAACAATAGATAATTTACCATATAGAGTAAACGACCTTTTTCGAAAATACTTTTTGTCACTCTTCGCTATCGCGCTACTTCGTTTTTACACTCACTTCGGGCATTGCCCCCTGAAATACGACACGCATGTTTTTCTCCACTCTCTTTATTTCCTTATTGCGCCCTAACATGAAAAAAAATTTAGTCACACTGCCTTCCCTGTGCCCTCCTTGATGTTCTGCACTGTTGGCTGGAGCACCAAAAACTGCTGGGTAAAACAAACAAGGGAATCCAGGCAAAAAGGTACCGTTTTATCACTTGTAAATCTTGCCCCCAAGCTAGCTTCTGCAGTGCATTTCTGCAGGCAGTCAGCGATATACATATGTGCTTCCCTTGTCCTCGACGATTGTCACTGTGCTTCAGAAATTTGAGTCACGTGCGCGGGAAGAAAGATCGTGGCGAAGACAAGACGCTCATCGACTCAATCTGGTCTTCTTCCCCTCGTTTATAGCTTCTGTGCGTATGTGGTATTCTTGGCAAAAGATTATAACCTTCCGAAACCAGCGCATTGTTTCACTGTACATAGTCTCTGCTACAACAACATCGCAACATATCGCCCTAGAATAAATAAAACATTCTGGCCAATGCTGTACAATGGAAGGTCTTTAAGCGTACACGCAGAGTGCTTCACTCTCTGTCCGCTTCCATATACTAAGCGTGCATTTGTGTTTTGCCGGACGGACAAAAGGGTGTTAAGGATGTAGTTAATGGGTCATCCTGTTGAATTGTGGTGGGGCAAAAAATTTTCATGTGGAGCACGCTACCAAGGTAACGTGAAATGTCAGATGGCGCCGATGCATTAACATGTCGGCAAAATTTCGTCAGCACTTCTGAAGAACGAAATACCTGCGACAACTTGGCATATAAAGAACGGGCCATCAAAGGTCCTGCTAGTCAAATGCCCCGGGATAAAATTTATAGCTGACACTTAAACGTTCCCCTAGAGAGAAGTAGCAGTAGTAGCAGTGGTATTAGTAGTAGAACCTCTAATTGAAAAGGAGGACCTCTTGTTACGATGGAAGGAAAATGATGGAGAGGCAGGATAAGAGAAAATAAACAAATGCTGGTAGTTTCCAAAGGCTCAGAGTTTTGAACGAACGGACCATTTCTTGGTAGCAGCAGTGGAGTTATAGTTCGGTAGAGGTTCGGTAGTTCTGTACAGCTGCAAATAGTGAAGAACCCACTCAAACAGCCAGTGTAGATCGTTTCTAATTGAGTAAACTGCAACTTGAGATAGAGGGGAAACAGAGGGAAAGAGAAGGAGAGTGAGAAGGAGAGCAAGAAGCAGAGGGAGAGTAGGGGGACTTGATATGATTTACCAGACGAGTTTTGAGGGGAACACGTCTTGTACAACCATGGTTGTCAACCAGCATTTCTTTGATACTTGGGGGGAAAATTTTTAAATATGCAGTACAAAAGAAGGAGGGGCGGGGAAGGAACATTACATTGACCACTGTTTTTGGAGACTTGTAAGCGTGGGAAACTTGATAGGAGAAATAGGCGGAAACTCCCCGGCGGTGTCAGGGACAAACCGCATGTACACGAGTAAGAAGCTTCGCTTTCCTCGGGCAAAGGAACAACCTGAGCCATTCCAGAGATCGTATAAAGGCAGCCGTATATGCTCGTGCCGTGACTATACTGGTCTCCCTGATGGCCTGACTCTGCTGCGTCGTTGCCGTCGGATGCGCTCGCAGGGGCGCACCTGAACCCGGCGATCACGGTCGCTGTCACAACGGTGGGCAAGTTTCCCTGGCGCAAGATCGTACCTTACATGGTGGCCCAGTACCTGGGAGCCTTCGTTGCCTCCGTCATCCTCTTCCTCACGTACAGAGGTGAGTTTACCGCTCCGTGCGTGCGGGCGCGTTTTTTAGTTTGTTTGTTGCTTGGTTGGTTCCGACGAATGTCCCGTGTGATACTATACTCGGTTACAACTCAAGAACGGCACCACCTCATGTAGTGTATCACTCCGCCAAAGCGCCTAACCCGTGACGTCAGTGCGCGCACGTTTTGAAAGGGGTTTGCTATGAATGCGTGATATCGTCTGCCTTGTCTCACGCAGTTTGTTTGTCGTCACTGGAGTCGTTTATAAGCATATTAAGTCCAAAAAATCACGGGAACGGCTCACGCCATGTTCAAAATATTCCCAGTAACGCCCTACTTTCGCCGCGCGGAGAAACATCCGGCTACGGTGATAAGGCACAGCGGCAACTTCCGGTGCCGTTCTTAAGTTGTCACCGAGTATAGGACATCACAAAAAGCAGGATAATTAGACGTGTCAAGCGAGCAGCAATGCTCGCGTCAAGGCATTATATGTAAGCCAGTAAAAAATATTTCGTGAGGACGACATTATTTATTGCCTTACCCTATTTAATTGCCTCATTTACAGAATACTTTTAAGCATATACTTAGGTACAATACTAAAAGGAGTAAAAAAGAAAGAAACATTCATAATGTACCTTAAAGCAAACAACACTACACTACGATGACCCGATCTTACGAGGCTCGATTCTTACCAAAAAGTGAAAGAAAAATGTAATAAATAAAAAGGTTATTTTAAATGAATACTATTCAAGCATGCAAGGATATATCGGCTTGTCGAACTAGTGTCGAGAACGTTCTAAAAAGGGTCAGGGTTATTTAGACACGATTTGTGAATTAGCTGACACAAGAATTTAGGCACGAGGAGCTTTGCGCAGCCTGTAAAGGGCAGCTCAACCAGGAGCATGTAATGGTGTAGTTGGCGAATCAGTGAGTCCATATGTATTGTGGGTAAAGAGCGGACTGCTTTCTGCTGAACGTTTTCCAAAATGGTGTTGTCAGGAAACCTAAAATAGTTGCGTGTTCTTAGACGGGCCGGATAACTGTGACATTTGCCAAGAGCTTGGTTTCGTTCTTAGAATAAGAGGCCTCTCAACGAAAAATAGTTTGTTCATCAATTTTTTTTTGTAACTTGGCGCACATGCTACGCCAGACTAAAGCCAGATGATATTATTCATGCTTGAGAACTTGGACTGGTTGGTACTTTGAATTGGCACGTTGTCAAAGTGTGTGAGCAAATTAATTTCTTCTCGTTCTTTACACGTAACATGAACACGAAAAACGGTTCGTTGTGGTGTTTCTCACTCGTTATTCCGTCAGCAAGTGTAAGTGAAATTTTGTTAAGACAAAACGGGTTGTTGCCTGACTGTAAACTTCGTTGCAAGGGATGTTTCATCAAACGCATGCAAAGTTCCGAGGCGCAGGAAAGTCGATTTTTAAGCAACAGTTTTAAACATGACATGCTTGACGAAATTGCAAAATCAAAATTAAATAAAATTTAGATTGACGAATTAAAATCAAAGAAGGCCCAGAAGAACATCAAAGGAGACCCTCGTGGTCTAAATTAATCCGAAGCCCTCCACTACGGCGCGTCTATTAGTCGAAGTGTTCGGTGCATAGAACCCCCCAAATTTGAAAACTTAGAACTTAAAAAATGTTAATCACTGTCTTTAGATTATTTCTATCACACCCACAGCCTTTGGCGCATAAGACGCCCACGAAACAGTTCGTTCAACTTTGACAGGACCGTTCTCGATGTACGCCAACTGAACTCGCCGTATGCCATGTTCCCGGGTTCAGCGTCAGCCCGCGTGCCTTTGTGCCCCGCTTATCTAGGAGAGCTGTTTACATTCAGTTGGTCAAAACAGAAACACCTGCGACGGACTACTGCCCTTGTTTATTTTTGCCTTTTGTAATTCTCGTCTCTGCAACGACGCATCGCTCATTCCGAAAGCTGCCTTGTGACGGGTAGCCCCATGCTATAAGACACTTGTCATCATGCCCTTATCAAAACGCCGGCCTTGTTGGAAGACGTCCGTCACGACTGAGGAATGACAGAATTTGTATGGAATGACATCCTGAAAGACCTTGTCCTCCTTTCGCTTATGACAGCACTGTACAGCGCCAAATCTCCGAGAGAATGCGCCGTTTATAAAAAAAAGTAAAATGTTGATGAGAAATACGAAACAAAAACAAGTGTTATGCCCTCGGTCGACCTCCTGGGACCGTACGTCGCTCGATGTGCCCCGTTTTTCCAACACAGTACACGAAGTGCTTATCCGTACGGCGCATAGGAATCAACGGGAACGTGAGAACATGAACGGCCATCAAATATGATAATGATTATAAGATAATCCTAAATAGCTACTTTTTTCAACGTCACGATCGACGATGGAGTACGTTTTCGGCCACTTGCGTGTTCATAATTCTGCTTAGTTGCACGGGAGCAACGCCGCCAGGATGCCTGGGAAACCCCCGTAGTAGCAGTTCGACGGACAGAATAAGGACCATGTATGGGAAGCTAGCATTTCGACGGAAAGAGTAGGCCAGTGCGTGAGAAACGTCTACAGGAGGTTATAACGGGGGCAATAAGAACCAGAAGTGAAATTGCTCGCGGAGCAAACCCCCACCCCCCTCTCTCTATTTCTGTGTGCTTACTTTCTAGCCCTCTCTAAAATCATTAAGTCTTTAAAGAAGGCGGAGTGAACGAAGAAAATTCACTCCACGCCAATTTTCTTCGCTGTAAGCCGCATTCAAATTCCTAATAAATAGAATGACCCGTCCCTTCATTTTCTAGTGTCGACCAGCGCTAGCGATGCAGATTTGCTTCAGAAGACCTTTGGCACAGCGCACTACTTCATGGCGTCAACTCGTTGTCTTTATTTTATCTTCGCACCATGCGTCTGCCTTTTCTCGTGGAAAACAGCCACCAGGGAAAACAATTGCGTGGCGTTTCGTCACGCATGAGACCCAGATTTGATTCTTATACCACTGATTTGGGTGAGTTGGTCCATATACACGATAATTCAAAGCACAGATAACGACGGGACAAAGTCTTACTGCTGTCTCTGGAGTGTTTTTTTTTTTTTTTTCGGTCGGCTGGTTGTCTTCTTTTCGATAGGAAGACCCGATTTTTGTTTTGGAGCATGTTGAAGTAAAGATCTGTTAACTGTGTCATTGCTTGCACCAACTTGTGCAGTGCATGCCTCTTTGATTAATAAGCAGTTTGGTGCAGCGTAGTGTCTGATATAACTATCTTATAACTATAACTACTTCTAAAAGAGCTCTTTATTGGTGTATTACTGCTTGCTGTAACATTTCTAAGTGATTTTGTGACCGCACACTCCCCTCTGTACTGCTCCTGGCCCCTGAGGGTACGTGAACAAATAAAAATGCAAATAAATAAATAAATAAATAAATAAATAAATAAATAAATAAATAAATAAATACGCATTATGTAGCGAGTAGTCAGGCAATAACTGTCGGTAAGGTGAAGAATTAAGTGTGACGCCTTATAACTGCAAAACGTATCCGTAATTGGTCAAATATATACACATGTAATCGTTGCAACGAGAGTAAATGTATATTGCTGTATAGCTTCGGAATCGATGAAGAAGAATAAAAAAATGCGGGACACGCGAATGATGCGCTATCAATTCACTTGTGCATAATAGGGAAGCAGACTTGAAGGAACTTGGTGTGTAGCGTTTTTGGGGATACATGGATGCAGGGTGTCGAACCGGAACCGGAACCGAACCGAAAACCTGAACCGAACCCGAATTTTTGCCCGGAACCGGAACTGAACCGGAACCGTATTTTTTCCGCCATTTTGGAACTGAACCCGAACCGGAACGAATCGAAGGAACCGTTCCGAACCGGTTCCGGGGCTTCAAAAATGTGATTTCTAGTTTTCCAGTTCGGTACCTTACCTTGCGTCCGAAGATATTTTGCCACTCCCCAGACAGAACCATGAAATATTTTGCGTAGTCTGTAGTTCCCAAGGCCCATCATGTTCTCTTCTAATTATTTCCCTCAATTTAATGTAAAGTTGTCCGTATATACTATCAGTTTGCGTTAGGCACTGCCCATCTCTCCCAATTATCTTTTACGTTTAGAATAACTTAAGTTATAACGCATATTACGAGGCAACATATCATGGAATATTCTTCATGGTTTCTCTACATGGTGTTTAAAATCGCGTAAAGTTTTTAATGTCTTGTTAATTCGCATGCATCCCTGTCCGCTTGTGGAGGCCTTCAGGGACACCATCAACAATGCATCCATATCTTCCACTTATAGTTTGAATGGGCAGTTATATACAAACAGCACTGAGACACAAACACTCGCAGTTCTTGTGGCGAATGGTCCAGATGATACAAGAACTGCGAGTGTTTAAGGAAAAAGACTCCAAAAATGGGACCACTTAAATAGTCAGTCTGAGAGCACCGATTTGCCGACAGCATTGCCTCCGTGGGAACGCCCATCCATCGGAATTCTGCGTCGACGCCCGATCCGCCGGGATAAAAGAAAAGTACGCGAACAATACGTTCGCACTCTCGCAAATAACAAGGAATGCGACGAAGCTGACATCTACACCGACGCGGCTCTGAATGGAACGACGGCGGCCATTGCCTGGACATCTGCGGACCTGCCGAAATTGAATGGATCCAGGCACATTTCTAACACATTCGGCCTCGTAGAAGAAGTAGAACTTCTAGGAATTCTGGGAGCGACGCAGCAAATTTATAACCATTCCGGCCATCTATCCACGAAGAAATTTCGCATCATCACGGATTCCTATGTTGCTGTCCGAGAGTTAAATCGTCCGTTTTCACCGAACAATACGGCAACAAACATTCTCACATTGATAAGAGACCTACAAATTGAAGGCTTCAAAGTTCGAATTGTTTGGACTCCAGGACACACTACAGGCGCAGAAGGCAACCGTATGGCACACGACGCTGCCAGGGAGAAGCTACAATCACCTCCCACGGTGCCCGCCACGCCCGTCCCCCCTCTCCAGGCAGACTGGCAACTCCAGCTTCGTCACCTCAAAAAGGAAAGCTGCAAGCGCTTACAGGTAGAAACTCCTGTTGGCATCCTTGCCCCTCTCAAGCGCTTCTCGCGTCCCGGGGAAGTATTCGCCAATAAAGTGTATCGAATGCAGCGTACACCCCCCACATTATTTATAAATGGACAGCTCCAGCAGGATCCGAATTGCGCCGATGCCCCCACTGTAGTCGTGAAGGCACACCAAATCTTTATCACTTAATTTGGCTTTGTCCATCATTCGACCGTAATCGTCACCAGCTTTTAACTCTAGGTCCCGCCCCTGTGACTGAACAGGAACATGTTAGTCGGGTCCGCGACGATCCCACCACACTAGAAGCTATCACCGAGTACGCCCTTGAAAACGGACTCTACAAATTAGTGTAACGGCCTGGTAGACTTCCCCGTTCTACCTACAATGTGAACTGACTGCAGCGTGCACTGTTTTCAGTGTGAACCGCGTTGTCTACAGTGTGAACTGTACATTTAAGTGTGAGCTGTGCATTTTAGTGCCACTGACTGACCTGACTTTTATGTGTTCATTTTGTGATTAGGACGCCAAGACTGCAACTGTGTTCATTGTGAGAGTTGTTACCTTCCCCTTTTCCCCTCATCCTTACCCCCCCAGGGCCCCATGGCCTCTCGTCTAATAAAGTTTTTCACTCACTCACTCGCAGTTCTCAAAATTAACGTAACTTTTTCTTGTATACAGAATACTAAGATGTAAGCAATGCCCCGAGTCTTTCGCTTTTCACGATATTAATCAGAATACTTTGACTACTTTTCGTCAGAAAATTCCCTCTATTTGGTGGAACCCTTTACTTCTGTGCACCACTGCAGATGATGCCTACTATACTTTTCTAGAATCATATAAAGATGCATATAAAAAGTCTTTTCCTCTTAAGATGGTCAAGAAAAATAAGAATATAAGGAAACCATGGATTACAGACGAATGTCTGAAGATGATCCGTAAAAAAGATATATTGTACCATAAGTTTGTAAAAACAAAGAACAGGGACGATTTTGTAGCCTTTCAAAAGTACCGAAACTTTGTGACAAAGCTCTTACGCTATACTAAAAAAATGTACTTCGAACATGTGTTTTCTGAGGCTTCCTCCCGGCGGGATGTCATGTGGCGGGAATTGAATAAAGTTTTGCACCCACTTAACCCCCGTGCGACGACTTTGAATTGACAGTAGATAATAAACCACTCAAGGGTCAAGAACTGGCAACCAAGTTTAATCACTATTTAACGAATCTTATGCAATGCTCCCACAATGAAAGCGCTATGAGCTTCCTAAAGGATTCTAACCCCCACAGAGCCTTTTTTTCTCCGGTAAGGCCTCAGGAAATATGGTCGATTTTCTTGTCACTAAAAAATAGCAAGGCCATAGACATCGATAGGCTTCAGATTCGGCCTATTAAGCTTGTACTGGACCTTCTTGTATCGCCGCTTAGCCATATATATAACTTATGCCTTACTACTGGTGTTTTTCCAAAAAAGATGCAGCAAGCTAAGGTCACGCTCTGTTTAAATCCGGGGACAAAACGAATTTTTCCAATTATAGACCGGTTTCTGTACTTCCAGTTATTTTAAAAAGCTAGAAAAAGTAATCGCGAAACACCTTGTGTCATTCTGTGACAAACACTCTATTATATCATCAAAACAGTTCGGTTTTCGTAAACATATGCCAACGAATTAGCTTTACTAACGCAAAAAGCATGAATAATCCAGGGATTTGAAGAAAAGAAGGTAACTTTTGTTATATTTATAGACTTTTTCAAAGGATTTGGTAGAATTAGTCATTTAACATTGCTTTAAAAATTACAACATTATGGGTTCCGGGGGCTTTACTGTTTTGCAATCTTATTTAAGTAACCGGCAACAGGTCGTAGCAATAAAGGAACACAACTCTTCTTCACAAGAAGTAAGGGCTGGAGTTCCGCAAGGCAGTCTTCTAGGGCCAATCCTGATCAATATTTATATGAATGATATCGTAGAAATTACTGACATTGCACATTTTATTATTTACGCAGATGATACCAACATTTTCTTTCAATCGTGTGATACTACTCAGCTTTTGCATTTAGCAAATATAACCCTCCGAAAGCTCCACAAATGGACTAAAGCATACTCGTTAAAAATAAATACTAAGAAAACTAAAGCGGTGTTATTTTCACCAGCTCAAAGATCTGTTGACAGAAACCTCAGTTTGTACATCGGATCTGAAAAGATTTGTATAGTTAGTGAAATAAAAACTTTAGGCATTGTTTTTTAAGAACATTTAAAATGAGATGCCCATGTCTATCATGTCTGCACTAATTTATCTCGAGCGTGTGGGGTGCTTTGTAGGTTACGGCCTGTGGTTACATCAAATATTAAACTTATTCTTTATCATGCTATATTGACAGCTCACATCAATTACTGGAGCCTCGTATGGTTAACCAGTTCCGCAAAAAAATATTAATAAGCTGCATTTATTTCATAAAAAGGCCATTCGACATATCGCAACTGTACCATATGACTCTCACACCAACGAACTATTTCTGCAGTATAATTTGCTTCCTGTCCACTGTATCTACAACTTTAATCTTCTAACAAAGTATAAAAATAGCCTGCAACACAACGGTGCAGCGTATCTAAGTATATGTAGTTTAAGAAAACCGTTGGACGTACCGTACGAAATTAGGGGAAGGAGTACATGGTTCGTGCCGTTTTCAAGAACGAATTAGGACAATGATAGGTTGCAATCCCGAACTGCCCGCCTTTTAAATAACCTAGCCGAGAGTGGCATAGCTATAAATACAATTTCTAAGTGAGACTTAAGGAAACGTTTACTGCTGATTATAGAACATTTTTAACTGACAATCTATTAAGCGTTGTCTCTCGTGGCAACCTTGGTTTAGCCAAAATTACTTGTAATATTTCTCAAGCGTTTTATTGGCATTGTCTTCATTCCCTGCAAAGTTTAGCATCTAAAACGTACCGTACACTGATTTTTGCCAATATTGTGTGTATTTATTTATGTGGATACTTCTGTAGTGCAGATTTTGATGAGTGTATGCATACCTGTATATAACATGACTTTTTCTTCAAGTTTTGTCTTTTGCTTTTTTTGTGTCTACACAGGTTCCGTACATATCCAATATTTCTCTTTTTATGTACCTGTGTACCCTGTTTTGGTTTGTAACCTTTATATGTATGTATGTACCTATGAGTGCCTATATGCGTGTATGTATATCATTTAATAAGTATCTTTTACAAACTGTGAGCTATAGTGCGTTTTAATGCTTTCTTTTATGTTTGTATGTAATATCGACATGTTAAGGCGATATTTATTTTCTTAGGATTATTTCCTGTTCGTATGCTTTGAACTCCTGTTTCTGCTCTGCCACACCAACCGTAAGGTGCAAACACCTCGTCAAGCTGCAGTTTTGCAACTTTTTGTGTTTGTCCTCGCATTTCTATGTACGAAATGCTCAATAAAGTTGAAGTTGAAGTTGAAATTAGTTAGGTGAGTGAATGAGCTAATGTGAATTATTGGGACTGGTGTGTTGATTAATTTTGATTAAAAGAATTAGCGGGTCAGTTAAGGCGGATTCGACGGTCGAACCAAACATGATATCTTTGGGGTCCATGGCATTTGGAAATTTTGCAGCGTTCTCCTTCTCGACCAATCAGGAAATTTTGTCACGCACAAAGTAGCCGCAAAGTTATGTGAAGACCGCCTGAATGCTATAAAAGGTCTTTCTTTATGCCCGTATTGATAGTTCTCCGCTGCACCACAGTGCTGAATGTATCAATATGTAACCACTCCTGCCTTGGCTGTCAACAGGTGGCTGGCAGTATATTACAAATAAATAAAATTATGTTGTTGCTGTATTAAAATTGACATCTCGGACTAAAGTTAATAACTAATTGCCTAATGCATATTGTATATTCATCAAAGAGTTTTCAAAACGTGTGTATATATGAGGGGAGACAGTTGGAAAGAAACTAAACTGCAAGAAAAAAAGGGAGGGGCGATCAACTGGTTTGATGCAAGAGCCGCCCGATAGCATTCTTCAGTACCTTCTCTTTGTGTTACTGTTCTGCAGCCTCCCACAGGTGTAGCATCTCAACCGCCGAACACAGCCCCCTCTAAGCTGAGGAAGCGGCGATAGCACATGCGCTTAGCCAAAGCGGCGCCAAAACGCCCATAACAGACCCTTAGCAGGCGTGGCCCAACTTTGCCAACGGTCGATTGCATGTTACAACACTTCCGATGTTCAACCAGAGACCACCAACGAGACCAGTCACGATTGTATGGGCGCCAGCTCAAACTGGCATCCACGGCAAACAAGATCACCAACCTCGTGGTTCGAGATTTGACTCGCTTAGCCGGCGCTGATGAAGCCCGACCCGAGTGCATGCATCCTGCAGTCACAGACCAAGAAGTTACTCAGCACTCTGGCCTCTTCCATAGAACGTACTCCTCCCCGCACAAATCGCTACCGATTAACCAGGAAACATTACTCCGCACCCTGTGGGTATACACCTTCCCACACAACGCCAGACTTCACCTCTTTGACGGGACACAACTCTCTCCATTGCGTTGATTCTGTGGAGAGCCTGGGAACCTCATACACATAGTAGGCGGCTGCGACTAGTGTGCCGTAGATCCATCCAACCTTCATCTTTCCATAGAGAATTGGGAGACAGCCATGGCCAGCTGCGCCCTGGAAGATCAGTTGTTCTTGATGGAAACGGCTGTCGATTCGGCCCCCTCGAATGAGGACGCCTGTCTTAAACATTGCCTCGATTGAATTAAACTTCATTTTCTCTCTCTCTCTCTCTCTCTCTCTACAAGTGATAATTACTGCTGCTTGTGACTTCACTTGGCTATCATCTTTCCCAGAGCCCAATCGCTGTCAGCAGTCGCTGAAGGGCCATTAGCAAGTTCCTATCTCCAGTGGTTCCCTATCCAATGTCGTCCTATACCAGCCGTCCAATGAGTCTTTAGACCATTCTTTCTTTCTAACACCTCTGTTAGCAGATAAAAGATGAGCAGTAGAAAATTTTTCTAAATACCACCTGCCACGCTTGGCAGTCGGCGCCACATACTCGTCACACTACCATAGAAAACATTTTGCGGGTACAGTTAAAGGAGCTCTTGACACCTCAGATAATTTAACAACGTAGGGGTACGAGCTAGTTGGTACTCCATCTAAACACCGTAGAGCGCAGTAGGCAAGACAAGGGACGTCCGTGTCCCCCTTCGTCCCTTGTCTTGCCTACTGCGCTCTACGGTGTTTAGACCTCAGATAAACTGGCCGCGGTGGCTCAGTGGCTACGGCGCACGGCGCTGATGAGCACACAGACGCGGTTTAGATTCCCGGTTGCGGCGGCCGCTTTTCTGATGGAAGCGAAAAGCGAAAACGTCCGTGTGTCTGAAATTTGGTGGCACGTAAAGATCCCCAGGTGGTCAAAATTAATCCGAAGCCCTCCACTATGGTGCGCCTTGTCGTCGGGGTTGCGACGGCGCGTTAAACCCAACAGTAAATAAATAAATAAATAAATAAATCTAACTAGGTAAATAAATAAATAAATAAATAAATAAAAAGCAGTAAATAAATAAATAAACACTTTCGAAAACGCTTTCAATCTTCTTCGCATCTGGAAGAACTGCGAAAACTATAGCTATTGCCAGCACAGAGCAACAGTGCGTGATTTGCTCGTCGCTGTGGATACACCTTCCGTTTGTGCTTCGCTTTTGTGGCTTTTTTTAGATGGCTATCAAATGCGTTCTCTTCTGCAACTTAAGGAAAGCCGGCAAACAGCCGCTACACCGCTGTAATGACGTCATTCAGCGGTCGAATAACGCGAAGACCGGGAAGGAGAGAAAAAAAGACAAGCATTTCCCAAGTGAGAGGGAAGATGGCAAAGTGCGAATGCCCGAGTTTGCCCGAAGTTACCCGATTTGATCCGGAGGGGCGCGCCGTCGCGCGAGCGCCCTCGAGCGTCGGAATGCGGAGTCGACGAGCGAGCGCCCTCACGCGGACGGAACGCGAAGCGAACCGGCGCAGCGGCGCGCCGCCCGCAGCTACGCCGAGCAGGAGACCGTTGCTATGCCGAGACCGTTGCTACGCACGCTCTCTCTCCTCCTCCGCGCCGTTGCTAGGGGAGAGGGGGAGCGCGGACGGCGGACGAGTGATTCAAGGTCGCTTATAAAGTGCATTCGCACTTAAAATATTTTGAGCAAGTTTCTATGTTATCTGACGAGGAGAGAACAGTAATTTTTGGCTGAGGCACATTGCGACCCCATAGTATAATGCGTTGGTTGACTACTTTCTGCAAGCACTCAAGATTTAGACAAAAGTTGAAAAACGTGTTGCAGGGTTGCTTTAGTTTGGCGAAGACAAAATATTTGGGCAAAGAATCCTTCTTTTTTGAATTTGTTGTTATGCCGATTTGATAAGGAAACGAAAAACGAGCACGAAAAATTAACATAAAAAGATGCCTACTTTTTTTTTCTTCGAACCCGTTTGAACCCGTTTGAACCGGTTCCAACGGGTTCGAACCGGTTCGAACCGGAACGGAATGGTGCTCTGGAACTGAACCCGAACCGAACCCGAAAGGCTTGAACCCGAACCCGAACCGAACCCGAAAAAATTCCGGTTCGACACCCTGCATGGATGTAACATTGCCCCTGCAAAAATGTCTTCCCAGCAAACATCTGTGAACAGCAGCGTAGCCGACTTAAAGGTACTCGTTGTATAGCGCTTTATAGGATACACGGTGTCTTATGAAGGTATTCAATAGAAGGCCGTTTGGCCATCCCGCTTTAAAATCAAACTGAGAAAAAAAAAAGTTTTCCCAGCAGGCGTGTGTATAGTGGCGAAGCCGACTCTAAGGTGGCTTCGTTTACAGCACTCCCGTACAAGATTTCTCATATTTCCCTGAAACATTGTCTTCCCAAGATAGCAATTGTGCATAATAGTGAAGTCAATTTCAAAATGGCTCGGGTGTATAGCTCTTAAGAAGCATACATAGCGTCTCCGAAAGCCTTGCTACTTTGGCATCAAACTGCTTTTATAGCGCCTGAAGAAGTGTTTTTCAAACAATGCAAGTATGAGAAGCAGTGAAGCATTCTTTAAAGGGCTCGGTGTATAGCAGAGTAGCTTATAAGCATTTAATAGGCAATTCCCTCTTGCGGGTTCTTGCAATTTTTTTTTTAAAGAAAAGGCCATGCGCGATGCGAGTGTATACAAAACTCACCACATTTCACCCACCGTGTAGGAGCCCTGGACAACTATGACGGCGGTGTTCGAGCGGTCGTGGGTGAAAACGCCACTGCCGGAATCTTCGCTTCCTACCCCAAGGAATTCGTCAGCACCGGAAACGGCCTTGTTGATCAGGTACGGAAGAGCGCAAACGGCTCTCGCTTGTATCATCTATAATATACGTCTCAGCGAAGCTTGTTCCTTCAGGGATGTGTGCGGTCTTGACGATCTTATGCACTTCCCGCGTTGGCGCCCATTTCTGCCCTATTGATTTCACTGACGACGGGAAAAACTTGGCTTGGCCGAAGGCGGGACATAAAAAACCTCAACAAATACAAAGGAATTTGAATTGGAAAAGACTTTAATGACAAAGATCCTGCAGTAGGCGGGGGCCGATTTCCGGCTCCGCCTCAACGCGGCCTAACGTTGCATCTCCTTTCGCAGCTTCGAAGCCCATGCCTTTCAAGCGCGGCGAAGATCTGCTGGATGGCCCATTCTTGATTCATCTTGCTGGCTGACTCGATGGCTCCTTGAAGTTTCGCTGGATACATCTCGAAACTGGCACTGTACAGTTCGGTGGCACAGTCCCACATAACGTGCCACCGGTTGGCCGGTCCCTTCTTGCACACACTGCACAGGGCCTCGGGGTATTCGTCCGGGAACATCTGATGTAATGCTGCCGGTGATGTGACCGACGCTGTCTGGAGTCTTCTTCGCCGCACCGCTTCCTCGCGACCCAGCGACCGATGTGGCGGTGGTGGCGGCGGGTACGACCGTCTCGAAAGCCGCATGTTCTTGAGTGTTTCGCCAGGGACCATAGTTTCGCCATATATATATATATATATATATATATATATATATATATATATATATATATATATATATATATATATATATATATATATATATATATATTAGTATGAAACTCTATGCTCCACCATCAGTATATTATCTCTATGCCACCATCGCCTCCTGCGTTGCTCCACATTCGACATAGGCCTACTGCGCTGCCCAGGGGGAACTGCGTAAGCGGCTTCCGGGCAGTACAAATCGCGTGTACAGGAGCAAAATAGAATATCTGTTTCTCGAAAACCGGCATGTCATATGCCTTGGAGATTTTAACTGTGTATTAAACCAGGATGACAGAATAGGGCCCTCACATAGAGTAGATTACCAAGGACGGGATTTAAACAAGTTAATACTTCATTTTAATTTAATTGACGCACACGTACTCCTTCACGGAACAACGGTGCAGTACACATGGCAACAAGGAAGGACGAAAGGTAGACTAGACAGAGTCTACGTTAGCTCGGTTCTGGCAGACATTGTCACAGAGTGCGAAATAGTGGAAGCTGCAGCATCGCTTCCGCAAATCTCGGACCACAGCCCTGTGGGAATTAAAATAACTAGCAAAGGAAACCCAAGCAATAATCAAGCCTGGCAGCTGGACACTCGCATACTATATGACAGGACATGCAAAGCCAGCCTAAGAAACAGAATAGCAGCGTCAATCGAAGGGAGGCAAGTTAACGACTGGGACTCGTTAAAAGTGGAATGGAAGACCCTCTGCATTGACGAGGGAAAAAAGCTCAGACACAGGCAGTCAGATGAGATAACAAACATCTTAAAACGAATAAGAATAATAGAACGAGGCAACCCTGCAACACTGCTAATGCAAACCTACCTTAAAGATTTAAAACTGAGACACTCCAGATTAAGCAGGCTCTACTCCACCACTGCCGATGTTCATAGAGCCAGACAATCTCCCAGTGCCAACCCTGAAGTCTTGAGGTACGAACGAAACAGGCAGCTGAAAGCGGAAGCAAACAGGTCAAACCAAGCAAATCTCACACCAGGGGACATCGACAGGTTCATTTCCTACTTTCAGGAAATGACCTCTAGTGAGACAACCAGAGACATCGGTAGCATTACCTCTAGCCCCTACTTAGCAAGTCTTCCACAATTACCAGATGAGGACTTTGTACGCTTAGTCGCTCCGATTACATTAAAAGAATTAACAGAGTCAATGAAGCAACTCCACAAAGGCAAGGCGCCAGGAGTGGATGGATTGCCAGTCGAGTTTTACAGCACATTTTGGGACCTTCTTGGACCCTTCCTATGTGCAGTACTAAATGACGTTCTCACAACGCACACAGTACCCCGCAGCTTTAAACGAGGTAGGATTATCCTAATACCAAAAAATGCCGGGTCTTGGAACGAACCTACAAGCTGGCGCCCCATCACGTTACTGGGGACGGATTACAAATTACTTGCATCAATGCTAACAAGACGACTGCAACTTACCTTGCCGGAAGTGATAACATCGTGGCAAGCCTGCTCAGTTACAGACAGGAACTGTCAAACCTTAAACATGTTAAACAGAGACATAATAGAGTACACCAAAACAAGACAGGCTAGAGGCTGGCTCATCTCTTTAGATCAAGCACAGGCGTTTGACAGAGTAGAACACAACTACATCTTTGCAACTTTAACAGCCTTCGGATATCCACAACAGTTTATTAATATATTAGTAATCCTTTATGAAAACATGCAGAGTGATCTAGTAGTAAACAAGCAGGTAGCAACTAGTCTGAGCGTAACAAGAGGGGTACGACAAGGGTGCCCACTTTCCCCATTACTTTTTGTTCTAGCAATAGAACCGTTCCTAAAAAATGTTGGAAATAACCCGCATATCCTAGGCTTACAGCTTCCAGGGAGTCAGACAGTTAAAGTAACGGCATATGCCGATGATGTTACTTTGTATCTAAGGGACGAAGATAGTTTAGTGCATGCACTTAATTGTTTTGAGGAGTATTCCGAGTTAGCTGGTGCAAGACTAAATTGCACAAAAAGTAAAGCCTTAAGCCTAAGTCCATTAGAAAAACAACACATATATGGCATCCCAGTAGTCACACATGTAGAAATCCTCGGAGTTACTTACACGTCAAGCGGGGTATCGCTTAAGACATGGCACCAGACACTTAAACAACTCAGGGAGGATGTAAACGAAGCCTTAGCTTACGACTTTCCATACGCGGTTAAAAGGTATCTGGCATTAAATGTTTTTACAGGGAAAGTATGGTATATAGCCGGGACAGCTGCCCTTCCTCGATACATAGCGGTTAAAATTACATCTGAAGTATTGCGCCTGTTCTGGTCGGATAAAACAGCCCTGGTCAAAACCGGGAAACTGGGCCTGCCCAGACAATTCGGGGGGTGGAACATCCCCTCTGTAACCAATTATGCCGCGACCTATGCTTTGAAAAGTGTTCTTAGGGTCCTTGATCTGCAGACGGGGCATCCAGCAAGGCAGCTCTGTGTATACTTCTTGGGAGCGCAAGCTAGGTTATTTCCCCAGCATACTCCGGATGGACCCAAGGCAACTCAGCCACCCCCCTTTTACGCCAAAGTAATAGCAGCATATAAGAAGCTAACCACACATAACTCACAAAGAGAAGTAGAAGATATGAGGAACATAGAACTGGCTCAGAAATTAGATGAGACGAGTCCTGAAAACCTAGAAGAGAAACAAAAGAACTTTCCTTGGCGCACGCTAATCAATGCAAATGTACCGGGCGAAGCCCAAGACGTAACATGGAAGTATGGGTGGTCAGTCTTGCAGACGAGAACGGTCTTAAGGAGATGGGGTACAACAACAACAGACAAGTGTGTGCACTGTAATCAGAGGGAGACAAATGAACACGCAATGGTCCAATGTACAGTCGCCAAAACTTTTTGGCTTATAGTGAGTAGGGCATATAGACAACTCCGCATTCGGGACTTCCTGGAGGGCAGACGGTGCCCAAGAAACCCTCTAGCTGTGCTTATCATAACGATTGGTCTTTATGTACTGTGGATAAACAGGCATATTGCTGTTAAGCAATCACGCCCCCGACGTAACCAGTGGAACTTACTGATCCACATGCACACAAAACTAACCGAAAACCTGGAAGCAGAGCTCTTCTTCTTAGGGGAAGAAGAATTCTTGAGAAAATGGTCTTGTCCTTTCATTGAGGTTCAAAACGGGCGAGTGCACTTGAGCTGCACTCCAATACACGGGTTACGCTTCACGGGAACATAAAAGGAGGCTTATAAAAGCGGGTGTGCCTGAGCCGCACTCCAACACATGGGCTACATTTCAGGGAAATAACGGGAGGATCATAAAGGTGAGTGCACTTGAGTTGCACCCCAATAACGTACGGGTCAAGTTTACGGGAACATAAGGGGAGGCTTTTAAAAGGCGCAGGCGCCTCGGGCGGGGGAGACTCTCCTCCTGCACCTGTGCACTTGGTGCCTCACTCTACTACAAAGTGAGCGGGCTCGCAAATGTAAGCCGCTTACTTGCGTTTTTACGGGTGTAAGCCATGTGGTGCGGATGTAAACCGCGTGATTGTGTTGCTACTGCCAAAGGCAGTTCCAATTGCATTATGTAAACAAAGGTCATGTTCAGAGTATCCAACAAGTTTTGTGGCCCCAAATGGGAAGGTGGGCCAAATAAGTGCATGCGGTACAGTCAACAAATCAATGGTCGGTTTCTTTTGTATTTGTTTTTGCATTTGAATGTTTTGAAGTTGCGTATGTAGCAAGGAAGACCCGAGTAAATGAAACGTCTTGTGTAAAGGGAGCTGGTGCTTGGGGTGGGGGAGTAGTTCCCCCCCTCCCGGGACACAGGCTGTCCTCTCAGTGCACAATTTATGTACCAAGAAGTGTATGTCATTTGCATTCGTGTTCATGCAATGTTAGTTTTTCACTGATTTCGTATCTGCTTTGTTAATAGCAAGGAGAGATGTCGTCCTGCAATGTAACGGACGGACCGAGTATGTAAACGTGGAAAAGCGTAACCACGAGTGTTTTGTACTTCCTTTTGTTACAAGAGAAAATAAAAATTCCTTTCTTAGCAAAATGAGCTCGATGTTCCCGATTGTTTCGCGGCATGGTCACCAGCCCATCCCCGACGAGTCCGGTCTCTCCTGGCGATCAACTTAACATTAGAGGAAAAAGCTTTGCAGCGCTAAATACGTTTACAGCGCTGACGACAGTGCCGGGACGGTGACGGCAGTATCCCACTCGCAGGTTCACTGACCATTTGAAGTGAAGCTTCTAGTTTAAACTAATACTCTAGGTGACAAGGACTTTTCAACAACAGCCGATTAAAAAATAAGAGGGACGCTATCGGCAATGATCGCGCTTTAAAAAGCCAGCGAGTCCGGCGGACAGGTAGGCTCGCCGGGCTCGCCTGTCGCGGTGCGCCGCTCTTTTGCGTACCTGCGCACTATATAGGCGTGTACTTTAATCGTTTGCGTCGCCGTTACGAATACATGGTGCAGCGTTAGCTAGCCGTTTTGTTGCGTGTCTCAGTGACAAAATGCAGCGAGCGTCAGAAGCGTGAAATCTGTTATGCGATTCGGAAATTAGTGGCCGTAAGACAAAGTGGTCGGGCCAACTGAGAGGCCGCTCGCTCGTTTGCTTTCACTTTACTTAATTACGCTCTTGCATCATATATTCCCATTTCGCACTTAATAGGCTAGAATGAAGGTCAGCAATGTTTTGAATTGTAGGGCAGAGTTTCATGCAGCCGACACGGCGGAGGGCTGCCCGGCAAACCGTGCAGCCCTCCCAGAGGGGGGCTTTGAACGCAAAAAAAAAAAAAAGCGAATTGCCAATAATATCTGACAATAATCTGGCGAAGTGTGCAGATGGGGTACAATTCATCTGTAAACGACCAATTCTCTGTTCTTGTCTCGCTGCCTAACTCCATTTGAGGAACTGGCGTGTCGGCGTTCAGATTGTTAGCGACGACCCCTGCACTAGAAAATAACCAACAGAGTCAGTGATGATCGTATGTAAATATTCGGGGCCGCGCGCCGTGTATGCGGCTGTTATGTTATGCAAATATAGAACTACACATCTTTGGAGGCAGCGGGCGTGCGATTTGGTGCTTGTTTTGCGTCCTTTAATAGCGCTTATAATTTGTTTATTTGACGCTATTGCCTCACCTACTCGCTAGTGTACATGTACCCTACCGTTCGTAAATCCTGCGGTGTAAAACGTTACGCAAGAATCATTTCGTTTGCGAAAATACAAAACAAAATTTCCACTCGTTTTCAAGGCGGTGCCAGGCCAGCAGTGTCAGCTGAGCCGGCTGCAGCAATTCTTGCGTTCGCTTGCATGCTCCCACTGAAGCAACCTTTTGCAGTTACCAGCAGCGTTCCGTGTTTATGCTACTCGTGAACTTTTCTTTGTCGACCGCACGCAAGAAGAAAGAACGGTAATAGTCGTCAGGAAGTTAGACTAATTAGACCACCCGTCCTGGCCCACGACAGCTCGCCCAAAAGAAAGCCGAAAAATCGGCTTGTTTTAGCGGATATCATTTTGTTTAGCCTCTGCAACTACTTTAAGAGCTATTTCATACAGTATGCAGTTATTTAAACGCACCACAAAGCGATTAAACGAAGTACAACCAACTTTCACTCTGGCTTGTAATTGAAGACACATGGAGGGCGGCGAGGGTCGTCTGCTTTTGTACTACCCAGAGGCATTGGCCACTAGGGGTGCTGCATGTCGCCAAAACTCCAGCGCAGAAATAGGGCGCGCCTCCCTGTGGGTCGTCTCTCGTTGTGGTTGGGTGTGTTCGGAGAGCATTCACCCGCGTGCCCAGGGATCCACCTGACTTCCACTCTTATTTCTTCCTGCGCAACCACTCGTTCGATTATCTTGGCTGCCTTGTCACTGATCCGTCCGTTTGTTAGGTTTCGGACGGCTTCTAGCGAATCGCTTAGGACGGTGTCACACCACGGCTCGGCCATTGCTAGGGCGATGGCGATCTCCTCTGCTTCGGTTGCATTAACACACCGCTTACTCGCTGACGTGGACACTTCCCCCGTTCTCGCATTGATGGTTATCGCTGTATATCTGCCCTTTCCGTAGTCTGCTGCATCCACGTATCTCGTTCTCAGGTCACCACTGTACTGCTCGATGAGGTACTTGTCCCTGGCTTGCCTCCGCTCCCGGTTGTGCTCTGGATGTACGTTCTTCGGGATGGTACTCACCCGCACGTTTTCTCGAACTTTATCACAGAGCTCGTGAAGCTGCCTCCCCGTGACCTGATAGCCGTACCCCAAGGTCTCGAGTATGACCCGGCCCGTCTTGGTCCCCGCCAGTCTCTCTTGCTGTGCCGCCAGATGCGCCTCGATGAGCTCGTCCAGAGTGTTGTAAACGCCCAACTGCATCAGCCGCTCGGTGTTTGTTGACTCCTTCAACCCCAACGCTCGCTTGTACAACCTTCTGATCATGGTGTCAATCTTGTCAATCTTATTCTTGTCCGTCTGCAAGTACACTTTGTTTCTCAGTTTTGGAGCAAAAAAATGGCATTTTTTTGTGTATTGTATGGCAAAAGCTGGAGTTCAGGTCCGACTCCCCCTGCACTTGATTTCGCTGCCATGAACGTCACGCAGATGCAACTGCATGACTCTCGTCTGCGTCAACAAAAACCACGAGAACTGAAAAATGCCTCACCTGAGGAGATGTTATTCGCTACGCTTTATGGGACTTTTGTGAGCAACCGTTATCACCTATTGCACCGGCTCAGCGTATCGTTTTGAACCATATGAGGCTTCATTTTGGGCATTTTTGGCGCTTGTCTCGGGAGTATATATGCTCAGTTTGACGCAGAGCCAACTTTATGTAGGCACTTTCTGCAAACTCCATCTTTGGAGGCACCCATCCGCCTCCAACTCAGTGCTCGTTCTTTCTTTCATCTGCAGGTGTGCGAGTAGCGCATTATCTTTGATCAATACAAGCATGAACTCAGTTTCACAGTGCAGTACAGGTTTCACGTACTGCCGTAACATGCAGAGCTTGCCCGAAGCGTTTGTTGCCTGCTGTAAGCACTACTCAACATTTAAGTTGAGCTAGAACATTAAAACAGTAATTGAGTTTAAATGAATGCAAAAAATGTTCTTTCAGGAAATGAAAAGAATCAAACCCAGCTGAAAAAAAACCTTTGGAAATCCGGAACTGTAACCCTCCAAAACACCATTGGACCAAATGGAATCAACTGCACTTCCGTGTAGTTCAATGGTATTTTGGACAGGTCCAATACTTTCAGTGTCTGTTTTCGGCTGGGTTAAGCCCATTTCTGAAGAATCTTTCTCCTTCTTTCTAGAATCTTTCTAGAATCTTTCTCCCATGCAACCTGGTTCGAATTCCGGTATCTGAACTGCTTCGGCCGTGTCAGAACGGCCGTCGTATTCATAACGCGAGGAACCCAGGTTCGATTCCAACCACGGGAAGCGTTTTTTTTTTTTGTGTGTAACCTTATTTTGTAAAGTTGGCTTTCTTGCAGTGCCTTCCGGCGCGGCATCGGTCGCCATCAGTGAGGCATAGCAAGCTTCATATTAAATAGGCCGTGCCATATTGATCTGGCAAAGAAGTAATATAAGCGCGCAAGCGACAACAAAGTTAATACGACACCCAGAAGGATTTCGCTGTAGGTGACGCAAAATTATAAAATACCTAGTTCACCTGGGCAGTACGTACACTCCAAGATCAACTACATATCTCAGCAGTTTCCGATGCACCACCCTCAGTGAGAGCACGGGTGCATATGCCGCCAAATGGCCACGACGCGTTTCTCAGTGGTTGCCCCGGTGCCCCTCGCAGATCGTGGGCACAGCGCTGTTGGTGCTCGCCATCTTGGCCATCACGGATGCCCGCAACATGGCCGTTCCGCAGGGGGTGCAGCCCCTGTTCATTGGCTTCGCACTCGGCGCAGTCATCCTGTGCTTCGGCTACAACTGCGGTGCTCCGCTCAACCCGGCCCGGGACCTGGGGCCGCGCGTCTTTACTGCCATGGCCGGATGGGGAGGCGAGGTCTTCAGGTGAGCAGTGGGTCGATGCACCACCGGCCGCCTGTGCTCATCGCTTGTTCACCAGACACAATCCCCTAAAGAAACACTGACACAAGGGGAGGTTTGGTGAAAGTTCAGCCCCCACCTCCTTATTTTCCCTTCTTTCTCCCAGTCCTCTTATTATTTCGTTCCTTGCACGTCCACTTGTCTCCTCGACAGGGAGATGTCTTTACAGCGACTTGTCGCATGCTCGTCTCCACATGACTTGGTAATTTTCAAGCTTGAACTAAATTAGAAAAGCGAAAGGAGGGACGAGATATGGCAGTGGCGAACAACTGCTTTTACTGGCACAGAGATGTCCTGCGTTATTATTTTTGAGATGGAGATTAGAGGCAGTCCACTCTTATTGGATAACTACCGGTAGTGTGCAGAGGGCAAAATGATAGTGCCTAGGAGCATATTCCGGTAAAGTGACTTTATGCTACATGCCAACCATACCCAACCCCTGAACCACCTAGTTAACGCAACCCCAACAAAACCAAAACTTTTTTAACCCTTTCAGAACTCGCCAGTTTGATCTCCAAACCTTACCAAATCATATATCCTCCTAACACTGAACTCAGGGCTGCTTTCATGGCCCAAAAGTTGTACTAAGCTCTCGCTTGCTGAATGCGCAATGCCATGCTGGGCAAGGACCAAAAATCAAGCAAAATCTTTCGAAACATAGAGGGCAAAGCCCTCACTTTCATCCTCACCATTTTTAACCATCATTGGGAAGCCACCACTTTTCCCCACATCCCACTCTGGCTCATAACCATCAACAATCTCTGCTCTATTTGTCTTGCTTCTTGCCTGGGCAAGCTCTTCAAACATAAGGTGCACTCTTGCTTAAAGGAGCCATGAAGAGAAAACAAAAGTTTGTTTTATTCGAAAGATTAGGTGTTTCATAGTACCCCAAGCGCTTTCCCGGAAGCAAATGATGCTTTATTCACTGATAAATAAGGCAATTTAAGCCAAAATTTTAAATCTCCCGCTAAAATTGAACATTCCGTGACGTGTACAATGGCGTCATAGAGCCGGTCCATGAAACAGATACTTAGTATGTCGACTCCATATAGCACCCACACGCGGGAGTCGATCGAGACGGCGGCCATTTTAAAAATACTAGTAAAACCTAGTGCACCCGCAGCCCTAGTCATGGAATCGCCTGATCCGGAGAACAAAACTCTCGCCGAGGAGCTCGGGCTTGCATTTAACAACCTCACACCACAAAAACGCTCAATGCTTCTAAGTGCACGAGCGGCAAGAGTTGTGGGATACGCGGTGGACGGGAAAGCGACCATTCCGCGATAGCCACAACAGACGAACGCCCAGCCGTCGGCACCGCTGCCTCGTCAGCCCCGTCGCGACGGACGAATATAGACTGGTACGTATGTGCCGTATTTTGATTACGGTTAATAATAGTTCAATTTCAGTAGCAGTATCACTTATGCCAGTTGGCCGGTGTCGTGTATGGAAAGCCGTTCGCGCGAGCTCTCTGCTTCGACCAGAAAGATACGAGCGTCAATGCGCGGTGTTTACGGCATTTTTTTCCCCAAGGTCAGAGCGATTTGACGAAGTCGGCAACGAGCGCCAGCATGTTCCAGGAGTGAGCTAACGTAAGGGTCCCTGCCGTAACTGAACAAACTGAAGTTTTCAGTGGTTGTAAACTGGAAACGAGCTCGTAACGACAGCAGCAAACCAACACCATTCGAAACTTACGCGACGACTGGCACTATCTCGTCGCTTCTTGCTGTTCCTTACTCCCCTCGTTTCTATTTTTACCTTTGCTGGTTGGCGATATGACGGCCAACCTCCTGTGAAGGGATTACGATACGAAGCAAGGTCGCGGCTGTGCGTGCTGGAACGGTTCGTTGGCCCCGAAGAGCCTCGAAAGCTTTTCTTTCCTCCATGCTCGAACCCGAAAATTCGTCTGCGCCATAGAGTTTCATACTAATATACACTAGAGGGAAATGTGGCGCCACCATCTAGGGGAGCCGCGCTTCGGTGAGCGTGCCGTCATGTACCGGGCAGGCACGTTCCACTTGTCCTTGGCATGGCTCACGAACAGGCTGAAAAGTTGGCTTTGGCTGCAAAAATGCAACAATATTACTGCAGAAAATTAATCGAATTTGTTCTGTTATTAAAAAATAAAAGCTCTATAAAGATTTATTTGCCAGGGATTATTTAGAAGCTTCATGGAAGATGAACAGAAAAACAATGTTACCCCTTTTGGCTTCAAGACGAAAAAGAAGCCATGTGGCTAACCAAGCCAAGGAGGCGAGGAACGTCGCTAGCTGCAATGGCGCCGCCTACGGCGGCACGCGAATGCAGCGCCAGATTTCCCTCTAGTATATATTAGTATGAAACTCTATGGTCTGCGCGACGGCGAGATGTCGAGCTCGGCCGGCGCGCTAGTTTCGTACGCATTGGCGCACACGCTTGCGAGTTCGTTCGGACCTTCAACCGTTTACTCCACCGTTCTTTGTCATAAAAAGAATGTGCAGTATGTTTCACGGGCATTTAGCTCGCTATGCAAGCTGTAAGCCCTGCCTAACATGCGTTTGCTTTTGCCGGCCTCCGCCAATCGCAGAGCTTAGCCCATGTGACGGCATAGGTTCTGTTGCGGGAAATGAGCTGGTGGGTCGCATGACCATTCCCGTTTTTCCTAATTATGTAGCTTATTTGAGCGAAGTTTGCGTTATAAGTGGTGTCGTTATGGTTCTAACGAGGCAATCTTTCGAATGAACCAAACTTGTGTTTTCTCTTCATGGCTCCTTTAACAACCCATCTCGGAGATAACAACCTGTGTCCACATATACGGTCAATTTTCAGGTCTACAAATCTACTCAAGACGTTCTCCTCCAACTAAAAGGGCAAATAATAGATGACCTCTGAAAAAGTCAGTGCAGCGCACTGTCCCTGCTGTTAATGTTGAAGAAGCCTTTGACACGTCACACATGAGGCCATCTCGCGAGGCCTTCAAACTACGGTGGTGTGGCTACTTACAACTTTGTCTGAGAAGTTCTGGTGTATTGGACAGCGCATTCCATCTTAGGCCCATACAATCTGATCTCTCTTCACGCCATCAAGAGGCACCCCTTAAGGATCAGTCATTTTGCCCTTACTTCATACCAGCACCAGCTCCTTACCTAACTGCCAAACTCTCTGCTTCTTTAATCTACCTCGCGCCTTCTATGCGGACGACTTAACAATCTGGGCCAACACTCGCTCAGCCGCACATCATCAAGACAATATTAAGCAAGCCATTGGCTACACACCTGAGTACTATCTAGAGCAGTGAAGCCCCACCTGTGCTGTCCTCAAATCCGCATTACTCATCCTCAATGCACGTACTTACAGACAGCACTACCCCCAACCTGCCCATCACTATAATCTCTGTTCCCAACCCACAAGTGACCGGCCTTCAAATATTCCACGCTGCCTAACAAACCAACAGAAAAGTGACCACTCTTCTCCAACTCCATTTTACCATCACACATCCGCGAGAGCACGACACCTGCCAATTTGTTCAAGCACTTCTTATCATTCCCATCATATATACGGTGCACCATATGTCCAACTGAAGTCAAAAGAACAATCAAAAGTTGACGTACTATTTTGCAAGAATTATGCAAAATTGTCTTTGGACTTCCTGCACTCACTCCTACAGTTCACCCCTACTCAAGCTCGACCTCCGCTATTCACTCATGGAACTCCTAGAAGTACAGTGAATATGCCTAGGCTAGCTCAATCGCCTCTTCCCAGCCTTATGTGTTGCGCCATTCTGGCACACCTAGTCTGCTCTGTTCCCAGCTCATTGGACGCACCACTATACACCCACATCCCGTTCCCTCCCATTCTGCACCATCCTACTTAAACTGTCAGTCGAAGACAAACACACATTCGTTGCCTACAGAAGCAATACTCTTAACATTCCTGCAATTCACTGCGTGGACATCCAAACGTACTTGCAACGACCAGACCACGCACTGGTTGCTTTTGATCCTCGTGGCCCCATGCTGACAGCCACCACCATTGATGAACCCTACCAGTATGGAAAAAAGAAACAGGAAGAACAGTATTAGTATAGAAGGCTCTGGGCCCATTTAGGGAGAATCGGTGAGGTGGGAGTGTGGTTCTGTGGTGGTTTGAATCAACAAACTGTATATGTGCCCCAGGGGAGGTAAGCATTTCTACTCACATTGCATGTTGCACAAAATCGAGACAGACCTTTCCACTACAGCCCTGACCAGCAATGTCACTACCCTCACGAACACACAGCTAGCCTGCCACAACTTTCTGATTAATTGCATTCTCCCCCGTCCCTCAAGCATCTACCAACGATCAAGACCCTTCCCTACATCCCAGTCATGTGGACCCCAAGTCATACCTCCCTCCAGAATGAAGCGGCTCATGCGGCGGCCCGTTCAGGATGGGTGTCTTGGTTGCGCCCTCCACCAAACGGCCTACTCCCATTCGAGGCCCCAAAATCCGCCACCGTTTTCGTCAGAGCCACCACAAGTACCTACCCTTCATCTTCACCTGTCCCTCGGTGTCTGGGAAATCCAACAATTGTGCACATTTCACACCCAAACATACTTCAACACCCTCATCTCGCATCTCCCACTATATATCCTTAGAATACCCAACCTGCCATATCCCCAGTACAGCCTTCCATCTGAAAAGGGCACGCCCCAGCCATCTGAATGCCTTCCTTTTCTCCTCTCTGGAGCAGTGGAAGTGTGGGCTAACCAGCTCTCAGCCCAGACCTAAGCAATGCCTGGTCTCCTAGGCTAGAGAGTGGCATTCCCCTGTGACTTTCTAGAATAAGAAGAGGCGACCCACCTTTCTTTTATTTTCTTTATTTCTCATTTCCAGTAAATGCAACAACAGCAACTAGAGGCGCATTTTAGTGCGAAGTGAAATAGAGTAATCAGTGGTCCACCGCGTCACCCTACAACTCGTACATGATTGCTGTCAGCACGAATGAGCAATCTCACGAGGTGTCCTTGATGCGCAGCTTCCGGGACTACAACTGGTTCTGGGTGCCCATCGTGGGCCCCCACATTGGCGCCCTCGTCGGTGCCTGGCTGTACACGTTGGCCGTGGAGCTGCACTGGCCCGGCGAGAGCTACGACATCAACAGCGGCAACCCCGTGTCCGCCAAGGACGGTGCGTACAACGGTCATCAACCGTCCTCTATCGAGACGGGCAGGTAAAGCCTCGTGTCCGCTTAGTGTCCACCCCCCGGAAGCACGTGTAGGCATCGTGTTTGCTGCCTCTGTTCCGCCGAGTCTGCTCCACGTAGTTGCATCAGCGTTACGCACGAACGGCTGAGTCCTTGCAGAATCCTTGGCTGCACACTGTGTTCCCCTGCCTACCTGGTCAACTACTTGGTGGGAATTGGGAGTTCTAGCTTGCTGCGCTCATGGCTCTGGTTTCTGCGCTTAGTGCTGGGTGATTATATTTAAGCTCGTGTGTTACACTCGAGTCTGTTTGTTTCCTTTTTCACCTTTATTTTGCTTTCGTAAACTTCTTTCTATTATGCTATTTTGTTTTTGTTTTATTTTGTTATCCTCTTAATTTCTTTTTTCCTTTCAAGCCCTTTAATTTTACCCGTTACCCTCTATTCCTGCTTTTACGCCTTCTAAATTCACTTTGCCTTTTTTTTGCTTCTCTTTTTCACTTCTTTGCGTAACCCATGCCAAAGTTAGAGCTATGCCTGAAGCGCATCACCGCCAAAAAACATTGGCAATCAGTAAATCTCGATTGTAAACAAAAGTGTGGCTTATATGCTGCCGGGCCAAGCTCACGTGCACACTTGTCTTTTTGGCAGCCTTGTCGAAACCAAGGATGTGCATGGCAAGCTAAACTCTACCATTATTCGTGGCTTTAGTATAAGTGTGCCTGCATCTGTAACCTGTGGCGCAGCAATGCATGAGCCTTTTTGTCAGAATCTTATCTACACAGCTTATAACGCATGTGTCCAGAGTTTGTGGGCTCACTCCATGCATGCAGATACAACGGGCAGTGCTCCCGACGGCTAAAATCACAGCTCCCCTGGTTGGCGACACCCAACATGGAGCCATTTGACCATTCAGGTCACTTGTTCTGACTACTGGTAGAACTTAATTAGAGCAGCTCCTTGAAACACGTGCGGCAAACGTTCCCACTAAGCACTAACTAAGGCATACTGGGCAGCGACCACCCGACCTTATTTTACTTGCGCAGGACATTCATGATCTTCAGTAAAGAAAACAAATGCGGACGTGACTTTCCGCACTACTGCTTTTTTTTTTCTTTCGTTAAAGGCTTATCTGTTCTTTGTGTCCTAGTAAGCAGTTCATAATTAATGGTGCAAGGGCACAATGTGGCTGGCTTCAGGCGTTAATTAAAAGGCCATTAATTGTTTGAAAGAAAACTTTGAGATGATGTATGGTCAGGTGAGTTGGTTGACACTCATATTGAAAATTTATGGCCCAAATGAGCACAACTGACAAGGCAGAGAAGTTCACAGGACAGTGCTGACTCTCACAGCTGTATTTTTAATTGAATACTAGCAAATACATACGTCTTGTTGTCTTTTTTTTGTTTTCTCATTTAAAAAAACCAAGTTATAGTTTAATGTCCATCCCCTAAACCACATCACACCTGTATTTGTGAATACGCCAGGTGAAGCCGCTGTTCTAAGGGGGCCATTTTCTTTATCAAGGCCACTGGTTGTAACTGCCATAAGCTAAAATAATTTTTATTTCATTTATAAGTAAGATAGTAACACACTATCACTCTTGTTAGTGTTAAACAAAATAGACCATCAAGTTTGACCTCTGGGTGAAGTTTAGCGCGAAAGAAGATGTGGTTTGTTCGGGAAAATTATTTTTAAGACTATCATTTATTCTTGCAACACCCTGTATGCGCGCAAAGCGGATGCTGGGTCTCATCTGGGACAGGCTGCAGTGAGTCAGGGCTGCATGTTGCCTTGACAAACAAAGGGTAATTACTTCAAAGAGGGTCGGAGCAGCATGCAATAAAATGATGCTACGGTGTCCAGTAGACTCGAATGAAAAAAGAGAAGGTGGCAAGTGTGCACAAATACAAGGAAAAAGGATGCCTTCTTAAAATGCGCTTCCAGCTCCACCAGAAAGAGGTGCACACGGCCTAAAACCATTTATTTCCTCCGTGCATCAGAGTGTCACCTCCAAATTGTACTGCCTATGCTTGGTGGCCGGGAAATAAAACTGAAAGCATGTACCACCTACTTTTGATAGGTGTACAGTAATGAACACCCGCAAAGCAGGAATCATAAGTCAAAATGTGTTCAACTCTACACCCGATCCTTTGAATGGTTGTCGTACAAATTTATTGAATCTTTTTGGGGATTGATTGATTGATTGTGAGATTTAATGCGCTGGAGCTACACCTGGGCTGTGACGCAGTGGAGGGCTTCGGATGAATTCTGACCAGTAAGGAATCTTTAATGTGCACCGAAATATCAACACATGGCTGTTTTCGCTTTTCGCCTTCATCAGAAAAGTAGCCACCGCGGCTGGGATTGAACCCACGTCCTGAATCTTTTTAGGGGCAAAACTCACTATGAGCATTGTAGTCGTTAACTACTTTTTTCGAGATTATGAGATAAACGTAAGGCGCTGCAAGAAAAATATATATTTTGTTTACTTGTTTGCAGTGTAAGCCTACCACCCCTTAAAAACTTTATAGCGTGTGGCCATTTCCTATGTTTGCACTTGAAGACTTTCAGGGCATGAATTTGGACAATTCTATTTTGCACTCGTGTAAAAACTGGCTGTGAGTGCATGGGTAAAAAAATTTCAAAAAAGCGGAAGTTAGGCATGCAAAATTATGCACCCTTGACAATTCAGAATGTGCAAACTAGTTTACTTAATCACATTCCCGGTGACTAAGGCGTTCTGCTGCTGGGAACGAGGACGTGGGTTTGATTCATGGCAGCCGCTTTTCCGATGAAGGAGAAAAGCAAAAGCGCCCGTGTGTACGAGACTTCGGTGCATGTCAAAGATCCTCGGGTGGTCAAAATTCATCCGGAGCCCTCCGCTTTGGCGTGCCTCATTGCCTGCGTCACGTCGGCGCATTAAACCCTACGATCAATCAATCAATCATTCAATCGCATTCCTCATGCCGTTCTGCCTTTTATTTCTTGTGATTTTTTTCTCATATGGTTTCGTTTCACAATAGAACACCCATAATATTTTTCCTGTACGTACTTGTATGCGTTTAAAAAAAAAAGCCCTTCGTAAATAAATAAAAAGTAAAAAGCGTTTCTTAAATTCAGCACTTGTCCTGGGAACTTTTGTCAGTCGTCCTTTTGCTCATGCAATTTTCAATATGAAGGCAAATATGCAGGCAGGGACGGGTTCACTGGAGAAAGCAAGGTAGAATGAAGGGCATTGGCTGGGCAAAACATGACGTTTGTCTTTAGCCTGGCTTTGAAAATTTTAGTTCTGTAGATCAGGCTTGCGCAAATTAAAGGAAAACTAAAGAAAGTCGTAAATGCTCTATAATACCTTTAAGTTAACCAAGTCAATGTGTAAAGTGTATGGCCTACACCCTTTTGTTCTAGCTGTGGTCAATTTACGAACAATTTTTCAGAATAAAATAATTTTAGGAGCGCCATTTCCCTTCATTTCTACTCTGATTATGTGACACTGGCTACCTGTGACAGCACACTCTGAAAGTTCGATAAATATTGCCTCTATTAATATGCCTGTGTACAGATAAATGCCATGCTAGCAAGCAGGTTGCGTGTTTTCATTGGTGGCTGTACTATACAACAACGCACGTACCAAAGATGCTGACTAACAGGAAGCGTGGAATCTGTTTACTAGTGTGACATTTATTATTCTGAGCATCAAGCTGCTCAAGCAGTGCCGGTTAAATATACAGAGGGCAAGGCTGAACAGGAGTGTGTTTATGGCTTATAAATTGCACCTAAGCAAACACAAGGTCCATATTTCCCATGAAATAGGTGAAGAATAAAGTCGGGAGAAACGACGAACGACGTCACTGCAGCAGGGCCGAAAGTTATCGCGGAGCGTGCCTTCTGCTTCTTCTTGTAATAAAACATGGCTCTGTATTCCCGCTTAATAATAAAATTATGGATTGCATGACTTGAACGAGGTAATGTGCTCACAAATAAAATGTCATATAGCTCACTTTAGTGCCCCTATTACTCAACCTACGTGGTCCTGACCAAGTTATTAATAATAAAAAAAATCCTTTGAAAACTCTCCACTTTGTTTTGACGCTATGGACTACATGCAGTTATTTAAGTGTTGTCTCAAACCATCTAGATTCTAGCATGCAGTAGGTTATCTCACGTTTATTTCCAAGATGAAGACTCAACGTAATGTATGCCACTGGCTGAATGAAACCCTTTCCGCTACTAACTCCTTCACTCACACGGGGAGTGCCTGTGGCAGTGTGATGTAACTGCATGCCTACATTTTTGCACGCACTTTGGCCATGTTACTTTTTTCTCTGTCTTTGCATATTTTGGGGGACGGCACGATTAAACACCTTCTACACACCTTGCAGCACCTCGATTCCAATTGGCGAATCAAAGTGATACGTTGTTTTAGAGGTAAGGATGGCCAAAAACTAAGCGGCTCAGTATTATAGGATTCATAGGATTGCGGGCCCACAGATTAGTAATACTGTGAGTGTTTAGACTCTGTCTGCATTTAGGAACACTTCCTTGTTTGTTACCGTACCGCATTAAGGTAATTTATATTTAACATGTATTATAAAAGGCAAAAATGCAAGGTTTATCATTTATCTGGATGATGTTTTATCATCTACCATTGAGCTGAAGTTATACTCAATTTGGTATAGTTAAGCTTCCAAAGATGGACGCACTGCATGCAAAAAGCTTCCAAAGGAAGGCACCATGCACATAATTGGAGGTTGCCTTGGAGTAGCATTTACTTATTCACATCTTCCGAAATTGCCAGAGCCTCAGTATAGTTTAAACTGGAGACATGTATTGGTCTTACTGCTACATTGTTCATTTATCGATTTCACTGTCATTCCTCATACCTTCCATATTCATTTCATTCTATTTTCATCCTCCGTACCTTCGCCCCAGTGGAAAGTAGCAGGTCCAAGATCAGTTTCTCAGGCCGACCTCTTCTCGGTTTCAATAAACATTTACACAATCTATCTCGATTTCGCAATTTTTTCAATTTAACAAACAAATTCAGAATTCTCTCTTGCAATTGCCCACAGGCTCAATGCTTTTTCAATTTTATAAAGCCTACGGATCTAGCAAAACGATTTTCCAGCATCGGTGACTTCGTTGAACTTCGGTGACTTCGTTCAACTGTAGCCACTTTAAAAGTGAGGTCTATGGCACTTCTGTAATATCAAGGCAACCTCCTAATGCCTAGAGCCACCCATTTCCTACGAATTCCTCATGAAATCATGCACTGTGCTGATAATGTTTGGTTACAGATGGTTGTGATGGCAAGCAAAGTTGGCAAAATGACTGGCAAGTAGTCAATGTTAAAGTTGGTTACTTAGCATAGCACGGTTAAGCCGCAGTGAAGCATTACCATCTAATCTGGACAGACCCTGAATTATGATTTCAATACATTAGGCCACACCTGAACATCACCTTAGCATGTGCTCAATAAGCCAGAGCTGACACTCAATTCGTGCCAGAAGCTTTAGTTGTCCCTGCACCCCAATTATGTAATCACAACGCTGAAGAGGCTTTGGCCAATATGTGACACTTTACTTCAACTCCCTGATGCCGTCTGCGTATACACTCTTTTCATTAGCCACGACACATTCGTGGCTCAAAAAAATAAGAACGTGCCAGTTCCTGCATTGCAACGTCATTGAAACAGTTCAAATGGCCAAATTAAATATCACCGGCATCATGCAATCTCAAACGAACAAATCGAGCACGATGCATTGTTGCTTTTCAGATGCTTATGGACAGGATGGTATTCGAATGTGAAAGTAAGTGTGCTCGGCAAACACTTGAGCATGACTACGTTTGCCACAACGTCGGCACTGCTCCCCCATTCGTTCCAGCTTATGCAGTAGTGTCAGGCCACGATAAATAGATGCCAGCCAAAATGTGCTAGGAATGCTGGCTAATGGGAGGTAGAGCCATTGCGTACACTTCCCTTTGTTGTGACTTAAGCTGGAACGAAGCACTCCTCAGTCCAATACCGCAGCACACTTGTATTAGCTTTTTTCCCCATTTCCCAGCAGTGTGCTAACACACAGTGCTAAGTGCACCTGCTGGCAAGAGTAAACATAGCGTTCACTTTGGCCACATGTTATGTGTCCTGCTTACTATCATCCACAACTGCACCTCACAGTCAGCATGCGTAAATATCTTCGGTGGTGGCTCTTCGCCTCGTGAAAGGAACTAGCTCGTAAAGGTAAAGTGTCTTACGACAATGTGCCTTGAGTCTCATAGCCCTGTCACACAGGCACTTTCAATCCGGACTGAAGCAAAGAACGATTGACCTTTCGTGTGCGCTCGACGCACCGCTGCTGCTACACGGCACGTTTTGATCTCGATCGAGAAGTTGCACCGGTTACACTCGCGTACGCCAGATGGCGCTAAAAATGTACTTTGCGGCCAGCGTCTGGTAACTTTGCGTGGTCCTAGGTGTGCGTAACTATTTAAATGTTACCGCACGCTTATTTGGGTCAAGTTATTTGATACAATTTGTGGCATTAGTTGAAGTTGTCACCTTCTGTGCCATTACTCAGCGGGGACGAGAGTATCACCGCTTTCGTCCGACTGCGCTTGGAAACCTCAATCGCACTTGGGAAACCAGGGTTGAGTTCAAGTGGGATCAGACTCGATCGCAATTGAACTGCCGTGTAGCAGTGCCCAATCCGGATTGAGCTCAATTTGGATCAATTCAATCGCCATTGAAAGTGCCCGTGTGACAGGGGCATTATACTGTATGATACCTTTACGCAAGTACTGCAGCTCTGCTTTGCTCTGGTTTGGGCTTGTGGCCTCACCACGTAGCATCACTAATTCTGATACATGGCAGAGGAAACACACCCATAACTCCCTCCCTCCAACACAGAGGCAGAGGGAGAGAGCTGCAAGTCGACCGGCTGACAAACTAACAAAGAATACTAGTTTTGATGAAAATTGCTGAAAGTATTGCGCAGGAACATTCCATACGCTATCCATGAGCCAGGAAATTTCAGATGAGCGGTTATTACGTATTTAGACGCCTGGTATTTCAGGTATCATCATTCTTTTGCAAACGCAGCTTACCATTTGCTCCCCACTTCTTTGTGTGGCAAGACATGCTTACTTGCTGCAATAAGACTCATGTTTAGATCTGAAGAAAAGAAAAAGGCCAAGGGGTAATCCCTTCCCCTCGCATAACACACAGGCACATGCTATAATGTCACTGCTTCAGCTGCAGCCGCATGTTTTGCACGGGCTTACAAAAAATAACTGCATGGCTCTCCTGCACATAGTGCGCTGTTTGTTTCATTCTTACACATTTGTCTGTTATTGCTTTTTTAACTTCAGTGTGCTGTCTGTATATCTGTGTGCGTGTGCTTTTGTTCAGTGCATATGACTTTTTTTATAAACGTTGCAGAGATTTTTCAGTTTTCAATAAGATAAAAGAACACTTTACAGATGACTGCATCTAAAATTTTCGAGTTTGTTTAAAATGTAGTATAGCGTGATAAAATTCAGTTTTAACAGCAGCTCAGAAAGTTACTAAACCCGAGAAGTCTCCAACATCGACTTGCATTGTTAAGCAAGTTGATTGAAGGCAATTGTTTGTACGCAGCTGTTTGAAGTTTGAAACAGCTGGAAATTAATTGTTGACTGCGTGTAGTAAAAATTTTCCTTTTTAAAGTACCTTCTCTTTTGTAGTGCTGCAACAACAGCTTGCATATATCCTAAGCCATGCTCTATACAGTCTAAGGGGATATTTCGAAAATGTCTAAACTCAACCATCATTTTTTTTTCTTAATCTATGAGAAAGCAGTGCCTACTCTAAGCAAAGTCACTGGCTTTTTGAAGGACTATTGGTGATACTAGTCGGCACTCTGAATATATTTTCGGAGAAAGTGATTACAAAAAACAGAGCCATCTCTATTAACGTGAAACCTGGGGAAGGGCTAAGCATGCAGTGCATAAGTGTATTCTCGGCGCCTTGGCGTTTTTTCCCACAGAGATGAAACCATTGGGGGGTAGAGGAATACAGCTTTGCTGTAAAAGTCTCGCGCCTTTGAAGCACAAAGTGTTCTAGCATGAGGCGTTGGAAAACGAGTGTTCTGGTGTGTTCTTTTAGTACGTGCTTTTGCTCATGCATATGAAACGTTCTAGTGCAAGGCATTGGAAAATGAGTGTCCCGGTGTGTTCTTTTAGTACGAGTTACGTCCTAGCACGAGGCATTGGAAAACGAGTGTACCGGTGTTTTAGTACCGTGACTACATGAGACGACGACGACAGGAGATGCTGACAGCCCGAGCCCCTAAGGACTTCACCCCTAGAGCAGTTTAACTGTTCCGGGTTAAAGTTAGCAAAAACATGACAAAGCAAGACATCCCTTACTTCTCATTGCTGTAACATACGGGGCCAAATTTTTGCATCATCTGTGAAGAAGAAAACAATGATGTGAAGTCGCTATGCTGTCACGATTTTTGGCATCCCTGCACATTGCCAAAAACAGGTGGAACTAACAACACTGAGCCATTATGAGCCATTGAGCCATTATGAAAGAGAAAGTTGTAGGCTCATGTTTTTGATGTTTCGACCACAATTGCCCGTTTGTAACATAACAACAAAAAAGGAAGATAAGCGCTTGTAATGTTCTCTCAGCCACACTCAGATCAGGTAATATGGCATTGTCAAACCAGTCCAGACCATGCTCAAAAAATCACCTTCAAAAAGCCTTCGACTTGACTTCATATGTACGGTAGCTGCTGCCATGCAACAATGTTTTTTTTTTCCTTTATTTACCGAAGGAAGAATTTTAGTACTTCTGTGAGAGATCAAACTAGGTACTGTTCATATTGTGACTTATTAGAACTACTGACATTACTTCTTGAGGTTAGTTACGTTGCTTCTGAATGTGAGGCAGAGACGCATCGGGGATAGCATGTGATGGAAGACAGAATGAAGAAGTTTTTCTTTACGCCTTTTTTGCATTTTTACTTCAGTATAAATAAAAAAGTGCTGACAAATTAACATGCCCTACAATTCCTCAGAAACCTTAAATTTAGAAGGAGATGACGGTTTAGTTTGTAAACCAGGCCAAATCATATCCTGCAAGCACAACTGATTGGTGCATCTGTTAGGTAGGTAAACTTTCACCGTGCCTAACAGCATGCACTAATCGTCACACACTTTTGTGTAGCGACTTCAATGCTGAACCAAAACGGGCATCACACATGAGTGTTTATAGTTGGGCAGTCACAGATGGCATTTCTTAATGCATTTCTCCTGTTTGCTGTTTCTTTTTCTCTTCTTTCACCACCAGTTGAAAACGTCATCCAAATGAGGGGCATCAAGACAAACGATATCAAGAACTAGGTGCCAAGAAATGCCAATACTAATATCAAGAGGAACCACACACACATGCGCGCGTACAAGGGATGCACACAGCCAGTCCGTGTTTACGGTGCCCCTCCACCACACAAGGTTCAGCTCTCTGCGAGAAACCCGCACCTCACCGCAACGATCCTAGCCTGGGTGTCTGGAGGCCCACGTCACAGACAACGAATCGCAGAGTGCCTCGTACAGACTCTCCTTCAACTGTCCTCGCCCCTTTTCTTCTTTGTGTCTTTGTTGTTGTTGTTGTTCGAATGTAAGTGTCTCACACTTGTGCGGGTTTGCGACGAAAAGTCCACCCGTGCTACCATGCACATGTGGGCACAGGGTGTTTGTTGCTACCCAAGTTGTTGCAGCTCCGTCCTGTGCGGGCAGAGCTACCGTAATCAAGAGCCCTACTCTACAAAAGCTCAGACTCTGGATATGCTTTGCCTTAGTTACAATAAATCACTCGCCTTTTGCAATTGATTTCACATGCAATGAATGGGCTGTCTACGTCAACAGCATTCAACAAATACGGACCACGCAAGCACGGTTCAGTCTGCCAAAGTTCGGCATACAGGCACTTTCAGTGTTTATGACAGGCAGAAGTTGCTATTGACTGTCTCGTCGCTGGTTTTGTTGTGGGCTGTAACCGGTTACCATGCACCAGGAACCTGCAGTAAACTACGAGTGCTTTTGCAATTGCTTCAAAATGCCGTCTGATGCAGTGCACGGCTCTGGCTTTGAAATTTTATCGTTGGTCAACGAGTGAAAAGTAAGCTTTAAAGGTGGTGCAGAAAAGCGCTAAAAAAGACTTTGTGCTACACACTAAGCCCATTTATGCATGTTCTGTTTGATACTTTGTAGTGGGCAAAATTGTGAGCAGCGATGGTTGCACTTTTCGAGACACACAAAAATCAGTGTAAACAGCGTTCGGTGGCTGTCAAAGAACTACCCAGTAGTCTGAATTCAATCCAAGCCTTTTACGGCACTTTTACGTTAAAATGAGTACTATCTCACTTTCTGTGCCTTCTTTTGCAACGCTAACTTATGCACCCAGAAAATAGGCGCAGCTCTCAAGACAGACCCCGTCTGAGGCAAAGATAAGTGTAATCTTGAATTGTTCGGAACACGCAGCATTATAGTACTACAGATTGGGTGGAGAGAACAATACTACAAGAGAGCGTGTATTCCGTGAAGGTTCTGAAACAGACCCCTGAAGATAGGTTTATTAAACTGAGACAAGAATGCTTCGCTGAAATGGAGAAGCCTGCCAAAGATCTTTTCTCGTCTCTCTCTCTCTCTTCTTTTTTTTTTTTTCTGTTTTGCTTGTGCTATCCCTAACAGCATCACAGTGTCACACAGAACCCACACGAAGAAATATGTGGTGCTCGCGTCCCACGGTGTCGTAATATTAGATACCGTTTCATGTCGTTCATCTGCCTATATTGGAGGATATTAATTATTCTACCATGCTTTGTGAGCAGCTCTCAAGCTCGTGACTGTCTCTAGCTCTTTGCTGTGCTTATGTCAAATGTATGTTCAGTGACTTGTGCTAGGCGCTGTCGGTGGGCAAGTTCCCCTCCTCTAAATTTTTACATAACAAAAATCAAATTATTAGCAAATAGTAGCTGCATTGTTAAAATATAACTGGCTATCACTCCCTTATTTGAAGTGTGAAAACTCCTTTTTTGTGTGTGTCTGTGTGGGCACAATTTGAAATCTGTCGACAACAGAGTTCAGCTGCTATATGGTTTGACCCACGTTTGAGTGCTTGAAATTTTTACCAGTTAGCAAGAAATATCTGCTTTTTACGCTCGTTTTTGTACGTTTGAAGTAGCTAGCAAAAAAGTGGTAATTCAGTAGCTGAAAATAAGACAAAAAGTATGCAGCTCCAAATGCATAGCAAGCTGTTGGTGCCTGCTCCAGCACAATCTTCTGTAACCTTTTTTTTTTTTTTCGGTAAAAAAAAAACATGAAAGGAAATGTTGGTGGCATCATTGTTGCTTCTGTGTGCATGCAAAGCTGGAGAGCAGGAATCAATAATGAGGGCTGTTCCGTGTCTTCACTACAGTTTGCTGTCAGTCACGCATCGTGCACCTTTGCTATGAACATCGTCAAGTGGCTTCTATTGTTTGTACATGCCAGGCGTTCAAAAATAAACTTATTTTGCAGCCTGTTTGCCCAGCCTGTGCTTGCATTTACAACTGGGATTCCATGACATTTTTAAACAGATCGCGCAAAGAAGTCAACGTCACACACCAACTGAGGATTGAATCCGCACACAGTATAGACGTACATACGCACACAGTACAGACAACTCTTCAATCAACTAAAAATGGCAAATATGTGAGGACGGGTGTTACAATGCAAAGACAAGCTAAGTCAGTTGCAAGCAGAGCATTGGGTAAATTACGTTTTATCAGCAGTTGCAGGCTGAACAGGCAAGCCGTCGCAGTGGAGGAAAGGGAGCCACTGATGATAAGATCAACCTAGATGTACCGTGTACGTTCAACACTAGACTGACTGACTTCACTCTGCCATCCTTTTCACCCCCTGACCTCCCCAAGACTATTTGCGCAAGCACCCAATGCCAAAATGTGTTCATAACTGTTCTTGTCGGCAAACTTTGCTATGCGAGAAATATTCTCATTCTCCAGGCTTTTCTAAATCAACAATACAGGTGCTATTCCTCGCTGAGAGACCCGATTACAAAATGCCCGACTCCACCAAAAATCTGTTTGCACATATACACGTGTAAGTAACAAAAATCTCTGCACCACACTTGCGTGCCGCTCCGCGTTTCCCATATCACAATGACGCCACTTTTAGGAAGACTCCCACTAATATGGTGGGTATGACTTTGACACCCCACTATAAAAGTGGTACGTCGGCTTGCAGTGAGGCTAGAGGGCACCGGTTAGTATTCGCTGCGGGAGTGGAAAAGTTTCCTCATGACATAAGAAACATGTGCACAAGCATCCACTGAAATCATCCCCTGCATGAGAGTGGAATCGCACGACGCAAATTACTGTGCATGAAAACTGAAACCAAAAAAGAAAGAATGCATATCCCATAGTCTGAGGCACCCCCGAGCTGAATGCGCATTCAACCAGTCTCCGCATCAAGTTATTCAAATGACCAAGAGATGAAGTCTACAGGATGAACCTGTTTCTTTCCCCCTCCCTTTGCCTTTTGTGACACCTGTAGGCACGTGTATATTTCATGTGTGCATCTGCGTCCCCTCCGAGCCGCAAATTCGCAAAGAAAAAGACAACGCTAGGAAGACGTGACAGCTATACTAGTGTGTGGGTAGGTGCAATGTAATGTGGCACACCGTGAAAACGGATCCCTGAAGACTGCGGTGAAGAAGCGTGTTGGCCAGCAGCTGGCTCGCTTGTGGTTGGATTGCCATGTTGCCGATCACCATGGAGTGTTTGCTCTGCCTGGCCTGTCCAGCTAGGCTCATTGTCTAACAAATGCAACTCCACTTCTTGAGGTACACCAACCTGCGTTCATCAGGATATCACTAAATCTTCCATAGATACGGTACATATCTATATGTACAGTGTAGCACCGTGCGCTTCTTGGCGTCACTTTTGTCCAGTTAAGGTAAGGGCAAGCGAAATATCCCCCCATATCATGCAATTGAACTACCAAGGGAGATTAATTAAACGAAAGCAGACGAAGTAATTTTCAATCCACTTATAATAACTTGACCGTTGCATAATCAGGTGCCAAAATTTAGGAGAGAATAAAAGGGGAGAGGTAACCAGATATTGCCTAACACTGAGTAACAATGTAAAAACCAAGGTAAGCCATGCATTTTTGTCCTTTTTCTAAGCACAGAGAATAGGCAAATAAGTTGCTCTTGATCTTGTACACTAAAGTTCCTTTGCACTCAGTTTGTGATGCGAAAGCTAGGGAGCGTAAAGCGGATCTTATCATTTGCTAACGCTTAAGGGGCCAATAATTACACGTAGTAGCTATGGCAACGTTTAGGCTAAGAAATAGATACATATAGTGTATGGACCTAAGGACATGCGTTATTGCATAAAAAATATGCAAGACTTTGAAATACTGTGTTTATCGGAAATGCACAATAAAAATCACCGTAATTGAGACCCTTCCCTGCTCTCAGAATAACCCTTTGCGACACGCATTAAGATGTGGCCATCAGAAAAATTTGAAACTGCCTATGAATGTCTTTGATAACCAAAATTTCACTTAAAAACCATAAACTCAATCTCATAAGTAGTTAATAAATTAGGCCATGTCCTAATCGTAAACACGCTATCATAAACATGACCACAGTTTCCTAACCATTTTTGCTACAATAAAACGTATACTGTGATTTGTAGCCCTTATACATTAAGGTAACAGCTTGAGTTTTGCATTAATAAACGTTTTAAGTGGATAGAAAACGTAAAACCAAGAACACCTACTTGATGTGCAGAGCATTTGGCATGTCAAGTAGGCGTTCTTGAACCGCTCTGTAGGTCTTTCTGGGACCCACTTTTTGAACCCCTTTCTGAACCCCAAGTAACTTCCTGCGAAAGAGCGGGAAATGCGAATGCTGGCTGAGCGGTTCAAGCGGGGATGACGACGATAGTAACTCACAAAAACGCTCTTAAAAGTCGCGTGCGCAATTGTACACGCCGTGTCACAAAGGGATAATTAAGACGGCCTTTAAAAATTACCTGTGTTTATATTTGGGAGTATTACAAAGCTGCTTTGTTCCGAGTGGCATGCCAGTTACAGAAGCATGGTAAGTACAACCCACTGGCTACCTGAAAATATTTTTTTATTTGATAACAGCTTTCATAGAATATGTACACAATGAATTCACCACTTGCATGGCTCTTATGCTTAACAACTTTCCATCTGCACCTTTGCTGCTTCGATTTTGCGCTGAGCAGTCTCAGTGGGAACTTTAGCAAGCTTCTGAATTAGCTTTAAAAGCCTTTGTAGTGTTAACATGTTTACAGCCTCACGAGGCACACCAGAAATGTCCTCAATCTGACCAAGAACGAGGCGGACGGCCACGTTCAACATCGCTCTGTTCCTTCGGACAACCTTTTGAACTTCAGCAATCCCAGTCCATGGCATCCAAGAAAATTCATTCTTGAACTTCGTCAGAACATAGTTTTCCTTCAACCCCGATGAAAGCGGCACCAAGGGCTCGTGCTCAGTTAACTCAAACTGGCCGGCAAAATCATTGAGAACCAAAGTTTCAATTGTGCCGTTTCGTCGCAGTACCTCCGCGAGACACTGTTCAAAGTACTCATCTACATGAGAACATACGATTTCAAGATGATGGATGCTTCTGTTCTGTGCGAGGGCATCAGCAAGCACAGCTATTGCCTCCTTTTGGTTGAACTCCACTGAGAAGGATAAGCGTTTCAGAGACGCTGTGGTCCTGATGTACTCGGCAAGTAGAGCAGCAGCCTCGTCATAGAATGGAAGGTCGATCGGGAGTTCCAGCTCTTCAACGGTGCTATTGCTCAAGAGAGCTTCAAAGAGCTTCTTTTCGTCTTCTACCGATATCTCACAAAGGCCTTCGAGTGAAACCTTTTTAATTTTGCTCGAGGACTTTACGGTACTTGCCAGCTCGGAAATCCCTGCATCACCCCAACTTGCAGTGATGCGCTCAAAAGACTTCAGTTCCGCAAATACTTTCGCCAACTGCTCATCCGCGTTGTCACAACCTTCCGATTGTCCGTCTCCAAGAGCAAACTCAAGGGCATCTGAAGCAAAGTCATCGGAATATATGGCACCCATGTCAACCTCTTCAATAATGTCGTTGCCCGCAACTGCCCTGGCTATCAAGATTGCAGCAGAGGTACCAATGTGATTGGCAGCCAGGCTCAATTTTTTTAGCACTCTGTTTACAATAAGTGCTTCTGCAAACTGTTTGCCAGCTCCATTTGCCATCAAGTTGTTCGAAAGGTTCACTTCCTCCAGGGTTTCATTCGATACCAGCATTTTTGCAACTGCACTGCCTCCAACATCACCAATTTCACAGTGGTCTAACTTGAGATGCTTTATGTGCCCATTTCCTTTTAACGCATTTGCAATCAACTCCGCTCCAGCATCACACAAGAATACATAGTAGAAGGTCAATGCACAAAGTGTGTGATTTTGCCCAAGAGACTGCGCAACAGGTTTAAGCACGGTTACGTCGGCATCCTCGTCGGAGTAATGTATCTCAAGCTCGTCGAGAGTCCCTGTTGTTAGCAGGAGCTGTGCAATGCCATCAACTTCCACTGGTACCAAACCATTGCTTCGCCATGAAAGCCTTTTTAAGCAAGGAAGGCACTGCAGCGTCGTCATCAGAAATGGCGGTACATCCCCCAACATCTTGTATTGCAGAGAGGCAATTTCAAGTTGCTGGTTCTGTTTAAGAAGATGCGACAGCTTCTCAATTCCCGAGGCATCAAGCTCTAGGCCGCAGAGATCAATGCGCCGAAGCTGAGTCATTTTTAAGGCGTCTATAAACTCTTCAGAGGAGTACGGGCCTTCGTCGGGGTAATACAATTTGAGCACGTCGACAGAGTCGTTTTCCAAGAAGGCCCGCTTCACGAATGGGAAGCAGTGCAAGAGAAACATGGGGTGGGAGAACTTGACCTTTTTGATGCATCGGAACGTTTTCAGCGCCCAATAAAAGGCGACGGCGGCTTCTTGCACGAGGCTGTCGGTTCCAGTCAGGTCACGGTAGGTGCCGAACGACGACATGGCCAACTTTCCAGGTTCGAATTCGCACAGTTCTATGCCAACAGGGTTCAGCACTGCATTCCACGACGACAGCTTGGTCGTGATACCAGCGAAGTCAATACCATCGTCAAAGAACGGCGCATCCAGAGCACTGGGCATCTTCGCTCGTAGCGTTACCAAGACGTCTTCTATGAAGCGCGAGTCGTCATGCAGAGAAGACGTGCCCATTTTGCAGCCGGCTGCACTGGGTTTCTCGGTGTCCTCAATGTCAATGGAGGCTGCCAGTTCACACCAATGAACCTTCCGCACAACCTGGGAAACGCAGTACCGCTTTACACGCTTGCGACGATAAGACTTGTCAGGCTGTGCACATCACCAAAAAGCAACTATACAGTCATTCTTCACAGCCGCTCCGAACACGGCCACAGAACTGATAAATAAAGACGTACTGGTTGCAAAATAGGATCCCATGTGTCGCTAGCTCCTAATAAAAGAAGTTGCAGCAACCCCGGCAAATCAAGCAGCGCGGCAACGGTGACGCATTCGTCCTAACGTGAGCTGCACACCCAGCGTAAAACATGCTTATAGTAAAACATATCACGTTTTCTTTTTGTTACTGGTACAGAAAAAACATCAGCTCAAACGTCATTTCACACATAACTCTCGGCAGCATTACAGTTCACTGTAGCAAAATGAGGTTATGACTGTAGCAACACAGCTTTTCACCGTAACCTGCCGTAACATCGCGGATGCATAGGGACTCTATGGCATAGGGATTTGCTTTCGGATTGACTCAACTGCAAACATTCTCAATGACTACAAATAATATGGCTTTTTCTCAAGGAACTTTCGTGCCATCTTTTAAGTGTACTAGAAGGGTCCTTCTAGTACACTCTTAATGTTTCGCAAGGTGTAAAAAAGTTCGGCGAACAAACTGTAAACTGATAATTCTCTATAGCGCCTTCCCCGCATCAAGGGGCCAAGCACTCTTCCTTTACTTCAGCGGGACCAGCGATGAGGAAATAAACACTTAAGTGCAGAGAAAAGTCTAATTATTAGTAATTAATATTATTTGGCCCTAACCAGCGCCTAACCTGCATTCAAGAAAAGTAGATACTCTTACGCTGTATTACTTAACTTCCCATTTGAAAACGAAACCGAAAGCGCCTCCAATCGTGCTCAGCAAGCAATGGGACGGCTGCCGCTGCCTCATCCAGTTGGAAAAAAGCACTCCGCATCATCAAAATCAAAAGGGCTCGAGCTCGGGTCGCGAGGGATTTCGGGCCCGGCGTCGTTCTCGGCGGGGGGGATTCTCGCAGGCCTCCTCAGCAAGGTAACCCCACGGCGGGCGAAAAGCGGGGATGAACGTCAGAGCCGAAGCTCGACCGTGAGATCTGTTTGATCCCCTCCCGTCACTGCGGAGAAGTCGAACGCCGGTGAGGCGCCGGAGAGCTGGCGCTGCTCGGAAAGCGTTGACAGGAGCCGGCTTGGTGGCGGACTGTCCCGAAACGCTTCAAAATGAAAATAGAAAACACCCTCCTGCGAGAACTTATCAACGAGTTCATCGGAACGGCGGTGCTCATTGTAAGTCTTGTAACATTCGTAATATGAACGCGATTTAAAAGGGACCCCACAGAAAAAAGTTGCCTGTATTTGTAGTCCGTTGTGACCTTGCGCCGCGCTTTTCAAGTTTCGATTTCTAACTGGGGCGCTTATGCGCAAGCGCTGCCATAACGGAGTCAATCACTGGTCGTATATGATAGCTAGACGGCTCACCAATACTGTTAATTCTCCCGAATTTTCCCGAAACCGAAATTTACTGTTGCGAAAAGTGTCGGACCAGGACCAGTTAAGCGTCTTGCTGTAAAGAACCAAAAATGATGTGCCCGCGTTTCCTACGTTGAGTGCCTGTGACGAGAAGGTGGATAGCGGATCTGTACGAATTGTTCAGAACGTTTACAGTCATTTAATGGGAGCATTAAAAATGCTGTCCAGGCTCTATCGAATACAAAATCGGAATTGCCATGATCAAGTTCCCATTTTGAGTATATGATGCAATCTACGTATGGCGCCTGATGTGGCCTAAATTTAAACACAGGTTGGTTTCAAGACTGTTATGTTTGCGCAACCCGTCAGTGCCATTATGCTCGCATGCACGCGCATATATACTATAGCGAAAATCTTCTTCGCCGCAACCTTGCCTCCAACCAGCCCTCCCACGGACAGACAATGCTAGCGCTTACAATTGCTTGCATGCAATCTCTGGCCTGTCTGTGCGCCCCTGAGGTCCTAGAAATGTCCACGGTATCAACTGCCGGCACGATCTGAGGGACATAAATAGATGTATGCATTTTTTTTAAATTATTGTGCAATATGCATTGTGCGCATGGCGAGCTAATAAGTGGAGAATTCGCCTATTTCGCGTACTTCCATATTTATGAATCCCAAGTATGCTTGATATCGAATATAGAAGCACTCTCGGTTTGTCTAGCACGTCGCGATGTTACAGGCAGTTCGAGATGGCGCATGGACGTCGCTCTGTGGCTGATGCAAGGCAGCTGATATTCAATGTTAACGGTATTCGTTTGGAGTCTATATAGGCGATGGCGTTCCACTCTCTAAAGCCCCGTTGCCGCCTAAAACTCTACTTCACCGACACGAATATTGGGGTATTTTTAACACAATTAGACTGAAGAATTTCGGCTGCCGGCGTCCAAGGATAAAAATTGGGATCGTGTCGACAAAATACTTAGAAATCTCCCCGTTGTAATTTGCCCTTAATATGGTTCCGATACGCACGAGCGCGCATCTTTCTTCGAGGGAGACACAGGGCCCGCGTCTGAATTTGATAGTTTAATAGTGTAACTGAGTCAGCAACAGTGCCGACAATTCGAGAATGGATTGTTGCTGTAGTGGTGCATAATATATATATATATATATATATATATATACAGGGTGTTGCGGCGATAACTGGAACACTTTAAAATTTTTTCCTGAGCGATCCGCCGCTCTGTTCGCGCTCAAACTTCACACAAAGGTCGCATTTTGTGGTCTATTTTGTTTGACACCGGGAACAACAACGGTACTTACCTGTTTTTTCTGAAAATAAATAAAAACGATTTTCGCCTATGGGAAAATGGCCGCTGATTTGGACGTGCGAGCCAGCGCAAGTTGATGTTGGAACGATGGAACCACCTGCAGAGTAAAACGCATGTTTGGGATTCACGTACGGAGCCAAATGGTGCAGCAGACGATCAGAAAATGCACCTAGAAATGAGCTAACAGACGATCAGAAAACCCGGTTTTCGGGCTCACACGTCCAAATCAGCGGCCATTTTCCCATAGGCGAAAATCGTTTTTATTTATTTTCAGAATAAACAGGTAACTACCGTTGTTGTTCCCGGTGTCAAACAAAATAGACCACAAAATGCGACCTTTGTGTGAAGTTTGAGCGCGAACAGAGCGGCCGATCGCTCAGGAAAATTTTTTAAAGTGTTCCAGTTATCGTCGCAACACACTGTATATATATATATATATATATATATATATATATATATTTATATATATTTATATATATATATATATATATATATATATATATATATATATATATATATATATATATATATATATATATATATATATATATACGACAGAAATAAGGGTTGGCAGTCAAGAAAACCTCGGAAAGCAAAGGGGAGGATGTGGTAGGTAATTGAAACAGATAAAGAATTTAGAAAGAAAGAAAGTGGAGAAAAAATGCCCGCCAGGTGGGATCCAAACCCACGACCTCCAGGTTCGTGGGTTCGGATATATATATATATATATATATATATATATATATATATATATATATATATATATATATATATATATATATATATATATATATATATATAAAGTAAGAAGAAGAAATGGACGTGGGCCGGGCATGTAATGCGAAGGCAAGATAACCGTTCGTCATTAAAGGAGCACTGACACCAATTTTCGGCGTTAATATTGGGCCTCCTCGATTTACCAGCCCTGGACGGTCCGCGGGCAGTCCGAGGACTGCCCTCGGACCGGAAGTCTCATAGGAATACATGGGAAAAACGAGCGCCGGATCGCGTCTCGGGCAGTCCGCGGACGATCCGGGACTGATAATCGAGGAGGCCCATTATTGCACAGTTCGCTTCCTTCACTCAACAGAATACCCTGGCTGAAATATGAGCGGCCTGCGACACGAAGAACATCGTTCAATTGGATCGCATTTATCGCGCCGACGGAGCAGCGCGCGGAGCGGCACTCAGCAAATGGACATCAGCGTGACATCACCCCAGGAGAGGAAAAAAAAGTGACGCGACAGCGCTCGTCAAAAACTCGTGACGTCACTTCACGCGCGCGGCCAAAAGTCTAGGTGGTGTTGGCCGGTGACGTCCGCACAAAGCGGTGAGGTCAAACTGGGAGGCTGTCATATGCGCCGTTCGGGATGAAAGCGCGGGAATTTGAAACAAACGATTTTCAGGCCGTTCAGTGTAATTAACTATCGCGCGCTGAAGTATTTGAAGTGCTGTTTCAGGATCGCCAGACCATTAAGCATCGATAAAAGCAATAAAAGTGTAACATAAAGTTTTCGTGTCAGTGCTCCTTTAAGGGTAACAGAGTGGATCCCTAGAGAAGGCAAGCGTTGCAGGGGGCGGCGGAAAGGTAGATAGGCATATGAGATCAAGAAGTTTGCGGGGATAAATTGGTCGCAGTTAGCACAGGACCGGGGTAATTGGAGATTCATGGGAGAGGCCTTTGCCCTGCAATGGGCGTAGATAGGCTGGTGGTGATGATTTTATATATATATATATATATATATATATATATATATATATATATATATATATATATATATATATATATATATATATATATAAGGGTTTTTTTTTTGTTTCCTGCACTAGGGGGGGGGGGGTAGCTAGCTCCACTCGGACTACTCGGGGTGAAGGGGACCTTGAGTAGTCCGAGTGGCGCTAGCTACCACCCCCTAGTGCAGGAAATAAAAAAAAAACCTTAACATAAATACCCGAGAAAATGCTGGGGAAACAGCCCTGCCGGTAGCGTAGTGGTTATCGCACCAGACCGGTATTCTGGAGGTCGTGGGTACGGATCCCACCCGGCGGGCATTTTTTCAGCACTTTCTTTCTGACTCAAAAAATTCATCTGTTTCTATGACCCACCACAACCTCCCCTTTGCTTTCCGAAGTTTTCTTGACTGCCAACCCTTATTTTCTGTCTTATTTCACTGAGCCCCTCATTTCCAATTTCTGATGCGCTATATATATAACCCCTATGCCTCCTTTGGCGTTGTAGACTGCCGATCTATCTTTCTATATATATATATATATATATATATATATATATATATATATATATATATATATATATATATATATATATATATATATATATATCTTCCGTGCGGAGGCCTGGAAGACAAGACGCGAATCGAAATTTAACACTTTCAAAATGTCAGATTTTATGAAAGAGGAGCAAACATGGCCGGCCAATCTTTTTGAGCGAATTTATGTTACGGTGAAATGTGAAAACTTTCCTGAGAGAAACACGACAGGAAGATAGATTGCGCGTTCCCTTCACCGCCGGCCTTTATTCAAAGCATTTCGGAAGCTGGCAGGCCTTTTCTCGATACCAACTGGTTCAGCCCCCAGCGGAGCTTCAACGCATTTAGAAAAATTAGCTGCTCTTTCCGACAATGATGTCGTGGGGCAGCCGGGCTGAGTGCTACAGCGAATCTTCACCTAATCGATTCTGTGGCTTTTTGGGATCGTTGTACGGCGTCGACAATAGATACTCATGTACATTGGCGTCATCGACCTGTCAGGGGTTTCGTCGACGCACGAACTGCCCAAAGGTTTGAAAGTAATTTTCTAAACAGTCAAATATGAATCGACATCACTGCTGTCATATCGTTCTCATTCACGCGAGTACAGTGGTGAGGGCGCGAATATTCAGATATTCTCGAAAACGGCTGCTTGAGACGCGTGTAAACGCTTTTTCAGCAGTGTCCGCAAGGGATGCAAATGACCTACACGCTGTCTGTCCGAGCGCTTGTAAGCGCATGTCTGCGACCATCACGTACCCAGAGGAAGTAGTGCAGACAATTGCCTTAAGGTCATCGCAAGGTCACTGGCTCGAAGTGCCCCGTATCGGCGAAGGGATTGAGCCAAATCTTAAACGGCACGCACGGCGTCATGACCGGAAAGGATTTCATCAGCGCTTAGCGCACTTTGCAGAAGTCAACCTTGTAGCGAAAACTAGCTTTGAAGAATGAATTCGGGCATCGCAGGGCGAGTGGTTAGAGGGCGATGGGAGATATCCTGCATGATGACGATGGTTGTGGTGGTGGTGGTGGTGATCGCACACTATCTGTTTGGTGCTAACAATGACGCAACCTGCATAACCCCGTTCCTGCGTCAGTAGTGGTGTATTCACACAACCGACTCTTCCATGACCGCATTCGAGGCGTCATGAGCTGAGCACTGAAGGTTCGCTATTCGCTAGCAAGAAACATTTACACGTGCAGATCAGAGCGGCAGACAATGAAGCGGGCGGCTCGGCTTACTCTCGGACCCACAGCCGTACTTCGGCGGAATCGGCGTCATAACCAGGAGTGGTGTCATCGGCAGTTACAATGAAGGTTCGCTATTCGCTAGCAAGAAACATTTACACGTGCAGATCAGAGCGGCAGACAATGAAGCGGGCGGCTCGGCTTACTCTCGGACCCACAGCCGTACTTCGGCGGAATCGGCGTCATAACCACGAGTGGTGTCATCAGCAGTTACAATACGGTGAGGGAACGCCGACTTTCCGCTGAAAGCTAATTTTGAAGCAAGGGTAGAAATGTGGCGGTGATTCAGCATTGCAAATGATGACGCAACCCGCAAGTGACCTCGCCGCTCGGCCATGACCATATATAACGTCACGGACTTGATGATAATCTCAAAGGAATGAGCGGTTGGAGTTTAACCAACATCATATTGTGGTCGACCGGTTGTTAAGGTTCGTGGAGGTGTCATATATGTGAGTACGGTGTCGATTGCGGCGGTGAGTGAAGATGGGGGCTTAAATGAAAGGAAACAGATAATGCTTACAGTACTATTTAAACGCACGTAAGCGTAAAAAAAAAATCACCGTAAGTATAAAAACCAGATATCAAGTTAACGCTTCCAAATAGCAGACTAGGTCGTATGGTTGTTATGATCAGTTTCAGAGATGACGTGTAGGCGTAGAAAGCAAAAATGTGTGGCGTTGGTTGGTGGGTAGTTAGGCGTATATCAGTCGCGCATGCACGTATGAGTTATTAATATTAGAAGCAGGAGTACGACCCAACTAATGGCCTCGCCAAAGCAGCGTGACATATGAAGATTGAGCGTCAAATGCGAGGTATCGCCGGCGAAGGGTGCTAGGTGCAACCAATATGGGAATGCGTTGTCAACACCACTCACTTGCTAATAATAATGGTGTCAAATTAAGTGTCACAGAGATGAGTACGACTTACCCTAGAGAGAAAAACGTGTGAGTAATGACTTAGTTATTGTTTTCAAGTTGAAGGTCGAGTGATGTCAGATACTCGACTCCACATCGCTGAGCCAAGCAGCAATTATGTGTGACAAAGCCCGCGGCCATTCATTTTCAACGTTGCTGTGACATATTTCTGAGATGTTGTGGGGGTGACTTTCAAAACTAATTTTTTTCCAGACTTGCATCCAGCATCGTTCTCTAACGTTTGAACGACGTTTTTCCTGTTCATTGTGACAAGATGCCGCAACCTTGCTGCCATGTTTCAGCTTAATTTTTCCGCGATGAAAGTAGCATGTGAGCTTTATTGTTTTTTAACGTTTAGTAGCGAAAACGATGTTTGAATCGTTAAACGCATTTTTAAAACGCAAATGACTATACGACCATAAAAAGATACACACGAGATGTTTCGTGTAAACGCTTCAATGCCTGTGATACAAAATCAAGTTACCCGAGATTACCACTGTCTAAACCTGCTCGTTGCCTCAACTATAACATACATTAGTGTGAAACTCGTGGTTCATACATAAAAAAGTGTAGCTGTGGGGTAAAATTAACAGTAAGAGATACTAAGAACTGTCTATACATATTATGTATTTGCACGGGTTGGAAGCTTGATTGCTTTGTATAAGAGTTTTAACCTCGGTTGCATGAAGGCGGAAATTCGATTTTTATAGTTATATTGATACCTGCTATCGCTAAATTGTGCAATGCAAGCAATTAAGGCGTCAGGTATGCTGAACGTGCACAGTAAGCTCCGAAAAGGCAGCATTTAAAGCCAGTGTGGTATAATCTATGGACACACGCAAAGGCACCGTGTCAAAAAGAAAATAAGGACAATTGTGAACTGCTCTATTTTTGGCTCAACATCCGCACCTACCATGAAACCCCCTCCGACATATTTAGGGCGAGTAATAGACGCGAAAGCGTCTCGTCCCGGTGATCTTGCCGCGCCTGAACTTTCTTAAATCGCATTTTCGAATGGGCGTGGTTGTTTAGGTATCCGATATTATAGCTGCATATAACTGCAGTAAACCGTAGTAATTCAAAGAATCGCTTTAGTCGAAACGCCGCTTCATCCGGAGTGCTGCACTGCGAAGAGAGCAAATCATTCCCGCTTTTAACGAAATACCGCTCATAAAGAATTCAGTTTTCTCTCCCGAGTACTTCGTTGTAACCAAAGTTTACTGTATTTAGAGCTAAGCCAACAACGTTTGCTGACGAGAACGACGATAGCGGCATAGCGGCTACCGGAGGCTCACGCTAAGCCGGCGGGTTACGGGGGCCCGACTGCGCAGGCGCGTGCGGGGAGGGCGAGGAGGAAGTTGCCCCTCAGCGGAGTGGGGGAGGAAGTTGCCCCACAGGGAGGCCGGCCCGGGGATCTAATCCACCCTACCGGAACGAATGTGCACCTGCCCAGTCGGCCCCCCCCCCCCCACCCGCCGCCGTAGCGTTAGCGGACGGTACCCGCTATGCCAAAACCCTATTTTCATCGCGCGCCCTAACGGGGTGCGCTAAAGGGACCACCCAGGGGACCTTAAAGGGGCCGTGAAAGCAAAATGCAAGTTCGGTTCATTAAAAAGACTGCTTTGTCCCGATAACAAAAATACCAGTTTTGTCGCCGACTTCAAACAAATAAGCGAGACATTACAGAAATCACATTCAACAGTGGCGATTCCCCAGTCACTTTCCGGAACTTTTTCTATGACGTCACAGAACCTTGTTTGTGCGATTGGAGGCCACCGATGTAAGCCAACGCCAAGGAACCTGTCTGGGAGATTGTAGTGGGGCCCCTAGTTCCGCTTATTCCCATCACTTGAATTCTAACGCGTAGTTAACACACTGAGGAAATGTTTTTTAGTTCCGGCCCACATCACGTCACTCCTGCCCATATTACGTCAGTATGGCGCGAAATATGAAAGTTCTTCAATATTGCTTGCATTTTCTCAATTTGAAAGCTTTCGTGGCTGGAATGGAGATGAATGAGCTTCCAAAGTTCTTTCAAATGGAACAAGGTTGTATTTTGTCTTCATGGCCCATTTGAGGACGCTTCAACGTCGTTGGCTCAAACTTTACATAATGGTGGAAGGAGCCAATACGAACCTTTAACGGCAAACGCGATGTCGTGACGGAAAGTGACGTCATATTGTGGACGTAAGTGGTGCAAATTTCCGTCATGACGTAACATCCTCGTCTGGTTGCATCATCACCCACACAATCACTCATTAGAGTTCGCGCGGAACCTAGTGGTATATTGCCTGCGAGGGCAGACTTGTACGGGAAAAGCTTTGTCATACGCAATCGTCCTCAACCAACCCAGCTGCCCCACATAGCTTCGCTGTGGGGCTGGGTTTTTTTGCGTCGATTTTCCCGCTTCGCTTTATTCTTTTGGCGTTGCCCCTTGTCTTCGAAACTGTTTCCCAAATTATGAAAGCACTTCTGCCATGACGAACTGCTTGAACAAGAAACGTGTAAAGGCAAGAACCTTCAGAACTACAAGCACTGGTCACTGGTGGCACCGCTCGCACACGTCAGCATTGTCGAGCGCGAAGCAAACCTTGGGCACATTCGAGGCAGAACACGGGTGCATAAAGAAGCATCGCAGTCTCCCCTTACTGACGGATTCTGATCGGATCGTTTTTTTTACAGAAACAGATCAAAACAATGGGTTTAAAACTGCGTCTAAATAAGTGGGATAACGGTAAGCAGAACGGAGACAGAAGATGGAGAGAAAAAATTGTCTCTTTTCTAAACGAAATGGTGGTAAAATACGCAAAGATCGATGGTCAACGCGCATTGCACAACGACAACTGAGGCCTTCGTCACCGCTTGTTGGTCTTTACTTCCGCCTGACGAACTTCGGAGTCCGCACGATGCTCACGAGCACGCTCACGAGCACGCTCATGATTACTCTCAGGAGCGCGTGCCCGCAGAAACGCCTGCTCTTTGGCCGAACGAATCACCCATGGCGACCTACCCATAGACATGCGAACGTAAATTCGAGTCGTCGTCGTCATCATAGCACGTTCAAGTCATTTCAAGCTTCGCTTGAAAAGACCGCTCTGGGCTGTTTCCTGTCAACGTTTTACCGAGAAAAACAAAAGGCGAACGTGCGGCCACGTGGCCAACGGCGCCACGTGGGTGATTGCATGCGCTTTCGCGAGCGGCAGCGCTGTGCCTCCAGGTGCATGGCCCACGGCAAAGCAGCCAGAAACTGCGCCTTATCGCTGCTCTTGCAGGTGACGTCATGAGCCTTCAGACACCGTGTTAGGCTATGTTCAGACTGCCGGCGCAAAAACCATATCGTGTTCTATATGGACGTAAAAAAAACGGCGTGTCCCGGAGTTCGGTTGGCTGAGACGTGAAATATGACGTCATTCTTTAAAGTTATTACGACAGTTGCGGCATCAGTCGGAACCCGGCGCCACAGTTTCACACACCGTAGGCAACCAGCATCGTGGCTCCTGCTTCAATTTTTTTTTTGCTTCGAGCCAGCTTATTGCATAGCCCTGATCGACGCGAACATGCACGGCGCGAGGCAAGCGATCCCGCGCAGGCAGCTGCGGGCGCCGATCGTCGCCTCTCATGGAGGCGGGCTTGTTTGGGCAAGCCGCGAAGGAGAGGCAGTTTTGCGCATAAATAGATTCACGGTCGCATCGCCGACTAGGATATTTGCGCTGCCAGACCTGAGGCGGCCACGCAGGATTCGAACGGCTTTCAAGGAGCGGCTCAGGACTTTTGAAGACAGGAGGTTTTGCCAGCGGGCGCTTCGATATGCAGCCTTTTCGGAACAGAGGCACCGAGGCATGTCTATTATACAACAATTAAAAGAAGCATACAGACCCATTCCACTTGGGTCTGTGTTATTGTTAATTCATTAACGCATGATTATAAATGCGTTCGTTAAGCTAGCGGGAGGTCACGTATTAAGAAGGCCTGCCCGAAGTTTTTTTATGGCGAACTCGCTCGTGTGCCCCTGTTCTCGTCGTGGTCCGTCGGCAAGATACGCCCGTGAGAAGGATACCTTTTGCGGCAATGCCAACTTTTTTGCGATTCCTCTGTAGCTGGTAAATCTAAGGTAGATATCTACATTAGGCATTTCAGAAATAAAATACTGTGCAATTGGACGCAAAGACGACTCTCGCGTTGCACGGAATATTCATTTACGTCTCATTTTTAGTCAGCACACCGTGGAGTTGTAAACATATTCGGAATTACTGTCTCCTCACACGGGCCTATACGGGAGATGTACGGTTACGGAAAGGGCCGTGACTCTTGTTTTTTCAGAACTCCCCCCGAAACAAATTACATGACACTGGGCCGCTCAGTTTTAATACAAATAACACGAAGCCGCTGCTCCTAAGCCATTCAGTAACATCGCTAAGCCACCGTGAAACGGTAGCTATGTTTGCCTGTAGACAGACCATGTTTGCCTGTAATCCTAACAAGCTTCATTGGTGTAATTAACTGAGAGTTATTACGAACAATCGAGTTTGGTTTCTTGCCCTCGTTTGGACTGCGCCTATAGGTGACTGGGGCCGGGCTGCGGATTAATAATTTTTTAGGGGCGTTGGCATTCGGCAGGGCAGCCGTGTTTCGGCACGAAGCAGAATTCGCAGCGCAGCCAAAAAAGTTCTTTTGGACTTTTCTGTGTTTTTTGTTCGAGGCCACGGCACAGCGATTGGTGTCCTCCGAGAAGTCGCCGAGGGTTCTTCTTTACCAGTTTTGTCGGAATCCGTACATGGCGCCATTAGTTGGCGAGCTAATTTGTTCCGCGGGTCGCGCCAGAATAGGGCCGCCATGGAATCTTCAAGACGAGGAAAGCAACATTTCCGCCAGTGGTTTTCTGTTGTGCTCGCAGAGCGCGTCGTCTTGGTGTCCCTCATGCGGTCGGATGGTTTCGATAATCGGATTGTGCGCGCCGACACGAAGGAGTCACGCTCATTATAGCTTCCTCGGCGAACATTAAGGGCGGTGACGGAAATGAGCCGGGCGTTGTTTCTTTCTGGCGTTTCTTCTGTTCTGTTTACGCCGTCGCACTTCATAGGGCGCTAGCCGTTATTGGTTTTCGTTTCTTAAACGCGAAAGCCTTATATACCTCATGAGTCGAAAAATCGAGCGATGTTGAGTGTCGACAGCGGGATGTTTCCAAAAAAATTAGCACTGGCTTAGCTCGGCTATGCCAGGTTATACTACATAGCGTTAGCTAAGGTTCAGCTGGTTATTCTTAGGTTTCCTGGTTGTCTAGGATTAACTGATTATGCTTACTGTTGCTAAAACGATTTCCAAGCCAATCCAATCCAATTCAATCTAACCCAGTACAGTACAGTCCAATCCAATCCAATCCAATTCAATCCAGTCCAGTCCAGTCCAGTCACTGCTCCTTGCGCATGCGCAGCACAGCTCTCCAGGAGCCACGCGAAACGGCTATCAAGCGGCTCCTGCGCAGCGTCAGACTTAACGACTGCGCAACGGAGGCGCACAGCTAGGCACGCGCCGGCGCCAGTGCGTCTGCCGCGGCTATGACGTCACTCCTCTGGAATGCGCAGACCGGCGAATGTGCAGACCCAATTCTCTACACACCCGTACTCCAATTGGATGGGATTTCAACCCAACACAATCCAATTTAATCTAATCCAAGCCAATCCAATCTAAGCCAATCCATTCCAATCCAAGCCAAGCCAGTCTGATCCGATCCGATCCAAACCAATCCAATGCTCCTCGCGCTTGCGCAGAACAGCTCTTCACGGCCCACGCGAAACTGCTCAACCTCGGCCAGTGTAGGTTACGCTACAAAAGCTTAGCGGGGAGGAGGGTGTGGGGAGAGCACGAGGCGGCACACCGCGTCCACGGAGAATAAATTAATGCATAATTCTGGGGAAGCAGTGGATGAATTGAAGGTGACTGCGTTTACGCAATACTTGATGAAATACAATGATAAAAAGATTCCTCGGGGGCACTTAAGTCTGCTTATGTATCACAGGGTGAAGTCGTAATGCTCTCGCTTTCAGAGCTAGGATATTTACTGTGTCCAGTACCTTTGCAACAGAACGCCGAGAAGTGCAAATGAGCAGTCCTATATCAACAGAATATTTCTTTGAATGTTGCATAAAAGCAGCATTTACGAGACCTGCATATTATTTTGGAGTATTTCCCAACTCTTAAATCACCCTTAAACACAACGGTGTTCATAGAAATGGTGATTAGGCCGGGATGGAAGTGTCCAGTAGGGTAAAGGAAGTGTCTTCTGTAAATCATTGCTAATAAGACACTATGCGCATTATGTAATAACGCATTATGTGCATTATATTATTAGCACATGTGCAATACACATGAATGGGAATGCTAAGAACTGCAAGTTATTCGTCACTGCGTTAGAAAGCCAGAGTTTCCTTCGCCCCGCTGCGACGGCTGCAACTATGCAGCCGTTGTAGCACGTGCCGGACTGTGGAAAAAAAAAGCATTACTATCATCATGTCACTGATTTTCAAATAAAAGAAACTGGTGATAAGTCGCAAAAAATTGAAATACAGTTAAACCTGGATATAACGAAGTTACAAATTTCGCATTTTTTTCGTTACATCCAGGTTTTCGTTACATGCAGGTTTCGAATTAAAGCTGGCGGGAATGATGCAGAAACGAAGCCAAAAGGGTAGACATCCGTGAAGATGAACTCACTCGTGTTCAAGGATATATTGGCGGTGAGCGCGAACACAGGCGGCGCTGCGAAGCGCGCCTCCGTGACGTCAGCTTAGGGATTCTCGCATTTGTCGTCTGCTTCACTCAGGATCGCTCTCCCTGCTGTTTCTTTGCGCTCGGTCAACGTCTGATGCTTGTCCGCACCAGAATTGGCGTGTGGGTAACTTTTTATCATAATAATAGGCTTAAAATCGCATACACTAGCTCATGGTATCAATTAAAGTATAGTTTTGGATACCGCTACGGGAGAAACACTGCCGGCGTCACCCCATTCCTTGCGAAGCCGGTCGTGTGCCGAGCGCGAAGAGTCGGAGCTAGGCGTCAGCTTCTCATGTCAGCATTCGAACAAAAGGAACAGTCAGCTGAACCGACAACAGCGAAAATGGAAGACCAAAACAAATTCTAGGCCTTCAGGGCTGTCGGCTTTGGCAGAAGGTATCACGATTCCCGGTAATCATATGTAAGGTAAAACAGTTTTTGCAACCTTGCCGAACGCTCGAACGCGTTTTGTCACATCACTTTACGTTGTTATTTGCCGACATGCCGACATGCCGACATGCCGACATGCCGACAATAAATTTGCCGACATGCACTATAGACTGCAAAAACTGTAGGTTGAGTTCCAAATAACCCAGTGTGTATATACGCGCTTGCTGATTCTATACCAGGCATCTAACCAGTATGGAGGTTTATTGAGCAAAACGAGTCACGTCTTCGTTAAATTTATAGTAACACATATATGTTTGTTAAGACCTGGAGGGATATTTCGGAACATTTTGCACAGCCATATCTTCCCGATATTCGGATATCCGTTATAGGAAAACTGCACTCAAGAGGAGGAGGAGGAGTAAGAGGAGGAGGGGAAAACTTTGTTTAACAATTAAATCGATCTGGTTAGTGGGCCGGGTTCTCAGTCCAGGACAAGAGAGTAAAAGTAATTTTCTTCAAATTATAGAACGCCATCCCGAGTAGAATAGGATTTGTTCTTCGCGCCTGGAAGGGTTGAAAAGCAATAAAGAGCTACTTGGAATTCTTCGGTTTCGAGTCTTGTAATATATGCAGGTATACCATTTATTACGTTAGTTAGCGAGTATATCATGCCTTCAACACCGTAATCATGTCATCATTGTTCGAGTTGAGAGTCAGTTCTTTATGATAACGATATAATTACGATAGGAATTCGGAGCACAAAAGCCGCCTTCGAGTACTGTGGACCACGTTGTTAATTAAGGGCGCGATCGCGGTGGCGTAGCACAAACCTTCTCATTGTATTTGCATGTGAATAAACAAAGCACGCTGCGGATATGCACCTTCTGGCACGCAGCCGTAATGAAAGCCAATTCGTGAAGAAGGGAACGTATGCCTTACAAAATGAAGGAAATATCCACACGACCTTTGTGAGGCTCCCAAACATCCCGAAACCTCCTAATAAGAAATTGGTGACGGCGCAGAAAAATGAATGCGTTGGACAGAAAAAAAAAGCAAGAAACATTAATCCGATACAAGACAACAACGAAAGAAACAGAAGAAAACCGCTTTATTTCCTGCTGTGCGATGAGCGTGTAGAGGCCGCTGCTTGGTACGTAGTATTAGACTGTTGAGTCTTCATAGGAGCATCTCAAAAATACTGCAGGGAAGCCTACGTATTTTGAATACATATCGAGAAGCTCTGATCGCTGATCCTCGCGAATAAGCAAGAAAGGACGAGTTACACACGATCTTCTGACCGATACTCTGAAGAAAGTTGTTCTCTATCTCTTCGTGTGTTGCAAACTTGTGGGGGATACAGCTTCAAATTATTCAGATGCGTCAGAAGCTGGCAAAATAACTGAGTCGCTAGAAATACGCTTTTTAACGCACTACAGCAACGAAGCGGGCGATTTCTAGCCCAGGCACTGTTGCCCCTCACAAGCGGAGTGTATCAGACGACAGCGGCGCGAATCCCTAAGCCGACGTCAGAGCCAGGGGGCGCCACTCAAAGATCTCACCGCTAATTTCACACCGAAAAACTGCGTGATTTGCGCTTGCTGCTACTAACGTGGCCCCCGAAATCACAAACGTAACTAAGTATCACTTTTGCTTTTTGATGCTTTTCGGTGCCTTAACGCGTTTCAAGAACCAAACTAAGGCTGAAAGGGCGCCTTTTCGCGAACTTCATGCCCTTTTCTTCTGTCAAAATTGTTGAGGGATGCTAGCTGGGAGACTGTACCGGGTGGTGACGTTCTTATTTCTCGCCGACGGAGACGGCATTTAAAATTGCGATCTTGCCTTGAAAAGACAAATCTTTTCGTATTCAGACAGCAGAAATCATCCACGAACCCATACCACAGATATCAGGGGACACACGCGACAACACGCCGACAGGCCTAGCACGTAACCGACGCCGCACTCACACGCGTGGAAACGCACGAGAGATTGCGGTGCGGGCGAAATTCGCTAAATTAGTGCATTTCGCCAGCCGATTTTTCAGAAAGAGGGCAAGAAACCTTGACTCATTAGCGTAGGGAATTCGTTGCATCCAGGTCAACCGTCGCAACTCCTTCGTTACTTACAGGTCGCAAATACATGGACTTCAATGAATGTGGAAATGAGGAATTGACACACTTCGTTAAATCCAGGAATTCGTTACATACAGATTCGTTACATCCAGGTTTAACTGTAATAACAATAAATGTATCTAAAAGCTACGGATTGTAGAGGATCACAACACAGTTATTCTGTTGTGGACCGCGAATAAATACGTATACATTATATGGTACGGCTGCGTAACCTTCCGCTGGCCCAAAAGTAGCAGAGAATTGCGCGCAAGAACTCGTGAGCGCTTGACAGCAGCCACGTCAACCAACGTCGCGTACATGTTGCTACTTAAAACGCGCGTCTGTACTCGTTTTTGTGCCCGAACTCCCGCGTACCAAAACGTCCTATACCGAGAAGACCTAGATACTTCAAGAAGCGACACGAAGAAATCTTACGGCTTCCCTCGGAAACCTACTCTTGAGAAGGAGAGATGGTTGCAAGAAGACGAGGCGGGCGGCTGCTGAGCCATGCGGCGTACGGACCGTTCGTCGAAAGACAATTCGTAATACGGCATTTCGCAATAGGGCAATTCGTCGCAGGACAATTGGTCACGTAGGGAAGTTTGTCATAGGGCTATTCGTCGACAAAAAAACTTTATCTGTAAAGCACAATGGACTACTGGAAAAAAGGGTATCGAATGTGTGTGTGTAGAAAATGCAACCTCAGACAGCTTCTAAAAAAAAAAATCCACCACTGCAAGGGAGGCTGCGTGTTTTCCGGGCCAATTTTATCACTCGAGGCCGAATATTAGGGGTTCAGTGAGCCTGCAGCTTCCAGAACGAACTTTCAAGACTGACAAAATAACGTTCATCAGCTAAATGCTAGAAAATGACTAATATAAGCGTTTTTTTTATTCGCAGTCGCTATGGAATTCATTAGCACTGAAAGAAACGGGGAAATGCTGGTTCGGGAAGGATTTTTATATACTGTGAACCGAGGAACTGTACAAAACACCTACTGGATATGTTGAAGAAGAGGTCCGCTGACGTCTTTAATCTGCGCGTTAATTTTTGTTAAACCCACAGATAACCACAGCCATTCTCCAGAACCAACCCAGGTTAGCTGTTTGAAAATCCGCTCAGAAATGAAGGCTAGCTCAGGTAGGAATGCATGAATATTCGTTCGTGTGCTTTGTCACGAGAGCACTACAGATTAATCTGTACAGAGGATTCGATTCGCCGACGATCGCCTGTGGACGTCACTGTGTTGACTTCTTCGACGCTTGTGTAATACGAGTTTTTGCGCAGGACAAGTTCGTTCCAATAAACTTTGTTCCTTGAAGAACCCTGCGTCGTCCTTGGCTACGTGGCAATTTACTCGATAAAATCAAGGTAGCTCTTTTTGATTTTGGATAACAGGAATAAGAGTGTCTCGTGAGGTACTTGCGTCGAAGCACGGTAATGTCGTTTGTGTCACTTTTCACGTTCATTATAACGCACGACGCGTTCATTCTGGGAAGGCGCGATGCATTTGCCTCTTGGCTTCAATAAAATTTCGTTGTTAGCTTCCACTGTACCCGCGTTTCGTCTTTGCCCCAGCCTGTCGTTTCGCGTGCGAGTAGAATGAACCACTACCGACCAGCCCATTTCACAGTTTTTGGACACGTTCATAGGAGCTACGAATCGTCATTTCGACAAACTACCCTATTACTAATTGCCCTGTGCAACGAATTGCCCTACTACGAGTTTCCCTATTACGAAGTGCCTTCCGACGAATAGTCCTGCAGCCGAGTCATGCAGCCGCATGGTAGCCACCAAAGCAGCTGTTCCGTCGTAGTGATACACGGCCACCCGCATATCCGAGCACCTGCTCTCACGTGCGCTGCTGTCATGTGCTTCTTTATCGGGGAAGTGCGGGGCGCAAGCGGCAACTCTGGGTTGATCTTAACTGCTTGCATGCCGGTGCTGCTTTTGCCACCACAGCGGAGCGGTTGAAAAAAATGGCAGGCTGGCAACGCTATTACAGCATTGGCCTCAATCTCAGCTCTTGACTCCTCTGGTATGAATTGTCACAGAATATCGGTGCAAGTATCAGGAACCGTTATTGTCAGCTAACGGTGCGGTACGCATGGATCGCTGGTAACTTGCTTCGGTAACTTCACTGCATTAAAAGTTCATTCGCTGTGGCTAAACTGCCGAGGACATGAGGCACGACATCTTTTCTGTAGCGATAAGTGCCGTAAAAGCACTAATCGCTGCGGTCGTACATCCTGCGACATATGGATGACCGAAACGCGCAGATAATGCTGGGGAATACGCTTCCACAAGAAACTGCAAGAGAAAACGCGTGGCGGCTTCACTAACCGCAGGCATAGTATACACTGCAAGGGCAGTCGTGACTGCCTGCCTTTTTGCTGGGCCAGCGCCTTACGACGGCGCGAACTTGCGAAATGGCCGAAATTAAGAACACGTGAGTTCGAGCTGCTGAAGGTACCACCTAGGCTGTCCTGCAGCATAACACTCCTTTTTAGCGGGACTTAACTGACACAAAAAACTGTCAGTATGCGTATACACGCATCGTCGCGTGCGTAAACCACAAAACGCCACTCTTAACACGTGCGACCTACGATACTGAGTTTTCTTCTCAATATCAATTAACTGTAGTGCTAAGCTCCCCTCGAAACTTTTGAATCGAAGTGCTGTTTCCCTTCTACCGTCTTGTTTCCCGCGATCCCAGGCCACTCAGGGATCGCGGGAAACGATACGGCAGATGAAATTACCGCTGCTGCACTCACAAACATAGTGCACATAACAACAGTACCCTACAACGACTTCAAGCCACACATAAAACAACAACTACGTAAAACATGGAAAAGACATTGGAGTGAACAGACAGACAACAAACTGCACATGGCAAACCCGCACTTGAGACGATACACAGCCGATTCACACAACAGACACAGAAGTTGCCTTAGCAAGGTTACGGATAGGCCACACACACATACTCCCACCTGCTCACTGGATCACCAAGATCCATGTGCAGCGGGTGGGGAGAGGGCCGATCCGTAATCAACATACTCTTTCAATGCAAGGCACTTGACACAACACGGCGCAAATACTTCACACAATATACGCATGACATATTCCACAACACCCGTCACACTTTTTTTATGAAACGAGCCTATGTTTTCAGTCAAACGTGTTTTTGAGTTTCTTACCGACGTAAAAGTTTTACATCTCATTTCTTACCATGCATCTCGACAACCTGGCCCTTTGCACCAGTCATCTTCATTACCGTGTGTTTTACTTCGTTTAATTTTACTAAAATGCTTTACTTTTACTTTCATGTCACTCACATGAAATTACTTTCGTTTGGCGCTCTTTGCCCTTTGTTGGCCGTGCGCCATTAAAATCAAAACACCGTCATCATCATCATCATCGAATTGCTGTTTGTGTTTCTTCGTCTGTATTACTTGAACAGAGAAAGTCAATTGCAGAAAATTATAGAGGTGGTGTAAAACGCACCGTTGATAACATGGCAGCATCGTGCGACAGAACCCTTGTTATGAACATCAAAACTGGCCCGTTAGAATCTCGTAAGGACTTGAAGAACAATACTGAGAATGGCGCTAATTTTGCCTGGTCTCTTGGTGCGTGCTGTTCCAAAACAAAAGCAAGCAGAGCAAAGATGAGACCTCGAAAGGGAGAGAGGCGGCAGAGACGAGCGCTCGCTAGTAGCCAGTTTATTGTTTTCAATGCGGGTCACGTGTTTAAGAAGAGCGCCCCGCGTTGAAAACAACTGTTTAGTAGTCAGCGTTCGTCATCGTACGTGTTCTGTGTAAGAGCTCTGCGTTTACAAGAATAAAATCTTCGCTGGTACGCTCTCCTCCGCGTCCACGCGCTGTTTATTTTCCTTTCCAGCCTTCTAGGAAATTGAAAGATTCCGGTAACTTGTTCAATCCAACCTTTTCGCCTTCATTTCCTAGTCTGGCTGATTCTCGAACATCGACTTGTACGGGTTCTGTGTAACGTAATTGGCGTCCAGGAGCGCATTCCTTTGACATTTCTGCAAACTAATATTGTAAACCCTGTCTATCACGAAGTACTCGGGACAGGAGACTGGATTGATTATAACCGGTAGCTCGTCAAAAGCGAAGATGATTTGCTCTTAATCCTCCTTGGAACACTTCGAAAAAAAAAAGGGAGATTTTGAGCAAAGCGGTTTTGTTATAACGAAGGTTCGCTCTAAACGGCAGAGTTTGTGTCAATCCAAGTAGATTCTATTGCCCACAGATAAGCTTAATTACGCATGCAAAAGCATGGCTCCTCGATCTTTACTTCCGCGTTTTGCTGGTGATAAATGTCCTTCTTTTGTGACGCCTGCAATCCACGAGCGATTTCTTGGACAATTTTTGCGCAGCGAACCTGGAGTATATAGCTCGGTGGAAGTGTGGTACTAAAAATGTTGTTTATACGGAGCTGAAGGATTCAGTTTTACACTGCCTCATCTTGCCGGTTCGCCAACATTTACTCGCGTCTATTTGGTGATATTTGGTATCTGTAATTTCCGCAAAACAAAACAGCGAAGGGCTGTTGATGTCGGTAAGAGCATGCATAAAATTTAACCCGGGTAGGACCATCTATAGCTACAGTGGAATCTAGCCAACTGCGCTGAAAATGTGTGAGCGACGCTGCCAGATACCGCCTCCGCTATCAGCGCCATCGCCGAGACCAGTATGCTGCGAATAATGCTCGAAGCCGCGTTAAAAGAAGTCGGTTGAGAAGTATAGCTGCAGGCCATCACCGTCGGCGGGCGCGCATGCGTGTTCTGCTCCTTCCGTTTACCGCCGGTGTAGCCACACGGCGCTCCTATGCAGTTTGGCCACAGCTCCCGTGCTCCAGTTACTTCTGACGGCACATGTACAGGTGCGCGCAGAAGTAAACGGAGCACGGGAGCGGTGGCCGAACTGCATCGCTGCGCCGCGTATGGGTGCCGACGGGAACCATGGAGTGCCGGTCAAATAGTGTTCGCACTGCCCCCGCCGCCCTATCTGATATGTTTAGTCGTCGCTCTGCTGGCGTGTCATGCTCGGCGAGACGGTCTTCAAAAGGCAGCGCTGGGCTATAGAGGGGCGCTGGTTGCACTGCCGCTTGCAGGCATCAGCGGCGACCGAATCCTCTGCTCATGAGCTGGACGAAGCTGCGCGCGCCCGGAAACATGCCTTGTTGCGCGCTGTAAAGGGCGGCATTAAATTGTAGGCCGCTGCGGTTTGGCATATCATGTCATTGCGATATAATTTATTGTATGCCGGCAACAAAACTGCCCTGGACAATATAGAAAGCACATTCACAGACATTTTCGTTGTTCGAAAAAGAAAAATCTCGCTTCCGAGATTTTTTTTTTATTTTTATTTTGAGTTTTTCCCAAGTTATTGCTGCCGCTCAGTCCAGGTCTGTTCTGAAGAAACGGAAATAAAAATTTGCATGCGGTGGAAATTCTGTATTAGAGAACACCGTAAAAAATAAACACAATCGTTGACTTCTATTACAACGGGCCTCATAGGGCGCATATTTTGTTGTCGCATTACCCCTTTCGCTCCCGTTGACGAGGATAGCCGTCATAAGATTTTGTACCAAATTAACCGATGACGAGTATGGTCGTCATAAGATTTTGTACCAAATTAACCGATGACGAGTATGGTCGTCATCGGTCAAGATGGCTTCACCGCATGACCTCACTGTCTTGCAAGAAAGCGCCGTCAGGGCCCCCAACTGACCAATGACGAGTATAACCGTCATGACCGATGACGACCATACTCGTCATTGGTCAATTGGGGGACCTGACGGCGCATTCTTGCAAGACAGTGAGGTCATGCGGTGAAGCCATCTTTCAATTCAATGCGGAGTTTAATTTAAATCTGCAACACTTTCTTAACGAATATCAGGTGCCTCGTTAAAAATAACAACGTCGGTTTTAATGCGACAACAAAATATGCGCCCTATGAGGCCCGCTGTAATAGCAGTCAATGATTGCACCTATTCTTTACGGCGTTCTCTAATACAGAATTTCCACCGCATGCATTTTTTTTTATTTCCCTTTTTTTCAGAACCGACCTGGACTGAGGGGCCGCGATAACTTGGGAAAAATTCAAAATAAAAAAAAAAAATCTCGGAAGCGAGAATTTTTTTCCGAACAACGAAAATGTCTGTGAATATGCTTTCTATATTGTCCAGGGCAATTTTGTTGCCGGCTTGCAATAAATTACATCGCAATGACATGCTATGCCAAACCGCAGCGACCTACAATTTTATGCCGCCCTTTACAGCGCGCAACAAGGCACGTTTCCGGGCGCGCGCAGCTTCGTCCCGCTCATGAGCAGAGATTCGGTTGCCGCTGATGCCTGCGAGCGGCAATGCAACGAGCGCCCCTCTATAGCCCAGCGCTGCCTTTTGAAGACCATCTCGCCGAGCATGACACGCCAGCAGAGCGGCGATTAAACATAGCAGATAGGGCGGCGGGGGCAGTGCGAACACACTCTTTGACCGGCGCTCCATGGTTCCTGTCGGCGCCCATACGCGGCGCGGCGATGCAGTTCGGCCCAACGTAGAGTTTATTCTAGTAACGTTGGTTCGACCTAGAGAGCCTACATACGCCGCGCCTCCGTCGTTTGGCGCGGCGCATGTAGGCTCCCTAGTTCGGCCTAGAGTTCCTGTATATAGCTCCCTAAGCGATATACAGGAACTCTAGTTCGGCCACCGCTCCCGTGCTCCGTTTACTTCTGCGCGGACCTGTTGTTGCATTACCCCTTTCGCTCCCGTTGACGAGGATAGCCGTCATAAGATTTTGTACTAAATTAACCGATGACTAGGATAGCCGTCATAAGATTTTGTACCAAATTAACCGATGACGAGTATGGTCGTCATCGGTCATGACGGTTATCGGTCATGACCCTGTGACACTTTAAGCTCATTGGCAGCTTTTTTCAACCATCTCGAGAACATAAAAAAAAGACGGGGCTTCAATTATTTATTTCCCCCATTAAAATAGCCAAATTAATTAATTGCTTGTAGGTAATCAGAAAATCAAATACCGTTGTAAACTAATCACTGGAATTGTGCACAGCGATAGGCCGTATTTTTAGCCTGTTTACGCCCTCAGCCTAACAACTGCCGTAACGAGGAAAAATGGAAACCATATCGAAGCTGCAGTCGTAAAGCTACGCTATGAAAGCCGGAACACGCCCGAGAGAGCTGCAGGAGCGTTGAAATGATCCGCTCATTCGACTGTGGGCCCTACACGTACGTGTGCAACTGCGCTTAAGTGCCGACGACGCTATTTATGGCCTAGCCATTTCTATGAGCTGTGGCTGTCGGTAACAGCTGCGCGGAATTCCGTATCATGAAACTGTAACGGGTCGCTGCATTACAGCATGCATTCACGGCGGAAGTATAGTAGCCTGGTATCTAATCCGAATGTCAGCAAAAACAAAAAGAAACACCCATGCACTAAATGTCTATTGGGCACTGAAAAGAAAGATACGCTAGAGAATAAGAGTAAAGACTTAGAGAGGTTGCCTGTAAAAAAATGTACGCCTACGCGCTTTATCGGTGCCCGAACGAAGGCAAATTTTAACTAATTCTTTAGATTTTTTTTGAAGGCGCCGGAAGTGGGCATGCTAATAAGGTATGCACAGAACTTTGAAGGTTCTCCTTATCTAGGCATTGTCTCAGTAAAAAAAAAAAAAAAAAAAGTCACATATAATCAATAAACAAACAAAAACAATTAATCAAAGTTTCCTTGGGGAATCCTTAGTGATGAGTTAGCACTGCATTCCTTAAGGTTCATGTGTGGATCTTCGTGAATTTGTATGCTATTTTATTTCGCCGTCGGGACGTACGCAATACGGATCCCTCTAATGCGCACGCCTTGTTCGCGCTTCAAGGACCCGCAACTTGGCGCTTGTCGCACGCCGTTTGCCAGCCTAAGGCGCGCATCGTGCCAAGCGTGCTTTGCGTTGCTCCGAAACTCGGTGGTTACCTTTTCACGCTCAGCCGCGACACTCGATGCCTCCCGCTCCTTCTTTAGTACAACGGTTTCCGCACTCGTGGTTCTGCCGATCCTATTCTGTGTTTGCCGTCAACTCGGCCCTGTAGTCGCGTCGCACTCCACGTAATCTTTCGCATCAGCGCTTGCAAATGGAGACGAAATGCGCAAACATGCTCGAGCGCCGTCACCACCTCGATCTGACCTTAACGTCGAGGAACTAGGCTAGTAGAGGCGCGAACGCAACGCCACCGCAGCCAACGTCGCCGCCGGTATGGTGGCAAGCGCACCGCCGGCTCCACTTGCCGTCACCCCTCTCCGCACGCGCTCTTTCGCTCTTCTCAGTTCTCCTATCACTCTCTGTTCGCAGACCGACTGCGATAATTTTTGCCGACATGCCCCATCCATTGCTAGCGCAATAATAAACGCTGACGATTAATTCAGGTCGAACTAATACTGCTGCGGTTGGACTTTGTATGACCGCAAAAGTCGTAGGCCGACAACTTTCAGACGTGGTTGAAAACTCCGCGAAAACAGAAAAAAAAAAGACATGACATAATAAAAGCGGCCAGAAGAAAATGCCATTCTGTCGAAAAAAAAACGCAAACAAAAAGGGACGGTGCAAGTTACAATCACAAAAACAGAAAATGAATACGTTTTGCCCTCAAACTCAAGCAACTAGGAAACAAGCATGTTTTCGAACGGCAGTGAAGTTTAGCAAACGCCTCCTTAAAAGCAAGCAACAAAACACCACACACGGGCACGGGCAGTAACCAGTTTCTCCTTGGCCATGTTTCTTATCATTGCAAAGCTTACTAACTAGCTGAAGGTCAATTCCTTATTGGCTGGTTCTAAATCATTGTTTCGCAAAAAAAAAAAAAAAAAAAACTCAGTGCCCTTCCGCTCCTTGAAGAAAGATAACCAGCGAAGCTTTGGTGTGCAATGTTAGTGTAGTCTTAGCGGTTAATTGTCATATAATTTGTTTCCGGATAGTTTAGGTAAAACAATAGTTACAGCCGGTTTCTGTAGCCGTGATTACACCGTAGATGGCCATGTATTCACAGCATAAAGTAATTCTGTAACATTTACAACTTCACTGCGAACTTACTGTGACAAGTAAATGAAACTGGACGTAATCGTAGAGTTGTCGTAACGGCTGATCGTCATATAATTTGTTTCAGGATACATTCAACAACACAAAGCTGTTTCCCTTAATCATACTACTGCCGCAGATGGCCACGCTTCACTGTGCAACACCCGATGCACGATGTGGAAAAGCCAACTTACAAAGATCGAGCTTACACAGATTCTCCTGAAGTCGGCTTCACCTCTAAACAAGAAAGTAGTGCTGTGAAGACATTTTTCAGGGGATACATAAGCATTTGTATTTTTTTTGTGTGTGTGTGAATTTTCTCCATACGCTGAAGGTGTGGCGCACTGTTTTACGACCCCAGGTATTAGAGGGGGCTCCGCAAGGTGGCGCTACGCCCGCATGCGATTCTTGTTCACATCGCTCGGTTGTCTGAGATAATTTGCTGGATCCTAGCGATTTGCAGCTTCGCTGTAAATAAATGCGCTTCGGCAAACTGCATAATTCAATGCTCACGACACGAGGGCAGTAAGGAAAGAGAGGCTCAGGCGCGAGCACTCCAAATTTCGCAAAGGGGAACAGAAAGGGTATAGTTAATTAGTCATTGATGATTGGAGGAAATAACATCTAAGAACGGGCCTTGTTCTCGGTACTGCTTCCTCTTACAGCTATTTAAGGGGCTGAAGCTAGGCTGCAGAGGGAGCGCTCATATCCCACCCAGGCGCGCTGCGTGTGTTCTTCGCATGATCACTCCGCCATGCTCCTGAGACCACATGCTGTAGGTAACGACGACGACGGCTATGATGATGATGATGATGATGATGGTGGTGGTGGTGTGATGATGACGACGACGACGATGATGATGATGATGCCACTACAAGCAAAATGTAGCGAAGTTGTATGGGCGTCGTCCGCAGCGGCAAATGTGTACTCCTTCGGAGCATGCAGACCCCAATGGTAGGAGAAAGTTGCCATGTGAAAGCTATGTGCTCTTGTGCCAAAGGCCCATTTTTGATTCAGGTGTGGTACCACTGCGCTATCCTACGGCAACCTGCTTTCCCCACTCGCCGCGGTGGCTCAGTGGCTAAGGCGTTGTGCTGCTAAGCCCAAGGGCGCGGGTTCGATTCCCGGCCGCGGCGGCCGCTCCCCCAGGTGGTGGAAATTAATCCGAAGCCTTCCACTACGGCGCACCTCATCGCCTGTGTAGCTTCGGCGCGTTAATTCCCGCAATCAGTCAATCTGCTTTTCCCGGGCCATCCAGGCCAAATGCGCACCATTGCGCCAAAACTGCTCCTTAACGACGCCCGCAATACGTGCCGGGGAATTGAGACACACGGTTCTTGCTGGACGTTGTGAGCTGCCGCGATGTCCTATAAACTGTGAGATAATCGATTACATCCCCGTTGGGATCGTGACTTATGATGGCTACCAGAGTGGGGCCGAAAGTGGTCTCCGGAACCACTGCTGCGACGACGGCGTCGGTTCAATGAGTGTTTTTCAGGTGCACCTTGGGGGCTGCAGGCTCCCATTTGGAACCACCGCTGTCAGAAGACTTTTTCCTTGCCAACAAAAGTTTTTCCAAGCAGACTAGTGCCGCTTCAAAGTGTTGTGTACTAAACGTTGACTGTGCAGTCCAAATCATGTTTCTGCTTACAGAACGTCGTGTAAAATGCTTAGCGAAAGGTTGCTTTCCAATGGAGCAACAGCGAGGCTCTGAGGCAAGCCATATCGCGTCGATGGGTTACTTGGTCTCTGGAGCCTTTTGATGCATACAAAACGGCGTTGTACACTGCAGGCCTCAGTGAATTGGAACTGTACTGCCTACGACAGCGTGTATAAAAGTAAAGAGTGTATACTGATGTAAACAACAAAAACGTGAGCCATCACATGCACGGTGGAGCGGTCCTATGCGATGCACGGTTGGTTGCAAAATTGGCTGCCACGACTAACCGCAGGCGATGCGGGTGTGCAGTGCGCTGTGGGTAGCTACCATATCGTCGGCGTCGCTGCGCTACAGTGAACTAGAGCGCCGCCCACTGTTTTCGCTCCATGTTTGCTTCCTGTTTCGGCGCACTCCGGCGATTTAGATACGTCCAAGAGAAATCCGAGCAGGAAAAGAAAACATTTATCACATTGAAGTAAAAATGAATGCTGCTATTACGTAATACACTGCACTTAATATGTTCAGTAAAGCGGTGTGGAAGCGTTTAGCACCGAGCATTCTGCTCGTCCATGCTGCTGGTTCCGCTGGCGACACGTGTTTACCAGGTTTCTGTACTTTCGCTGTTCATGCATGACGCCTGCCGCGTTATACTTTGAGGTGTTTGCTGGGGCGTTTTGTCACCGCTAACTTCGCGCAGCCATGAGTTATGTAACCCGCCAAGACAAAACACTTCTGAAAAAAAAATTAAAGCCGTTCCACTCTATGTGAAAGCTGTCGGAAGTGCACAGCAGTGATTCGCCATAATGGGCTGCAGCGTCGTTATCCGCTCACTGCTATCATCCAATGCAATTCAAATTTCCCACCTTCGTAGTGCTCGCGCGCCCCCTGCCTGAAATAGCGCCAGCGGGCCGGAGTTTTGTTCTTTTTGTGCTTGCTTTTCCTCCCGCACATGCCGGCGTTGCACTGCCACTTTTTTTTCGCTTATTATGGTAAAAACCAACCGAACCAGCGTTCATAACTAAATGAACGCGGGAAGTGCCGTTTAATTGCGTATATTTTGCCTCAAATATACCCACAGTTTTCTTTGCGCTAAACAACGGGGAGATGTATGACAAGCGCCAGCGGTTCACGAGTTTCGAACGCTTATGACTATATAAAACGCTTGGCTTTCGAAGCCTCTGCGTTACGCCGCGACGACGGAACGCCGTGTGGCTGTACTTGGGTCCAGCGAGCGAGCTACGACGACAAGGCCAGCCCCTAAAATGCTCTGCACTTAATAAGAATAGAGAAGGCAGAAAAAAAAATCACGCCATATCCACGGAATGAATGATGATAAGTGGGGCGAAGCTCGAGAGGGGGAGATCATCGGTAACCGTAACTCTCCCGTGAAAGTTCGCCCATTACATCACTAAGAAAGACGTAAGACTGTGTGCGTACATTGTACAAATCAACTTTTATTTTCGGAGTCAATGCTCCCATGCCCAGACCTGGTGAAAGACCCCGCGCCATCGAGGACTACCCCGCACCTCCACCACAATTTGTCACGTAGGATGGGACACAACGGTAAAGAAAGAACTTTTATTTACGGCGAACTTGTGCCCGAACAAGACGAGAGGAAACGAGCAAAGGTCCTTGCGTCTCGTTCGATCTCCGAGAACGACTGCCTGCGTTCGTGGCGTGATCTCTTGCGTGATCTCCCCCTCGCAGTGCATGTGCGCTCGCGCCTCCGTTGGCGAACACAGACAAGCTCGCGCTCCCGGTGCCGAGTTTGCGCTGCCGGTTGCAGCCGGTTCTTGCGCGTGCAACGCGGCCCACTTTGCGACATCTCCGAAAGCATGCGGCGGTCACGTACCACGAGACACAAGGGATGGACAGACCCATAACTTAAGGAGCTTCGCCCCTAAAACATGTGCTGTCGGGACTTGCGGCGGGCGCCCCTCCTTCCTTCACAGAAGCGGGTCACCGGAGACGCGCGAGCGCGCTTCGCGCTGCTGCCACTACCGCCTCCTCGGGGCTAGAATGTACTAGAATATTGGCCAATATTCTAGTACACTGTATCGGGACCTTGAAGGAAGCTGTCACAGTGACTTCATTATGACGACACCTTTGGGCTATCATTGGCTGCGGCCGCACGACGGTCGCAGCGATTGTACCATTGCATCTGGCTCGCAGTCGCACGTCGTGAGGCTCGTATGACTAGCTCACGACTCCAAAACCGGTCCCGCGCGACCGTCGTCGTTACTATCAGCAGTCTCATGCCAATCGCGTGCTCTCGTCATGCACGTGTCTCAAGACCGCTGCAGTAATTACAAATGATGTGTCGCTTCAACGCATGATGCAGTTATCTCAGATGAGCCTCCCCAGAATCGACGTCACAACAGTCCAGCGTTTTTGCAGACTCTGAAAACAGTTATACTGTCATGCGCTTTTAGCACATGACAAAAAAGAAAACTGTACGGCGACAATAGACCAAACGAAGCGCTGACTGTCCAACAGAATGTTTATTGTTCTACACAGGCACATGTGTACATATCGATACCGATAGCCAGACAGCCAGAAGATAAGGAAGAGAAAACAAAGGTGGGACTTATTTTCACAATGAGATAACACTATTTCATACGGAGATACTACTGCACGGGCACTGACACCATCGTTCTTAGCAAGCAAAAACACCTTGTAAATTTCCCGCGCTCTCACCTTTGCGCATTTTACCGCAATCTCTCATTTACCCAGTGGAGTACATCCCCATTTCAAGCAACGCCCCGCAAAATGCTTTCCCAGGGATCCTTTTGGCGCATAGGCAGGTTTACGCGGCCTTTAGTGTATCTGCCTGTCTCCTACGCATACATAATGGAATAAAGGGACCCAAGCAGTGTCTACAAGAGCCCTAGCCCAAGTCCCGAAACCGGTATAGCTCAGTTCGTCCCGCTGGCGTCCGTTCCCTGCATCTGACACTTGCCGCGGTTTCTTTAGCACCGGAGTATTATTCCTTGCTCGGTGGGCCCAAGGCAGATGATGCTAGTGCCGCGTACAGGAACCGAACGTCATCGGGACGAGTTGATCTATACCGGTTTCGGGACTTGGACTAGGGGTCTTGCAGACACTGCCTGGGTCAACTTGGCTAATGCAAACACTACTTGGGCACTGGCCGTGTGTACACGGCCGGGTTTAGATGGGGAAGCAAAGCGCCTATATCCATAATTTGAACCAACGGATAATTCGAACTGGTCCATTGGTCCCGGCAAAGTGACGGGTATTTGAAGGGGGGAAAACTCTCGCTAATTCGAACCTAGAACACGTGCCACGGTTAATTCGAACATATTGCCCGTCCGCACAGACCACTTTTCATGAAATTCGAAGCCAAAAGCCAAAGTTCAATCCTAGAACACGTGCCACGGTTAATTCGAACATATTGCCCGTCCGCACAGACCACTTTTCATGAAATTCGAAGCCAAAAGCCAAAGTTGAATGCGTCACTAGCCTCGGCAGCTTCCCAAACGCGTAACCGCGTGCTTGCTCCGCGTACACTGAAAGCAGCTGGCATAAACCACGCGGTCTCCCTTCGGGCGCTTGCGTGGGCGCGGTCCTTTTCTTTCTCCCGCGGGCGCTGCCTTCTTTTTGCAGGACGTAATTACTGAAAGTGCACCCCTAAGGATGTGGAATACCGTCTACTTTATCGCGCATGCGTTTCTAATACTGGTAACGGCGCTGTACCGCCAGTCAAAGGGGCCCCCGCTAGTTCGAACTCCGGCTAATTCTAACAGATTTTCTCTTCGCTCGGAGTTCAAATTTACGAGGTTCGACTGTACTTCGAAGCGAGGAGCGTAGTCCGTCCTACGAGATTAAACTGCTCGTGGTGTGATTACGGCCCCTTTATACAGGCAATAAGCGGTTATTTAGGCTTTCGAAGTAAGGCCCGTAGAAGTAACTGTCGGGCCTTGATTTTCAGATTAGTTTCGGCGTTTAGTACTGTTGTTTGATGCTGAACGCTGCAAATATGGAATTTTTGCCGCCACGCCACCTTATGCGTTGGTTCAACGTTTTCAGATTAGCTCACCCGAATACACGGGCAGGTTATAGGCTCGATTGAACCGTCGTGTTACATAGCCCGGGCTCCACCTGTTCTAACCCAGACCGCGTACGTAGTACTACTACAATCGCGAGGTAACCGCACTTAAATGAGCTCTGTTTGACTTTGATATCATTCATGTGCCTTAGACAATAAGGAAGCCATTTTTTTCTTTGTACGGGTGGAAAATACAATTATTTTCGGGAGAAATCACCACTACCGGATTTCACGGTGATCGCTGTAAACACGGGTCGTTGTTGTTTTATGAGTGTGCCCGCTTGTGGCGGTTTTCTTGTAACGGTTTTGCAAAGGACACCACACGGTCAACATAGGCTCGAATCGAAAATATGTGCGACAAAAAACTGTGTTCGGATAATGGAGCGGCCTTGAAGATAACTCCCGTCGGGAGACGAAACGCTCCAACTCACGGGCTTTACACGTCAACGTGACGCTCAAAGCTGCGGCCGCCACCCGCAATCACGTCTAAAGTGAAATGATGCAAACGTGTTAACGCATTAACAGGTTGTTTTACGGTGTAATAGCCGATGTGAAAGCAGTGCCATTTGAGTGCATCGACCGGGCAGTTTTTCAAAATGGCTGTTGTGTGTATTTGAAAGTTGAAGTATAGAGGTACACGACAAAGTCAACATATATATAGTGACGCATTAAAGGTTTTTGAGCTCCCAGTAGAGGTTTAGATCAACTCGTGCGAGCATTCGACATCGAAAAACCCCACAGTTTTCGTCGAATGACGTCAACGCCGAGCTTTTTTTATTCGTGCTTCGCGCTGAGGGTTTAGCGCTGATATCCACAACAACAAATATTTTATGGGTTCGACACGCCGAAGCTATATATACCGCTTGACTGTGAGGCGCGCCGTAGTTGGGGGCTCCAGAATAATAGTGTGCGCCGATAACTCGACACACGGGCTGTTTCGTCTTTCGTGAACTTCACCAGAAAAATGGCTGCCGCGACCGAAATCGAACCTGCGACAGCTTGTACATACCACCAGAAAAGTTATAGAGTGGCTGTTCAAGAGAATTAGACATCTAGCGCAGCGGGTTTCAACCATGAGTGTGTCGGGAACCCTTCCCGGCTTGTAAAAGTGATAAGGGACCTCACGATGAACTATGTTGATTCGCGTCACAATTTCCAAGAATTTGCACTTGCTGCTATTGTCTCCAACATACTTATTAATGCCCGCCTTTATGCTGACTTTTATGCTGACGTGTGTGGTATTGCCAAACAATGTGGTCTTGCAAATGTAATAGTCACCCTAACACATACAAGCTGCCTTGTGTGCGTGCGTGGGAGTGTGCGCGTGCGTGCGTGCGTGCGTGCGTGCATGCGTGTGTGTGTGTGCGCGTGCGTGTGCGTGCGTGTGTGTGTGTAAAAAGCCAACGTTAAACCATCGGCTACGCTACACTTGCAAAATGCTTGAAAAATTTTGCGATAATTTTCAAATTTTGCAAATGCTTGTGAGAATGCGTGCAAAAAAACGGGGTCGATCCTTCTTTCATAGAAATCGGTAAAACACCAAAGTGACATGTGCTTTCACAGGAGCATTTGAATGTTTATTGTGCATCGGTATGAACTTGCACATCGTTATTTATATTTCGTCGGTACGGCACCGTTAGACGCATCAACATTAGACACTGGATTACACTCGCCGGAGGATTGCGTAAATTCGATTAATACCCAATGGAGCTCGCAAACCATGCAAACGAAACCGAACGGGTTGTCAGGGGATCGTTTGGTGAAGTCACAGCACGCTAGAGTGAACGCAGCATGATTTGTGGGTTGGAAGCAGTCTTGAGGGTGTGCTTGGCGAGCGGCGTCCTGCTGGCGGGTCGCTTAGGCAAAGGTGCTACCACATTGGTCCTTCTCCGTGGCGTGTGCGCCAGACGCTTGCATTGACGAGCTGAGCTTGTGGAACACGGCGGCGGCATTTCTCAACCTGAGCGGCGTTCCACATAGGCGGTGGACGGATAAACGCAGCAGCTTCAGCTGCTATATGCTGCCCTATTGAGGCGTCAACTATCGGCGCTCATTAGCGTCATAACGCATTCCTTCGCTTCACCTCTTTCAGAAGGCAGCGCCATCTGAATGCAAAAGTTAGAGGGAAGGACATAAGGCGCGGCCGTACCGCTACCCGGGCATGACTTCATGGCTCAGTCGGTAGCGCGTTAAACCCCTCCCGTTGCGGCCAGAGTGATCGTGGACTCGAAACATAGCGCCGCCGCTCCAATGCAACTTTTTCTGGTGATGTCATTTCCGTGACGGATATGACGTCGCTGAGGTTTGTGTACCCCGGCATAAAACACTTTTGTGTTAAAATTTCTCCCACAAAATCCGGGTTGTGAAGGGCAAAAGTTACAATTTACGGAGCATCATCGTTTTCACCGTTGACGTGCTGAATTTGCCTGAGCCTTCACTTTCCCCCCCCAGGATCTCGTGGCCTCTCGGTTTAATAGTGTTTCACTCACTCGTTCACTTTCGTAGGACCTTGCAGATTGTTCGCTCCCCTCGCCGAGTAAAGTCTTCTCTCTTTCGAGAAATATTACTGACTTCACGTTAGTGATCCAGAAGACTAGTTGAATCTTTGGAGGGATGCGGTTGTCACAGAGCAGACGTCGACAGGCAGATACTTGGTCGATTTCTCGAATACTTTAATGCCTTGGAGATATGCGGCAACAGTTACGGCGGCATCATGAACGAACAAAAGAGCTGTCGTACGAAAGTATTCGGGTCATATTCGATGTTCTGCACAACATGCCAAAGAATCACTTTTCAAAGGTTGGCGCCATACGTCGCCTTTTTAAATGGGGAAGGGGGGGGGGGGGGGCGGTTAAAAATGAAGCAATACAAAAAGTTGCCCAGAACGAATGCCTTATATATCTCGTCCCTAGGTCAGTGGCGTAACTAGGGTGGGGCAGGGAAGTACAAGTGCCCCGACGCCCCTTGGGAGGGGGCGCCCAGCCGAGTCCGCCCAACATGTGCCCGAGAGAAAAAATTTCAGCAGGGCGGCGCAGCCGCAAAAGTCGCTATATAAAAGAGTGCTAGTTTGGCCTGTCGGTACGACATTGTAACCAAAGAATAACGGTGAAGTCGACAATGACAAAGAGAGGGGGGATACACACGGGACCCTATGCCAGGTGACACACATCGGTCGCTAGCGCCCTGCGCATCCTCCGCACAGCGCCCCGTGTGTGTCCTCCTCTCTTCGTTCTTGTCTTCTTCAGCGCTATCCTTTTGTTACAACCTCGCTGTTCAAGTAGTTAAACTGCTCTCCTTGTCGTGAAGCGCCTCATCTATATGCGTGAATACCTAGGTACGCCCGGATCAAGGAGCCCAGGAGGCAACCCCAGATGATATCCCTGCAGTTTGCGTGCGTGCGTGCTGCATGCATGTGTTTTCATCCGTTCTCGTTTGTATTCCAGCAGCGGGTGGGGAGGGGGGGGGGAGGGGGAGGGGAGTGCTTAAAATTAGCGCCCTTATATTTCGATTAACACTTTACAGGAATACAGGATAAAGTTCAAATATTTTTCTAGTCTGAATCAACCTAAATTTAGGTTGCCCTGCTATCATAACCCCTAAAACCGGCAGCTCGCGACTGAAGAAGTTCGCTGTGATATAGTAGCCATTTTCAAGTGATGGGGTTTTTCCACGCTTCCCCACGAAAAATGCTAGGTTCTTTGGAGGTCGTGCGGAAAACGTTCGAGATGAGCCTCAACAAAACATTTAGCCGGCTTTCAGAAGCCCACGGAGAACCAACTCGAGTCAATAAGTTGTGAGTGCTTGGTTTTTAGATTTTTTTGTAGTTAGTTCATGCTTTTTTCTTTCGTTTTCGTAAAAAATTGTTAGCGTGATCTTTCACCAATGTACCACCAGCAGTGCCGTCCCTGGCACAGTGCTTTCACCCATGTCAGATTTACCCACGTACAATAAACTCTCGCCTCTCTGTAAAACCCCTGTTTGCAGTTATTCTTCGCGCCATGAGGGAGCGACTTTGACGTCGGTAAATTTCAGATTTTCTTGGTGACCCTCCAGAGCATCGACTAATATGCAGATTTGAAGCATGTAATAAATAATCTTGAGCAATACATTTCATGGTAATGCAGAAAAAAACGATAAGAACTGTTCACATGCTTCCTCGGTCGTTCTCCTCCGTACGTGGTTGTGCGTAATTTATAAGCTTCGTTTATTTTGTGTCAAGCAGGCAACAGGTTACCGGCAAGGTCAATTTCTTTTTAACAATGTGGACTTCTGTTGTATAGTACGATGTATGGATGTGCTAAGGCGGCTATAGTCCACTGCAGTGAACAATTAGTAAAGAAACCGCTCCTTTGCTTGCCCAAAACAACCAGATGGCCTATTTTTGCACATAAATGATGATGATGACAATAATAATAATAATAATAATAATAATAATACCATATTTTCCCGCGTATAACCCGCACCAAAAATGCAAAAATTTCATGGGTGAAGTAGAGATGCGGATTATATGCGAGGCATTTCCTTTGGTACAGCTTCACCGCAATGCACGTAGGGATGTGATGCCCCTGCAGCAGTAATACCGACTAAGCCACTGCTATCCCATTGACAGTGGTTATTTCGCACACACTGCTCAACAATATACCGACCTGAAAAAAATGTACGCGGCAAGTCATCTAGTTACGTAATCAGCTAGGTAAGTTTTTTGCATAAACATGTGTGTAATGTTGCTCGAGTAGTAGATTTGGTCCATCCTCTTATGTCTAAAATATGCGGGCAATACGCGGGGATATATATTTTTTTATTCGTTGAAGGAAAGCGAAGGGGGGGGGGGGAGTGAGGGTTATATGCAGGGGCAGGTTATACGAGCGAAAATACGGCAATAATAATAATAATAACTATCATTACCGTCATGAGGGGCGTGAAAATATATGTGCCATGGGCGCCGTCCTATATACTTTGGCCACTTCCTTAGGAGATGCTGCGGCAAATAGCGCTCACCAGCAAGGTTGCCCCAGCCGTCACCTGCGTAGTTGGCGCGCATTTCAGCGCGCCGCAGTTCGTGGCGCCATCTGTTGCGACGCCTTCAAATCTCGGAAACCAAAAGCGAAAGCGCCTCCAACACGTGTTCAAGCGGCACCGTCTGCGCTTAAAAGCAGCTGCCAGATGAGAGCACTGGGAAACGGGCCCAGTGCCGTCGAGGGAGCCCGAGACCGAGTCGCCAGCCCCGCAAAGCCACCAGCGTCGTTCATTAGATAAACATGAGTGGCAGGAAATAAGTTGCGGAGGGAAAAACCGAGGGCAGCAGAAAACAGGCGATGATCGCGTTCGTAGTCGGCGCTCGGTTATGATAGTGGTTTCGCCCCGACACTGCGGAGAAGCCCGCCGCCGGTGAAGTTTACCTGCCGGGCAATTCGGAGCGGCTTGAGAGCGTCCAGATTTGTGGTGCGACTGCAACGAAGAGCTTCAACATGAAGATACAGAACCCCCTGATCCGAGAATTTATCAGCGAGTTCATCGGAACGATGGTGCTCATTGTGAGTACTGTTATTTTCACGACGTTTCAATGCAGCTTCAAAGGGCAGAACAACTGTCTTCACCTGTAGATCACTGCAAGAGTACCCATACTACTTTAACTCGCTTCCAAGCTTCACTGCCCTTACTCTCAGCAATTATGCTGTGATAATTCAACAGTTGTTGTATGTAGTGCTCATAAGACAGCAGGTTAAGCCGGAACGTCAGCAGTTTTAGACGCGGTTGTCGAAATAAACACTGCGCTATGTAGTTGTCCGGAGTCTCTAACCAGAATGAAGCAAGCTTTAAAAAAAAAATACATCGATTGTTGGCGCGGCCTTTGGGTTAGACTTCGAACTTTCCTGAAGGCAACATTCAAAAATTCCGCGCGCACGATTTTATATATATCATATCGCGGTTCATTTCCCTTTCAGTGCGTAAATGTTTGATTATTTTGATAGATTGTAAATTGCTGTTCGGTAATATTTTTCGTACTGCACGCATTGCTTCGGATGCTCAGAAATATTATATACTATACCACATCGACGTAGCCAGAAGTTTATTACTGAATGATTCTTCAGCCGCGCGCCAACATTCACATACATACCGTAAGCTGCAACGCGTGTGGTAGGAAGTGCGGCAGTGTCAGACGCCTGAGGTGTACCGAAACTATTCAGTTTTTTTTTTTTGTGCATTACGCAAGTGCTTTACCATTTCTGTAAGCTATTCGGAAACGCCTTAGTACTTTGCAATGATGATCAGTATCTGTTCGCATCGAAAAACAGCACGCTGGATGACATATCGGAGGATACAAACACTTATTGCTATTGAACGTGTCGTGAGAAACGCAGCTAGCGCCACCAAACGTGGTTTATCGACGCAAGCTGTTTTAGCCAGTTTCCCATAACCCGCCTCTTTTTTCATGTTCCTTTCGACGTACTAATACAAACGTCGGTTTAAGTTAGAGTTCAATTAATTCTGGCCAAAGTAATTGTTCGGGCTTATTTTACTTTTCTGTTAGTGTCTAGTTCCCGTTCAACATTTTGTTTGGACACTGATGTCAAACTTGCTGCATGCATGAGCTCCTCGGACATTAGAGCAGACTTTGGTATTGCGTATCGTTGAAAATTCGGGCTCGATCAGACCCGGGGTGCTGGAAATTTCGCTTCAACAGTCACGGAATAAATCGAATATTTGACTCGTTGTGTCCTTAACTCAGAAGCATCTCTTCCCTGGGTGGCCGATGACTGCGAGAACGCCGAAGCTTCTGAGTACTAGAATTTTTTGCTCCTACAACTTTAGGTGTTACATGCTTCAACATTTTCTTGTCCAACTGTAACATATTAGGCAGGGTCGTTTTGTGTGCTGTACTCCAGTCCATCAAGATAAGTTTTCATTCTTGTAACGTATCAAAACAACACCAGAAACCCACCGCCGCATTGTTTGTTGTCGAAACTCCAGCCCGCTACCGTTTTGCCTCACCCATGCGAATATCCCAAGGTTCCCTAATAGAGGGAATATTGTGCACCGTCTAATAGGGCCGCTTTCCGTCGCTCTGCTGAGCACCTCGCAGGAAAGAATTGCGCTACAGACGCGTTTGCTGCAAATTCCGCACGGACAAAAGTATGTCTGGCTGTGCGTTGTGCGATGCGGAGTGTATACTTTAAACGAAACCGAGGGCAACGCTGGCACTCACATATCGAGCCCTTCGACCCGAAGGTGTTTTGGCGATCCGCCCCTTGGGATTCGGGGCTAGAGCCTCAAGGTCAATTGAAGGGCGGGACGGCATTTATAAATGACAGCTGACTCCCACCGCCGCTGTCAGTGCCAAGTTGCCCTGCCTCGACGCCCCACAAAACCTCCCTCCTCTGCCCAGGCACACTCGCAAGCCGCACACAAACACGTGCGCACCCGCTCGCTCCCTCGGAAGGGCGAGAGAGCAAAACGGGCAAGGTGCAAGCACGGGCAAGTGCAAAAAGAAGACCAAACCTAAAATAGACAGCATTGCGGAACCTCACTATTTAAAAAATTAACATCAGTTTTCACCCCCCCCCCCTCCATTTTTTTAACACCTATTGTTACCACATTTTTTAAAACATTGCATCGACGTGCAGTTTCTTCCCCATGACCGTGTTTTTAGGGGCGTAGCCAAGGTTGTCAAGGGGGGGGGGGGGGGGGTTGTTAGAACACCCCTCGATATTTTTTGAGTACCACATCGCTCCCTTCCCCTTCATTTCGCTCTTTTTTTTTTTGCCTAGGATGTATATTTACACACGGAATCGATACACTGTATAATGTACAAAGAAAACTAAGAAGGTTGTCGGTTTATTCAACCCAAAAAATGACTTAGATCTTTTTGGCACTGACAATTCTCTTTTTCCTTTCTTTCTTTCTTTCTTTCTTTCTTTCTTTCTTTCTTTCTTTCTTTCTTTCTTCCTTTCTATTGGAGCCCCCGCAAATATTTTTGGCTATGCCACTGCGTGGATCGACCCCTGATACCCTTTTCCCTTACAATCTCCTCAACGGTGCTGACGACAGCTACGGTCTGGTTTAGAACAAAAGCGACCCGCATGAATAAGTGGGACAGCGTTTTTCTCTCTTTTTTCTAAATAGTATTCTCAGACTAAGTCCCATGGTCATCGCACGACAACTAATCGCCTCCAGATAAGCCACTGTCTTCGCCCCTCCACCTCCGAAGTTCGTAATCTCTTCCCCTTTTTGCTACCTGTCTTCCCCCGCCGACTGGCGCTTGATGAACTTGACCCCGTCGATAAACAGGCTGCAGAAGAATGGGTGCAACACCGGAGTGTGCTTTCGTCATCTCCACGCGCAGATCGATAGACGGTCGCGCCCGGATGGGCGTGCCTGAAAGGTGGCGGTGACGAGAAGTCGCGGACCGTTATTCTCGCATTAGGCCATGTTTTCCTTTATCGGTATCTGATTGGGCCACTTACGGCTCCCTTTGTCCTCTTCGATTGCACCTGATTGCTGCTGCCCATTCTGCGCACTTGCGGCGGAGTAAAGAAAAATATCTTCGTGCGGCAGTGGAATTCTGCTAAACGTCTCCAATTCTGCATTTACCTTTATCTGAAAAGATACAATGGCTCTATAATTGCCCTAGATGATAGAGTTCTACGAAGAATAAGCAGCGAGGCTGTCTGCAGTATCGATCGGCCTCGACAAGCCGCGGTAGATTAGTGGCTAAGACTATGGGCTGCTGAGAGGTGGGTTCGATCACGGCCGCTGCGGCTGTTTTTCTGACGGAGGCAAAAAATGAAAACGCCGATGTGTCGAGGCCTCGTCGCACGTTGAAGATGCCCACGTGGTCGAAATTAATCCAGAGCCCTCCACTACGGCGCGCCTTTTAGCTTACGTGCAGATCCGACTTTGTTAAACCCCCCAGGATTTGAATTTTTTCGACCGACTTCACTGTGTCCACGCCGTGCGAAGAAACTTCCGCTTAATGAGAGGAGTCATGGTGATTGCTTAGCTCGGTGGTTCGTCGAAAAATAGTTGCGAGAAAAATGGCTGTTTTACAAACGGGGGGAATGGAGAACTAGGTGATACACGCCCCTCGGGCATGACGTTTAGGCAACAAAAGTTCAATATTCCCGCTCACAGCGCTTTGTTCGCCATACGGAAACAAGTTTAATTGGCCTGCTCTATAGTGAAGATGTCAATAGTGCCGTAACGTTTATGAAGAGAAGCCGTAACACAAAAACAAAAACGCTATTTTTGAGGGATCGTAAACGAAACCGCGAAAGGTTATATTATTTTTCGCTGCGGAGCAAAACGGAAAACTGGGCTTTACGGTTTCCAGTTTCGTCATATTATTAGTGTAGATTCCAGACCTCCCCACGAAATTCTCACCCAAGGCGCTAAGTGTTTCCACCTTAGCCCGTGTGCCTTAGGCTATGTTCAGACTACCGACGCAAAAGCCATGCAGTGATCTATGAACGCAAAAAAAAAAAAAAAATCCCGGCATGTCACGCAGTTCGGTTGGCTGAGACGTGAAATGACGTCATTATTTAAAGTTATTACGACAGTTGTGGCAACATTCTGAACCCGGCCTTAAAGTCACGGGAAGGACATACAACACAGAGGAACTCAATATACAACCGCTGTGCTTTAGTCGAAACGGTGCAATAACAGAATAACGAACATGCCAAGTTTAAAGTTAACCGCACATAATTATGTTCCTGGATTAGATAAATGCAGATATTTGTGCGACAGCTATAGAATTTGAAGATACTTTGGAGGCGGTACCTGATACCCTGATACCTAGCGCAGAACTATAGCTGTGCGCTTAGGTTTATGAGGGCAAAGGTATCCATGTCGTCAGGCACACTTGATGACTTGCTACTTTACTGATCTTGCGCCTAAGCGCTTGATGTCAGTCATACTCCTCCACATATACTCCTAAATAGCAGTGAGCCACAAGCGCCGGTGTCTTTGTTAGCATTAGTGCTTAATTCGGCAATATATCCCCTAGCATGCATTCGCAATTCGAACTTAACTATCCCTATTAGTCGCCGTGTGTGTTTTTTTTTTTTTAAGTTTCGGCCTTTGATGCTCGAAGATTACTTACTTTTCATGAATTATTTTTTGTGCGTGTGACTGAAGTTTGAAGTTTCTTCACCTGACCACAAAGCCGTGCGTGCTCATACAAAGGAAATTACAAACATATGGTGTGGAAAATGAGGAGAAAGCTGCGCAGATGCAGCTTGACAAAGCCCCACCTTCCAGTTTCCCCCTTCCAGTAGCGGTTTAAACGGTTATGAACTGTTTTCTCATTTTTACCTGAACCGGAACTGAACCGTTTAACTCAAATACCGACGTAAGAGCCAAAGCGAAGATCATTTCGTTCCCACACCCTTGCACTGGAAGTAATCACGAAAAGTGGCACAGGTGGGGGACTTCGGATTAACAACACCGACAGGTGGGGGGTGCCACGAAAGGCCGCAACTAATCCAGGGGTGGCATTCTCGCAACTGTCCCTTTTGAAAACGTCCCTTTCATCGTGACGTACTTCCGGTCAAGCAGTGGGCGTTGGCGTAGGTTTGTTGCGCTTGCGTTACGTCACTTCCGGTTGTTTGCTTTTAGCGAATCAGGGCTCACCAAAAGGGACACTTTTGAAAGAGACGCAAAAGGTACAAAAAGGTACAAAATACCGCCTTAGACCACTGGCCACAGAAGCCCGGGGCGCCTCGCTATTCATAAGCAGACGGCGTGGCATCGTTTTTTCGTCTGCAGCCGCAACAACTGGCAACAGGCGACATCCAAAAGTGTACGTGCAGGTCAGCACGTCGCACCGGACCGGGGTCCTGCCAAGAGCTGGCGCACGAGCAGCGGGCCCGCCGCAGGAATGGTGACGTCATCATCTGGCGATCGATGATGCTACGTCACGAGCGGCTGGCTGCGCGAGACGCCGCCGCCCACGTGGCTGATGGCGTGGGCAAGAGTTAACGGGACTCCGTTGCCATGGCGACCGGTGATGCGAGCTCCGCGGGAAGACGTCTTGATTGCGTTCGGGCCCGCAGGGTGCCGTTGGGGTAAACACGAGGAGCCGGTGTGGGTACTGGTTTCGCAATAAGCTAGCGGACGCGAACGGACAAAGCGCGAACGGCGGACAAAGGATGGGGGAATAGATTGGCGCACTCTTCCGAGGTCTGTGATAAAAAAGAAAAAGGAGGAAGGAACCAAGACTGCTGTTCCGAGCGCGCGACGTCGTACTTTTTGTTTGTGCATTTCGGATGCTAACTCAGAAGAAAGAAAAATACCGCAAGAAAAGAAAGAAAATGAGCCATTAAATCATAAAATCCAACTCGGCGCTCCGTGGAAAATTCGTTGCGTTTCTCGAAACGCCAGGACCCCTGACACAAAATTTGTCGCATGTAGAAGAACAGAAGTTTGTGTGCGTTCGGAGACTGGCGGTAGAAAAGTTGTGCTCACTCTGAAAACGAGAATGAGAAATACCCGAATCGTAGATTTAAATGAAAAAAAAAAAAAAAAAAAAAACTTGTATAACCAAAATTCACAACGTCGTAGTTAGTGCGCAACAGGAGTTTTCAACGCCCTTTAAATTTCGCGCACTGAAACGGTCAAAACGTAGCAAGTTGATAACATGGGTCATTTTTTTGCGGCAAGCCTTTACTATGGATGTGCTAGGAAAGTCACTATGACGGAATATTGTGGGGAGATATGCATGCGCCTTAATTCAACGTTCATTTTTCCTGTTTTTCAAGTAAGCATACAGTAAGTAAAATTTACTGCTAATTGGCAGCCGGAATATATGCACAACATACGACGCTGTAAGCTAGGGGTTCCGCGTTTTACAGCGAATTTCCTTAATGAGACCTTTTTACGATTTCTTTTTATTTTTTCTACCCTAAAGGGAAAAAGAAAGCATTGCGCCTGTTGCCAACGATGTTAGGGGGCGTAGTGGTATGATTGTCTCTTCCTGTAGAGGAGCTCGCCATGCACCAAAACGTCAGCAGATGACGTAGCTTAAGTCCATAAAATCATGACGTAGCAAAAAAAGGCCTGTCCGTCAAACGGACGCAGCCTACAAGTGTCTGTCTGTCTGCCAAACCATGACGTAGCCTACAAGTGATTGTCCGTCAAATCATGAGGTAGCCAAAAAGCGTCTGTCCGTCGCATCATGACGTAGCCTAAAAGTGCTTGTCCGACAAATCATGACGTAGCCAAGAAGTGCCTGTCCGCCACGTGACACCGCGGAACGCAGATAAAGATACGACCACAAGGACGTTTCAATGTGACTGTCTTAATAGGCGTCCATGATGGACGAGGGTGCTGATCAATGCAAATATTTGAAGGTGGACGTGGCGTAACAACAGGAAATGCAGAAATCATTATTAGCGCTACCGGAAGTGATTCGAATCTTGATTGTGGGAACATATTTTCTTCCGCTGACGTATAGTCACCCGTAACCGTAACCGTAACCCCTATCGACATTTGTTTTTACGAGCTTGGGCAATAAAATAATTGTGGTCCTTGCACTGTGACCTAATCAAAAATTTGCCCTCACTATAACGGAACTGTTAACCCCTTCTCCCAGGGTGAAGTGTTGTTCAAGTCGGTTTTATGGTTGCGGTGAACTTGTTTACGCGTTTCTCGCGGGGTGCCGGAATTCGGCCCGGTAATTAGCCCATCGCTAACAAGTTTATCCTGGAGCAGGCGGTGCAACGTGGCTGTGCATCAGAGAATGTCAATGTTGAATTGTTTCTCGTGGACTGTCCTCAGAGAGTTATATTATAGTCCGTGGTGTTACCCCAAGAGACTCAGTTTTCGTTTTCTTTCTTTCCCTCCGTTTTCCCCCCCGACGATCGAGTGTTCCGATTCTGGCTCCAACCCTTGCTTAGCAATACTGAGGACGGGTGGCTTAATTGGACCGTCCTTGTCGATGATTGAATTAACACGAGCAATTAAAACCGCACGGGACGAAACACTCCCGCTGCGAGCCTTGTGCCCCACAGACTGTACTGCGCAAGTGAAGTCACTCGCAATTAAAGGCCCGCAAATAGAACCTATTTCCCAACCACGCACACCAGCGGGTTACCGACATAGTGATGCCCAACTAAGTCGTTGCCCTACATAAGACAAGCCACATTGCTGAAGACACTACGCTCTTGCGGGCAGGCGAAATTGCTTGTTGGGGAGACCCCTAACCTGGAAGATCCAAAACGCAAAAAGTCGCAATTGAGAGCCATTCAAAAAGCGTGGATAGAGAATTCTGGAACTCTACTTTATCGCGACGGTGGGGCGTTCGGTAACGGTAACAGGATGCATTTGCCAAGAAGAGTGCTGTTTTACAAGAACTGGCCCGTCAAGACGCCCAAGACATCGCTTTTCGCATTTTTTTTCGTGAAACTAGTACTTAATGTGCACAGTTATTTGCCCACGTAAAGAAAAAAGTCACAGGAAACAATGCGTATATTTAACCCAGTGATAAACCGAGCGGGTTCTTTAACCTTATGCGTGTGTCGTTGCCCAAAAGGTTAACGTTAAAGACCTGCAAGGAATGCATATACATTGCTATGCGTATACAGTAAGTATTAATATGCAGCTAACTTTGCCGGTTTTCATTAGTTTTTTGCCTGAAGGAGGCAGGTAGCATGAATGGGATCGACGTGTGGTTCAAGGATAAGGGGATCATCTGTATTGAAATTTGCCGGTTTTCATAATTTTATTTTGCGTGTTTGTGAAGAAGACAGGGATAATGAATGGTATCGAGGTATGGGGCAAGGATAAGGGTAAAATCGGTGTTGACATCTATTTTTAAAGTTGTACGTGGATATGAAAGAACTGTCGCAGTCGCTGAGATGGAGAAAGGTGGCTGAACACTATTCAGGGGTTCATAATTGTGTTTAGCGCCAAACCCAAAGGCGGTATATATGTAGTTATAGCAGAGCGGAGAACCGGTCCCGGTACGGTACCCTGTACACCCGCGCATGCGCACAGTCAGTTTTTCCGCCTCTGCGCACGCGCAGTAGCGCCGGTCGTCTACCGGGTACCGTACCGGGACCGCTTCTCCGCTCTGCTATAACCCTCTGATACACAAGAAAGGAGACAGGACAAGCGCTAACTTAGCTCTTGTCCTGTCACCTTTATTGTGTATCGTCTTTGAGTATTGCGCTGAACATATTCAAGAATCGTGAACCAACTAGCCTCCCAACAAGTTGTGTTAAATTATCTTCAACTAAGGGGATGTGTGAGGGGCACAACTCACAGTCGCTTCTGTGACCCGGTTTCCTGGATTTGTCGCCTGCCCCGCATGCGGGCGCGTTTCTTGGAACAATGTTCGGCCTCCCTGCCATCTTCGTTCTATTTTTTTCCTTCTTCTTCTGGCGGGGGTCGTGCCGGGAGAGTTGTTCTTGGCGTTAGTCACCGACGAGTCTCTGCAGGGTCGCTTGCCAAGAAGCAGCTGCGTTCAGCGAACCTTCCCAGTTACGTAACGTGGCAGGGAGCGAGGGTGGGTCGGCCGCCACAACAGAAGTCCAGCGTCGCTCGCGGCGAAACCAGCTCGAAACAGACGCTGTGTTCGCCTGGGACGCCAGACAGTGATATTTGAATGACACTGCCTTGTCCAGAGAATTCGCGGGGCACGCGCGCTGCGTGGTTTCAGTATTCAACTAATCGTCGCTTGTGTGACACATTACCGCCTTTCCCGCCAAGTCTACCCTCCCGTGGACAAAACTCGAACTAACGAGCAAGCACACGTCTGGCGCCTCCTGCAAACAAACACCTTCCCAAATCCCGCGATGCTAACACACATTTACCCGCCAGTATACCCCACCCCCGAATGTCCCGTATGCGGCGCCCCAGCCAATCTACCTCACATAATATGCGCCTGTCCTCAAAATAACATTTCCCTAATTGCATCCGAGGAGCATCGGGAGCAGGCAGTGCGTAGCCCGAACCCAGGCGTGCAAACCACTTTGGTCACCCGACCTACCGACGTCGCCGTCCGGCTCATGCCTGCGGCCACGAGTATCCTCTGGACTAGGCTAATGCTCAATAAAATGTGTTTTCTCTCTGTGGGCGCCCAGCGGTTCTGTGGCAATACTCTTAAGTTCGTGACCTTCACCGAATGTTTGTATACTGTGTGGCTTTCGGTGAGAAATCAGAGGCGAACTAAACGCTAAAAAAGCAGTATATTCCTGAACGGTTATTTTCGGCACTGCGTTCAGTCCTTTACTATCGAGGCTTATCCATACCGTACAAAGAAGTCGTCCTTTCACATTTCTTTGTCTTTTAGGGGGGAGGGGGGGATACGCGCCAAAGCTACACCTAGGCAATAAGGAGCACCCTATGGCTCCGGATTAATCTGGACCACCTGGGGATTTTTAACGGGTGCCGAAATCACGACAAACGGGCGTTTTCACTTTAGCCTCTATCAGGAAACCTTACACATTTCTAGGTTCAGGTTCATATTTTAAAACATGCTCTGATTTTATACGTCTTGCATTGATAAGTGGATGATCATTTGATCACGTGCGTAATTTCGAGCTCTTCGACAGCAGCCTGCTTTCGCCTAGACCGAAACTTTGCGGTAATTGCGGCAGCTATAGACTTGTCGGCCGGAAGTTCGCAGCACCGTCTGGGGCCGCACACATGTTACGTAACGATTTCACTCTCGAGAAAGCGGTGACACTGTTGAACAAGCGCGTCAAGGCACCGTGCCTCTTCTCAGGACGCTTCTCTCGGATGATATTAGCCACGATCAGGGTCTGCAGCGCCAGAATAGCACTCCCTAAACAATGCATACCATCGCATGGCTGAGAGAACACACAAAGCTGAAGGTTTAACATCTGTATAGTGAACGAAATTTCTGCGCTCGTTCGTCTTTTTGGGGGGCGACTGACAACTTAACCTGCTGTCGTCACTAACTTATTTCTGATTTGTTGTTAGCACGTGGTTTGCTTTTCTTCACAGCTGCTAAGTTGCGCGTTATCTGACACATTAATCATGCTTGTAGTGTTTGGTGCACGTGCGATGCAAAAAGCCTGCGTTCTTCAAAGGCCAAGGGTTAACGCTTGAGGGTTTCGGCACGAAACTATGCAAAGGCGAGTGGTATAGCGCATAAACATTCGAGTTTTTTTTTTATTTCTTTAACACCATCTGTGATCCGGGAAGCGATGGAGGCGCAAATCAAAAACGCTTGTGTGTACGAGATTTCGGCCCGCGTTAAAGATCCCCAGGTGGCCGAAATTAATCCGGAGCCCTCCGCTACGGCGTGCCTCATCACCTGCGTTGCGTCGGCGCGTTAAACCCTTCAGTCAGTCAATCAATCCATCAATCGGCCATTCGAGAAGCGTCCTCACTTGTTTGTCTATTTCGAACCGTTACCAAAACGACGGGGAGGGGGAAGACACTTAAATATTACGAAATCACGTTTTGCATTTTTCTTGTTGCGTGCCACAGGCTTGGGTCTTTGTGTAAAAAAATACTTTTTCTTTTTGTTTTGGCAATTGAAGTTTTCGACATGCCTAAATGTTTCGTCGATGACTCGGTGTTGGGGTTGTCTGCAGTTGAAATTTCCAAGTAGGCGTATTGGTTCGGCATCCTCTCTTGATGTTATACCGCAGTTGCCTCCGTAAAGGGCCCTGAGCTATTATCACCCATCGTCTAAAAACGCTTCCCTACACTCACTGTCTATGAGACTTCTCACTAGGCCTCTTCCTTCCCTGATAGCTTGGTTATTCTGACAGTTGATTTGATTGATTGATTGTAGGGTTTAACGCGCCGACGCAATGCAGGTGATGAGGCTCGTCGTAGTGGAGATCTCCGGATTAATTTTTACCACCTAGGGATCTTTAACGTGCGCCGAAATCTCGTACACACGAGCGTTTTTGATTTTCGCCACCAACAGAAAAGCGGCCGCCGCGGCCGGGATTCGAACCCGGGACCCCGTGCTATTCTGACAGTTCCGTCCGACGATTCTCGAAGGAATTGAGAAGGACTTACGACAGCTGATTCGTGTATCCATGATACGTTACTGCGGGGATGGATGACGAAAATTTTTACATTGGTGCTTACGCCTTCTGTTGTACTGTCCAGTCAGGCACTACTGTTTTTCACGACGAGTAACGTCGCAATACGGCTCCGTATACTCGCCTCGTCCCTGAAGCTAAGTATCGCCATCCCACTTTGCATTTCCCCTAAGTAAAGAGCGGGCCATGATTACGATGATTACGGTGAAGATGATGACGAAGTGTTATACTCGACGCACGGTTTTTGAAGCGAAGCTTTCAAAGTCTCACTTATGGCGTATGTCGCGTCGAAAATGCACTGCAAAAAGCCAACTTTCTTTGACGATTAATTCAATGATCGTGGGTGCAGTGAAAGAAAAAAATTACGCCCACCTCCCCTCGCGGGAACCCTGGTGTGATGCGACGCTGAGGGGGGTTCAAGCGCAAGCGGAGAGCAACCGTCGACCGAAAGGCCGCCGGAGAGCGGCACACCGGTTATATGCGCAGCGCGCCCGAAGGAGAGGAGACCGCGGAGAGAGAGAGAGTACTGCACATGCGCAGCACCGCGCGCAGCGCCGCCCACCGGCGGAGTGAGAGCGCGCTGGGCCGCACACCCGCAGATGTTGGGAGAGAGTGTTCGCTCTCACGTGGGCACGCGCCGGCGCCAGTGCGTCTGCCGCGGCTATGATGCAACACAATCTAACACAATCCACTTTAATCCAATCCAATCCAAATTCAAGCCAAGCCAAGCCAAGCCAATCGAATACAATCCAATGCCCCTCGCGAGTGAGTGTTCGCTATCGGAGAGGAGAGGGGGTGAGCGGAGGAGAGTGCGGACGCCGACGACGACGGACGCACGCAGGAAGGACATGCAGGGCCGCCGACAAGAGGTGCTCTCAGCGTCGCATCTAAAAAAATGCGAACCGTGACCTGAAGTGAACCTGGGTCCCTCGGGTTACGAAGCCGAGGTCTATCCGATTGCGCCTTCCCTACGCGGTCGAAGCGCCTTTGATTTTGGAGAGCGGTGCACGGGCGTAAAAAATGAGAGAAATCATGCGCCCCTCCGTCTAACTGCGGCGATAGTTGAACGCGAAGCTTTCTTCGTGCGAAATCAAATGGCTAAGGGTCAAAGTCAGAGCAGAGTTGACGGACTCTGGTCAGAGGCACTGTGATCAAAAGCCCAAACTGCGTGCGAGTCAAAGTCAAAGCTCAACGAGTCAAAGACCAAACTGTCCGCGAGTAAAAGTCCAAATTCAGACGACAACCAAGGAATCTTTCACCGGAAAGCTTCGCGTTCAACCATCGTCGTCCTTAGACGAAGGGGATGCATGATTAACTTATTGAAGTCGAGCGTACTCCCTGACTACAGTGTACTAGGAGAGAGGTGTGTCGTTCGGGGCCAATTAGGGGGGTGTCTTTTGCGATGAAAATTTCTGCTGAGAAACTCCTGTGGTAAGCAGCACCCCTGGCGGCTGCTGCTTACCAGTTTGTTTCAGAAGCTTTGTTCGTTAAATTAATCCTTATCTGTCATCCTAAATAGTCTTATTTAATTATTTTATGAGAGAAAGTTTGTATAAAATCAGTCAAATAACTTTTAGTTTGATTTAAAAACCTATAGGTGCCGCTGGCTGCAACAGGAGTTCCTTGGGGAACGCCTGCGTGGCCTGCGCTCCATACAATTTTCTCATCGCAAAAGGGACTATCGCTCTCCATTAGTTTTTCGCCGGCACGACACACCTTACCTTCGATTACACTGAACCCTGACGGTGCTCACACCTGAGCTACTAGACCACACCACCCGGGTATACCGGAAGAAACTGCGGAAAACATTGACGAGAAATTGAGCGCTCTGTCGTAAGTGGCACCACTAGTGCTTTCATACGACATCGAGATTGAGAAACGCGAGAGGACGTACTGCCGTGAAAGGCTGTCGTCATCACCGCAGCCGTATCGCCACGCAAATAAATTCGCAAACTCGTGCTGCGCACAGCGTTCGAAACGCACCGCAGGAGCGCTCCTTCCCAGGAAAGCTGCTAGCTACTGACTTTGCTCACAGCGGGCATATGACAGTAAAGGACGAAGATGTACTTTACAGAAGCAAAACTTACTCGATTGTATCGACATACGTTGCTGGCTCGTCAAAATTTTGACAACACAAAGCATGGCTGACTTCAACACTTTACTTCGACACTCCCGGCAAAAATATTCCCTCGCACACCCACCACGGCGTCTTACATAACAGATGCGTGGATGACTGAGTGCATAGAACGCGAATGTCGACCTTTCCACGCTTGATGCAGTGACGCAACCGAAAATTTCAAGATCGACGCCATAACTGTTCGCTGTGACTTCATCAGCAGCGGTTTTTTGGGCAACTGCCAATCGCAGCCCGCGGCTATTACCCGAGATTTCTTCTTCGTGGTGCACACCCAATAGCAGTAAATTTCCCTCCCGCGGAAGTTAACCGTTGCGCTTGCAAGCAGTGGGCCTCGCGTCAAGCGTTCGCGGGGTGCCCGAAATAAACCGGGGGCACTCCATGTGGAGCCTCGCAACTCTCGCCTTTGATAACGCCAGGCAGCTGAGATCGTACGGCCAAGGCAGGCCGCGGCCTCGCCGAGAAAGAGGGGAAACGACTGTCAAGGCCACACACAGCGAGTGGGCAATGAAAGAAGAAAACGTTTTGTTGCGCAATGACAATGGCGCCGACAAATTTTGTCGTCTAGGCTGCGGATGAGATAATACGGCCATCGAAATATGAACTGGGTTAGCGCGGGAAAGCCTTACCTGACTGTTGGGGCCTCTGAAAAAAAAAACAACTAATTTTGTTGTTTAAGGGAGCGTTGAAGCAATGTGGATACCGCGAATATACTTTTTTATTGTCCTTTGCGATGCTTGCCGTCTTTAACAGCATATAATGGAGTGACATCTCGTCAAAAAAGAAAAAAAGAAATGTCATATTTTTTGGTTCTACCGAACAGTGGTCTTAGAATTTGCTTGGCGTTAATAAAAAAAAAGCCATTTTTAAAACCATGACTTACCAAACGCCTGAAGAAATAAACAAGTATTTACTGGCCCTGTGAGAATCGGGTGCTGCAGGGCTTCTGGTTTAAATGTATGACGACAGTCGTCACGTGTTCCAAAAATATACAGCTCAAGTCCAGCTAAGCTCCCAGCAAACTGACAGCACATAAGATCATCAATGGAATTCAAAGTTGAGCGAAGTTTCATATACAGCATGAATTCAATTAGGCAACGCCAAATTACCGAAGGTAAAGAACCTGGTAGCGGTGAATGCACGTGAATAACAGTCATCGGTCGGTGCACAGACTTCCTAGAGCAAATTATTTTAACTCCGAGGCCCGTCACTCAACTAGTGTTCATCCAAGTACGTTTTACGCTGTACGGAACACACGGCGACCGCAACTGTGCACGCATTCATTAATAGAAGCATATGTCGTACTGTTAGTTGTCACTCACTCAACGATCCAGAGTTTCGCGTCTTTTACGAGGAATTCTTCGCAAATATGGGTTGATTAGGAGCGAATTCACTGGTTATGACCGTGCGAATTTGCTGGTTGGCGTACGTCTTATCGTAGTGGGCGTTACGCTCTGTATACGGAGGACAACGTTTCTGCTTTTAGCGAAAAGGGCAGCAAGACACCGGCACAAAGGGAGGCCGCGGAGACGACGACACGTCGCTCTCGCACATCTCTCGGGCCCACTGCCTCCTGAGCTTCCGTTGCAATCCTGGCTCTCATCGCCGGGATTCTGTTGTATATATACGCCCAGCTCGCGGGCTTTCTCGTCAAGGTGACCCCGCCGTCTCGAGACCGGATCGGCCGTCCGCCAAAAGTAGACCACATAAAGCGTAGAGCGTCAAAAAAAAGAGCAGAGAGACAGCAGGGATGAAATCGGCGGGACGTTTTGGGCTTCACTTTTTTTTCTTCGAGCCACACTCGGATTAGGGCAGAGGAAAATCTACCAAGGACATTAACGAAAACTTTTAAACCGCATTCACTCCGGGCTTTACGGCACACGGGAAATTGGGAAGCTGAAAGCAGCCATTCCTCCAAGAAATGACCGCTTGTTTTAAGAGTTAAGAAACTTGTTTTTGGACAGAAAAAAAAATGAACTGTTCTGGCGTATGCATTCGTAAGCCTTCTGTCAGGCAGGCGTTTTCGGCTATACCGATGTGTGAGTCCCGAGAGAATGCATTGGCGGGCTGGCATACGGGATGTCTTGCTCTCGCTCTCCGTGAGGTTAGAGTGTAACTTAATGTGAGTCAAGTTAAATGGAAATGCTTCACACCCGAGGATGAAAGAGCAGTTACCAATAATACTTTTTGATCTAAGCGTGCAAAAATATTCTACTAAAAGCGATCCGTTTAATTTAGGTCTCAGCCTCAATTTTTCAATATTTTCCTACCATGACGCGGGAAACAACAGCAATAATAACAAACAAACAAAAGAGAAATAGTAAAACATTCTGAACGGGGAAAAGCATTACTTAAGATCGGTCATTTGAATGAGAATCTGCTCACGGACTACCGAAGGCGTGGGATACCTTTATTCGTAAAATCTGATGCACCACTTCCGTTTCGTATTTGACCGTATGTGCAAGCAGTGACTACTTTAGCCAGGTAGCACAGATGACCTTAGTTTATGAACGCCACTGTAAATCAGGTCCCTTAACTACATTATCGGCGGATACGCACTACAGTGCTTGTTTGCACTTTTAAGCCACATCATCCGTCGCGAACCAATTGTAGCTCGAACTCACTCGCCTGCACCTCCCACTTCGCTGTTGCCTTTTCCACTGAGCACGACGTCGTAAGCGAATGGCGTATGCAACGGGCCACTCAAGCGCATTGGTCTATTCAGGGTGCGCTCCTCTTAACGACCACCAAGTGACGGCTTTATCGCTCGGGTGACCCACATTCTGAGGCGAACTGCTCTGTGACCCGCTACTTTAGACTTCACTGATACGTCGAAGCTTCGTCCTTCTTCCCTGTCAAATGGGACGGGACTGGGGTGCCATCAGAGTCTGCCCTAAGTTTTTCTTTCTATTTACAGTGCCAACTGTACTGCGAGAACTAACCATTTTCAGTCGTGACGCAAACAGCTCTCGACGCACAATGCGTTTACTGGCGGAATTAGTTATTTCTCTAAAGTGCTCACGCGTTCACTTTCGTTCTTTCGTCCGTTCGTCTGTCCGCAAGTAGTCGCATATTCAGTGGGGATCTATATTGCTCTTGCGCTTCCATTGCAAAGTGGCCTGGAGACAGAAGCACGCTCTTCCATCGCCGCTGCTCTTGCGCCTCCCCATTTTCTCGCGGATGGTTTGCATCCTGCATATCCGTTAAACAGTCGTCTGGCGAGTAGAAAAGTAGGCTACGGACTTCTTTTCTTTTAGGGTATTATCCGGGGATGGGGTCATATGCACAATGCGCAGATTACAATGAATTCACGGTGTCTGGCATCAAATTGGACAAAGAGCCTGCATGGTTTCAGCGGAGCCGGCGGTTATCTAGAACTTCCGCATGTTCGTGTCAGCATGGCCATGCGGCGGGTTGGGCCGGGCAAAAAATAAAAGCGATAATGAGCCATTCCACTGTGTGAAGGTGGATAAAAAGCGAAGATTTTTAGCAAGAGGTTACACAGAATTTAGGTATAAATTTGCAGTGGTTACTGAATGCGGTTACACATCAAGTTTGTCAAGCTGCAGCTCGGTTTTCGCTCTGAGCGCGCGCAGTGAAGGCGCATACAGCCGCACCGCTAGAGAAAACACGGTGCTCGGCGCAGTCGGCATTGTAGGCGCGAAAGCGCGGTGAACTTATACGCAGGTAATGGCCTCCTCCTATCATTTTCTGGTGACACGCACCCTTAATCTCTTTCCCCAGCCCCCTTCCGCGCATCCCTCCATCTCGAGCGAACGAGCAACTAGAAGCTTGGATGCTGGCTTGACCTTGGCTGAGCTTGAAGGTCAGATTGACGCTACGAGTATTGAGACGTTTTGTGGGTTTGACCTGGAGTAACCAACTTTGCTTGGATGGGAAAAGGCGTACGATTTACCCGCACCGCTCGCCCCAAGGTCAGCTCAACTTCGTTTAGATTCACAGGCGTGCGCAGAAAATAAAATCGCTGCTCTAGTAGGAGCATGGGTTTTGCGCACCCTGTTTGCCGCTGTGTGTAGGCTGTGGTTACATGACTGTGACATAATCGCATCGCAGCGAGCTACGCTACGGCAAAGAATTGAGTCCTAGCCTGCTGGTGCAATGACTTCTCTGCGCCTTCCGAAAGCATCTTGCCTCAACAAGGTAGAAATTCAGGCTGGTGGGTACATTTTCACAGACAGCAGAAACAGCGAAATGGACGGGATAAGGAAGACCAACACATCGTCCTGTTGTTCTTCCTTGTCCCGTTCGTTGCGCTGTTTCAGCTGTCATTGAAAAATCATCTTGCTGTTTACAAGACGTCGATGCGACGGAAACTGGGTTCGCAGTGATTATGTTACAGCCATGTTAACGCGGCCTGCGATAGCTGTTGTGAAAACGACCTAAAGGAAGTGCGCAGGCTTTCTTTTAATGGAGACGGTGTTGTGTGGAGCGCGGGCTACGCCAGCTGTGGCCGCAGTCAGTGTGGAAGCCGGGTATATGATACATCGCCCATTAGTCATCTTAGTCAGAAATTACACGTGCAGAATCCTGTTGGTATAGGGCGGGTGTGCGGTGCCATGGTTCACAAATAGCGAATTGTGTGTTTCTATGCGCACACACGACGCGACTGTGGGAGAACAGTAGATGCAATAGGCGCAGCTAGTAGGGTGCCTTTTTTATCTTACTTATAAGAACTTCATGTATAAAATTTCGCAGCAGTCATATTTCACATGGTGCACCTGACGTGTAATTACTGATTCTGTACGGTAAAGTTGCATGGGGCTAATTGAGAATAAATTAAGCCTTCCAATTTACTGCCGCCGTCTTACCCCAGTGAGCAGTTCGCTGAAGGCAAGCGCGGCTCAGGACACCGCGCCTCACGCTTCACGAAGTTTTTGAAAACCTAACCACTCGTCTTAAAAGAACCGCCTCGGAGTGATGACTCTTAAGGAGGGATTTTTATCTAGAAGGCACCGACTTCGTCTTAACTCTAATCAGACAGCGCAATCTAATGCGTACATTTTTTTCTGAGTGTGGTATAAACAACCTCCAGGAAATACCGAGGCCTGCTTACGTGGTTTGAAGGCGCGAGACTGGCAATTATAAAATAGCTTTTTTTCTTCTGCATCGTGTTTGTGGCAGTCTGTCTTTCTTTTCTGTGTCTTCTGACGGTAGTTACTCCAAGAGCCATACTGGCCGCCCTTCGCGCTGCAGCTCACCCCCAGTCACAGGCACAGCTCTTCTTTTCTTTGTCTTTTGACGGGAGTTACTCCGAGAGCCAGAGTGGCCGCCCTTCGCCGCGCTGCAGCTTACCCCCAGTCACAGCTCTCCTCCGCGTGCACGTGTCTTACGTACGCGCCGTCACCCTCACACATAATAATAATAATAATAATAATAGTAAGCCTTTATTCGCATCACGTACATAACGCATACATGACGCTGGAGGCCCGCGGAAAAAGCTGTCATAAAGGCAACTTGACAAGGCCGCAGGCCCCCGTATTGGCAGCTTTAGGCAGTGGTCAATAAAATCATAAAATTGAACATAAAAAGAATAAACAATATAAAACGCATCCCAATGAAAATTGGGCGGACATAAAGCATTACAAAACTCGGGAATACAAGCCACATGTGCCGAAACATCATGACACACATATACATAACATCACATCAAACAGTTCACAACAAATTACACGGTAACAAAGCTAGGTGCGCAAATGTATCTTTCAAAAAGGCACTTTCATTCTGACGACAGTCATACAGTTAACAGTTGTGCAGTAAGAGGTGCATGCATATAGTAGCAAAAAGATAGGTTTTGGGAGACGGTTTTTCTGTTTTCGTTTTTCAGTTGCCAAAGTACTCGCGAAGGTTCCTGAAAGTAATCTTGTCGGGTTCGATGTTTCCCTGAAGCAGTGTGCAAGCGCAAGCTTGCACACTGCGCAAGCATCAAATTGATTATTGTTCCATTCTGCAACGGTGTCGGGTTAGCCCTTTGGTTAGAGCACTTGGGCTGCTTCTCCGGCGACCTTGGTTCGAATCCCAAATTTTCTCTTTACAGGGCGGCCATATTGGTACCGTTCGTGTTGACGCCAACGACGACGACTGAGGTCACTTTTCGCGTTTAATGAGGCACACGAGAATTTCGCTTTAAAAAATGACTTCAACTTGATACCCCTCTTAAAAAAACGTAATAGCTGATGCATAGAAGTTTCCTTTCCTTGAAGCTTCAAGAAAAAAAAAAAGAAAACCTTACCATCCGTCCGCAAAGAAAGTTCAGAGAAACGCGAAAGCTTTCCGACATCAAAACTGCGTCAAAACCTTCGCGAAAAGTGCGTCCAACCTTCGAAGACCCAAAACGCAAACGAGGGACGAACAAACCCATGTGGCCATTTTTCGCGCACTAAGTAAACGCACATACGAACGATGTAAATCTGTGTACCAATACGTGGTTTATGAGATATAGGTATACTATTCTACTCCTCCGATCGTGATCGAGGCGTGTATTGTCTTATCTAGAACCGTTCCTTTTTCGCCATTTTCAAGTAACCGTTTCGATACAATCGAAGTTCGGTTTCACGCACGCGCCAGTGTGTCCAGAGATCCTATCGGAGCTTTTCGGTTGACCAATTGGTCTATGGGGAAACGTATTAGTTTTTTTTTTTTTTTTTTTTTGACAGAACGCCATCGGTCGCACTAAGAAAGCTTTCGCTTCAAAAACTGCATTTTGATTGCCGCAGCACACCACCGACGTTTTCGTATTTCTTCTCCATCTACAACGCAGCCGCCATTGCTTATAACCCAGCAACCCCGTGCGTACTGGAAAGTCTCGATAGATATACAACGCTGTGTTCACCAGCTTTTTGTCGAATCCATTGTCTTTCAAAAAAAAAAAAACAGCAACAAAAAACGGAGAAACAAGCGGTCTGTCTTATTTGCCTGTCCAGAAGTTCTAAGCAGTTCGTGGGCAGCTCAGGTTGCTCTCTCAAATAGAACTCCGCATACGCACGCTTTGGTAGATATATAACTTCGGGCGTGAAAATGTAGCCCGATCGCGTGCAACTTGGTGCGTCCCCGCGGGCAAAAATAGAAACGAAGAGGACACTTCCACGGTCGGCATGCAAGGGGAGCTTCCGCCCAAGCGATCCTCCAGCTGTGTGCACGGGGAATCGCTGCAGCAGCGCAACGTATACGACGTCCGCAGAAAGCTAAATAAAAGCAGGGAAAGATTTGCCTACGCTTCTGAGATTCCATCCTTTTTTCTTTTTTTTTTTTCATTTTGCGCGCGTACTCGCTTTTATGGACGTGTCAGCGTATACGCGGTCACCCGGACAAAGGCATTCGTGTCGGCTCCCCTTCAGTTGGGCTGTCGCTGAACAAAAGCACCTGCGTTGCCAGTGCTCCAAAGGACGAGGCCTCGTTGGCGCGGCTGCCACGGGCATGAAAGAAACAAACTCGTGGTGTCTGGCGCGGGTATCAGGTTGGGCACGTTGATAGGGGGAGCAGGCGATGCTGCCAAGGGCACAGCGCATACAAGCCACGTGCCATGGGAAGTGCGCCACTGCGTTCATTCGCGGCTTAATGGAAAACGCCGCGAAAAATACAAGCTGCTTCCGCTTGACGTTGTTTTAACATTGGATCTGCCGTAGCTCGCTGTAATGTGTGGCGCGTAACGCACAACGCGTCAAAAATACCCAGAAAGTGTCGAGCGCTCGTGAGCGCGTGCCTCGCGGTGACCGCCGACTGTCCCCACCACGCGCAGTTTAACAAACAAACAAACAAACAAACAAACAAACAAACAAACAAACAAACAAACAAACAAACAAACAAACAAACAAACAAACAAACAAACAAACAAACAAACAAACAAACAAACAAACAAACAAACAAACAAACAAACAAACAAACAAACAAACAAACAAACAAACAAACAAACAAACAAACAAACAAACAAACAAACAAACAAACAAACAAACAAACAAACAAACAAACAAACAAACAAACAAACAAACAAACAAACAAACAAACAAACAAACAAACAAACAAACAAACAAACAAACAAACAAACAAACAAACAAACAAACAAACAAACAAACAAACAAACAAACAAACAAACAAACAAACAAACAAACAAACAAACAAACAAACAAACAAACAAACAAACAAACAAACAAACAAACAAACAAACAAACAAACAAACAAACAAACAAACAAACAAACAAACAAACAAACAAACAAACAAACAAACAAACAAACAAACAAACAAACAAACAAACAAACAAACAAACAAACAAACAAACAAACAAACAAACAAACAAACAAACAAACAAACAAACAAACAAACAAACAAACAAACAAACAAACAAACAAACAAACAAACAAACAAACAAACAAACAAACAAACAAACAAACAAACAAACAAACAAACAAACAAACAAACAAACAAACAAACAAACAAACAAACAAACAAACAAACAAACAAACAAACAAACAAACAAACAAACAAACAAACAAACAAACAAACAAACAAACAAACAAACAAACAAACAAACAAACAAACAAACAAACAAACAAACAAACACGCGAAAACCGCGAGGAACGAGAAAATGCCGAGCGTGCCCGCAAGCGCGTGCCTTGCGGCGACCGCCGAACTTCCCAGGCTCGCGCAGTGGCTTTAGCAAAAAAAAGAAAGAAAAATTCCCCGCATTTCCCCGAGGGGAAGAATGTGAAAGTGCGAATGCACGAGTTGAATTTGCGCGGTTCGGTAATGTTCGCGAAAGAGAGATCACACACACACACACACAACTACAAAGAAAGAAAGATGCATTTATTCACAGACACCTATTTGTGTTGTCGTTGTACTTGATTGCTAGAGCGGATCTCAGCTTTGAAATTTCGTGTCAGTACTCCTTTAAGCGGTTCCTGGCCAATCCCCCACGTGGGTATGTGCCATGTCAGCGGCCAGGCAGCGCGCGCCCATCTCCCCCCGTTGCCAAGGAAGACGAGGAGATTCCTGGCCAATCCCCCACGTGGGTATGTGCCATGTCAGCGGCCAGGCTGCGCGCGCCCATCTCCACGTGCGCGGACATCGCCGGTGGACGCAGGTTCAGGGTCGCTTAAGAAGTGCATTGCACTTAAAACGCGAAAACCCTGAGGAGCGCCTCCCGTGGCCTAGCAACCAACAACGCCACGGATGGCGCAACACCTGCTCCACGGAACCTCAACGCGACTACAGGAATACCGCGCATGCGTCGTGTACGTACGCGTCGCCGCTGCGCCCCAGCTGCCGCCAAGCGCTACCGCGCTTGTTATGCTTGACATGAGGAGCACTACGATATCGGTGCGTATGACGATGACTACTACTAGCACAGTGCAGAGCGACGACGGAACACGTGAATAAACAATTCCAAGCTTGTACAAATGCGTAATGATGTGTCCTTCAGTGCTCACGTAGAAAGAAATCCTGCAGCTTAGCCATGGTTCAGACCCTGCGCGACTTAGTGCAAGCTTCGCCGGTTTTTTTTTTTTTGTTCTGTCTTGATCTTTGATTAGTCTCTTTATATTATGCCAATTTGACGCGCCTTCTGAGCGACGCAGTTTAGTACACATTACACGCCAGAACCTATTATATAAACCGATTCATTTTTTCACATGTATTCGAAAATCGTTACCTATCCTCACTAAAGGACCCGATGTCCGCTAAGAACTCAATTTTATTATCAGTAAACAATAATCAGTGCTGTACCCTGACTATGTAATTTTTGGTTGAATGGTTGGTTTTTCTGTTTATTTTGACTCTTTTTACATTTTTCTTACATTTTTTTCGTAGCTCGGCAGTCCACAGCTGTTACGTTCGTACAGCAACATCACAGGGGACGTTCGCGGACTGAGTAGCAATATCATCATCATCATCATAATCATCATCATCATAATCGTCGTCGTCGTCATAATCATCATCATCATCATCATCATAATCATCAGCCTATCTACGCCCACTGCAGGGCAAAGGCCTCTCCCATTATTCTCCAATTGCCTCGGTCCTGTGCCAACTGTGACCAATTTATCCCCGCAAACTTATTTATCTCATCTGCCCATCTAACTTTCTGCCGCCCCCTGCAACGCTTGCCTTCTCTAGGGATCCACTCTGTTACCCTTAATGACCAGCGGTTATCTTGCCTTCGCATTACATGCCCTGCCCACGTCCATTTCTTCTTCTTAATTTCTACTAATATGTCTTTAACACCAGTTTGCTCCCTGACCCACTCTGCTCTCTTCCTGTCCCTTAATGTTACACCTATCATTTTCCGCTCCATTGCCCGCTGAGTCGTTCTCAATTTAACTTGAACCCTCTTAGTGAGCCTCCAAGTTTCTGCCCCGTAGGTGAGTACTGGTAAGATGCAGCTGTCATACACTTTCTTCTTCAGCGACAATGGTAGGCTGCTATTCATTATCTGAGAATGTCTGCCATATGCACCCCACCCCATTCTGATCCTTCTAATTATCTCTGCCTCATGGTTGGGATCTGGGGTCACAACTTGGCCTAAGTAGATATATTCACTTGCCACTTCCACTGCCTCGCCACCTATCTCGAACTGCTGTGCTGTCCCGAGGTTATTGATCATTACTTTAGTTTTCTGCATATTAATTTTTAGTCCCACGATTCTACTCTGTTCGCCCAGTGCGGAAAGCATGCTTTGCAATTCGTCCCCCGAGTTACTTAGCAAGGCAACGTCATCAGCAAATCTGAGGTTACTGAGGTATTCTCCATTAACCCTTACTCCCACCTGTTCCCAATCCAACGTTCTGAATACTTCTTGTAAACATGCTGTGAATAGCATTGGAGAGATTGTGTCTCCTTGTCTGACACCCTTTCTTATAGGTATTTTACTGCTCTCCCTATGGAGGATGATTGTAGCTGTAGACCCATTGTAGATATTGCCGCGAACCATACATTGGGTTTGTTTATTTGTGTTTTGCTTTTACCGCCCGGCTGCGCCGGCCTGTGTTATCTCTGCGCCAAGGGAAGTGCGTGTTCCATTCTTTCTTTCTGTGCCGCATGTGTTATCTGTTGTGATAGGGAGAGCATTCCGATCTAACGTGAACAGCCCAGAATAATCTTCTTGAATCTACTATGTTCTCGATGCGAATCGACGTTTCGAGAACCACGCGCGCCAAAAGATAAAAAGCCTGCAGTGCGGACGCCGGGGCATTCGATTCTGCGACGCTCGCTGACGCAAGTCACTTTGTTGACCGCTGCTTCGCCGCCTCTGTATTCTTTTGAGTTGTTAGGAGAGCACAAGTTCGCTCCAATAAACTTGTTTCTCCTGCAAGACAACTGCGTCGTCCTTGGCTTCGTGACATCTGGTGGAGGTGCTGGGTACGCACCCTTCATGCCCACTACAACCTCGAGAAGCCGCCAAGCCAGTCCAACAAGAGCCAGCCCCCGCCTGCAAGATTTACCACCCGAGTTCGGTTTGATGCCAGAAGGACCAAAAAGAGAAGGAACGCTGCAACCAACACCATGGTACAAGAAACAACGTCGCCAATCATGCTGCAGCAGCCCCGGGAACCGCCATCGTTCCGGGGAGCCCCCGCTGAAGATCCAGAGGAATGGTTGGAGAAGCTGGAGCGCGTGCGGATCTTCAACAGGTGGGACGATGAAGAAACCTTCCGGCATGTTTTCTTTTATTTGGAGGATGCAGCCCGAACTTGGTTTGAAAACCACGAGAGCGCCTTGACCGACTGGACGCAATTCAAAAGCGAGTTCCTTAAGACCTTCACGACCGTGGTGAGAAAAGAACGAGCTGCGATTTTACTGGAAACTCGAACGCAACACCCGAACGAAGGAGTCGTAATCTTCGTCGAGGAAATGAAGCGACTTTTCCGCCGTGCGGACCCAGGAATGACGGAAGAAAAGAAACTACGGTTTCTGATGCGAGGTGTAAAGCAAGAGCTCTTCGCGTGCCTTGTTCGCAACCCCCCCAAGACCGTGTCCGAATTCGCGTCTGAGGCCGCCGCGATGGAGAAGACGCTCGAAATCCGAACGAGGCAGTACGACCGCCCAATCAATGCGCTGGTTTCGGAGACGCTTGGTGCCAGCGCTATCAACTCCGACTCACTACGCGACACTATCCGCGAAATAGTGAGGGAGGAGCTGCGGAAACTGCTCCCGACGCCGCCGCAACCACAAGTCGCTTCTCTTACCGACGTCATTAGAGAAGAAGTGCAGCAAGCGCTGGGAACTTCAACGACGCGAGTAGCACCTCGTGAGCCGCAAGCCATGACCTACGCGGCTGCTGTACATCGCCCTCGCCCACCTGCACCCTATCGTCACGAGGCTCCGTACCGTCGTCCCCTCTCGCCGGCCCGACCACCTGCGGCGCAACCCCCTGCCCCAAGGAAGACCGACGTGTGGCGAACGTCCGACAATCGTCCGCTGTGCTACCACTGCGGAGAGGCCGACCACGTCTACCGTCGCTGTCCCTACAGGAGGCTCGGTTTGCGAGGGTTCTCCGTCGACGCACCCCGCCCCCGAACTGGCCAGCGCCCATCGGAGATCGAAGAGTACCTGTCCAACACCAGCCGTCGACCAGCCCGTTTCAACCGTTCGCCGTCACCCTACCCATACCAGTCGCCGAACCGCCGTAGCAATGCTGAGTTCTCACGTGGAAGGTCCCCCAGCCCACGCGGGGGAAACTAAAAGCAGCAACTTCTGGAGGTAAAGTTGCACGATCATGGAAAAATGAAAACCCTCCAACGACGCAACGACTCGCGGAAGACAGTGACTCACAACATGCCCTCATCCCGACGACCCGACCCAGACCTGACGAGACTCCCGTACACGACAACAGCTATACGCCGCGACGCGTACCCGACCTGACCGAGACGTCCGTTGAGAAGACGACGAAAACGACGATGCACAGTGCCCGACCATCAACACGTACAAGCAGAGATACGACGCCCCGACGAACCCGGAACTCGAGGACGACTGCATCTGACGTCAAGGTGTCCATCGACGGCTTTGACGTAGTCGCCCTCGTAGACACGGGAGCTGACTATTCGGTAATGAGCGGACCATTTGCGTCTAAACTGAAGAAAGTTATGACCAGATGGGACGGTCCGCACATACGCACAGCAGGAGGCCACCTCGTGACGCCAAGTGGAACGTGCACATCGCGCGTCACCATAGACGGCACAACGTACCCTGCGGCGCTCGTCGTTCTGCCTAACTGCTCCCGCGACGTGATTCTCGGAATGGACTTTTTGACGGACAACGGCGCAATAATTGATCTGCAGACCAAGTCGATAACATTTTCCTCCAATCACTCCACGACGCCGCAGCCGAACCCCGATCACCGTGCTGCTGTCAGGATCGCCGACGATCACATCACCCTGCCACCCCGCGCAAGCTTGATGATCGCCGTCTACTGTGAGGATGCTGCTTCTGACATCGACGCTATCGTAGAGAGTGATCGAAGGTTGCTTCTCGACCGCGGTGTCTCCGTCGCAAGAGGCATTGCGCACTTTAAGCAACGCCAATCTCACGTTTTGGTCACTAATTTCACCGAAGAGTACCAGCATTTAAACAAGGGAGCTGCAATTGCGTTCCTCGAAGAAACGCAAGAAGCAAGTGATGTGATCGCAGTCGCCGACTTTGAACGCACACCCGTAGAAACATTCAAGCTCCCGCAGCCATTCGACGTGAATCCGGCGCTACCGCAAGAACAACGGAAAAAATTATTGGCTTTGCTGCGTCGCTATAGCGAATGTTTTTCGTCGAGCGCAAAACTACGTCAGACCCCTCTAGCGAAGCACCGAATAATAACCGAAGATGGAGCCCGACCTACCCGACAGTCACCGTACCGCGTCTCTTCACACGAACGGGAAGCCATCCGGACTCAAGTCGACGACATGCTGAGCGATGACATTATACAGCCATCGAAAAGCCCCTGGGCTGCGCCCGTCGTACTCGTAAAGAAAAAAGACGGCACATTAAGGTTTTGCGTTGACTACCGGCGACTGAACAAAATCACGAAAAAGGACGTGTACCCCCTCCCCCGAATCGACGACGCCCTCGACCACCTCTGCCACGCGAAGTACTTCTCATCGATGGACCTGAAGACCGGCTACTGGCAAATTGAAGTGGACGAGAGAGACCGAGAGAAGACTGCATTTATAACCCCAGACGGCCTATACGAGTTCAAGGTGATGCCGTTTGGGCTGTGCACAGCACCAGCGACGTTTCAAAGAGTCATGGACACTGTGCTAGCTGGCCTTAAGTGGCACACCTGCCTCGTATACCTCGACGACGTAGTGGTATTCGCCCGGACTTTCGACGAACACCTAGCAAGGTTGGAGTCTGTACTCGAGGCTATTCGTACGTCGGGGTTGACGCTGAAGCCTGAAAAGTGCCGTTTCGCATACGGGGAACTCAAGTTCTTGGGCCACGTCGTCAACGCCGCGGGAGTCCTACCTGACCCGGCAAAAACTTCAGCCATTGCGAACTTCCCAAGGCCGAAAGACAAGAAGGGCGTGCGGAGATTTCTCGGGCTGTGCGCATACTACCGGCGCTTCGTCGCAAACTTCGCACGCATTGCAGAGCCACTCACGCGCTTGACGAAAGATATCACCCCTTTCAGCTGGGAAAACGACCAAGAAAAAGCATTCGGCGAGCTGCAAAAACGCCTGCAAAGCCCGCCCGTGCTCGCTCATTTCGACGGAAATGCCGACACGGAAATGCATACGGACGCCAGCGATATAGGCTTGGGTGCCGTCCTTGTCCAAAAGCAAAGCGGCTGCGAAAGGGTAATCGCCTATGCTAGCCGTGGTCTGTCGAAGGAGGAGAAAAACTATTCTGCCTCTGAGAAAGAGTGCCTAGCTATTATATGGGCGATTTCAAAATTTCGCCCATACGTGTATGGAAGGCCATTCAAGGTTGTAACAGACCACCATGCGCTGTGTTGGCTCGCCAATTTGAAGGACCCCTCTGGCCGTCTTGGGCGGTGGAGCTTGCGCCTGCAGGAGTTCGACGTTACAGTCGTTTATAAATCCGGCAGGAAACACTCCGACGCCGACTGCCTGTCCCGCGCCCCCGTCGACCCACCACCACAAGACTCTGATGAAGACAGCGCGTTCTTCGGGATCGTGACGGAGAGCGACCTAGCCGCCCAGCAGCGTGCCGACCCCGACTTACGCGTCATAATCGAGTACCTCGAGGGATGCAACGTTGCCGTTCCTAGGAGCTTCAAACGCAGCTTACCAGCATTCAGCCTGAGAAACTCCGTCCTTGTGAAGAAGAATTTCAGCCCCGGAACAAGAGCGAATTACCTTCTCGTCATCCCCGCGGACCTTCGTGACGAAATTTTGGAAGCGTGCCACGACGACCCGTCTTCCGGACATCTGGGCACAGCCCGCACTATTGGAAAAATCAAGGCGAGGTACTACTGGCCCGGCCTTACCTCTGACGTCACCCACTACGTCCGGAGCTGCCGTGACTGCCAGCGACGAAAAACGCCGCCGACAAGACCCGCCGGACTTCTGCAACCGATCGCCGTCCCATCGAGACCATTTCAACAGATTGGAATGGACCTTTTAGGCCCGTTCCCTACGTCACGATCACAGAACAAGTGGATTGTCGTAGCGACAGACTACATGACGCGCTACGCAGAGACCGCCGCTCTTCCGAGGGGGACTGCACAAGAAGTGGCGAAGTTCTTTATAAGCCAAGTTGTGCTGCGACATGGAGCCCCGGAAGTCCTAATCACAGACCGCGGAACGGCATTTACTGCGGAGCTGATGCAAGGAGTATTACGCTACAGCAACACGGATCACCGAAGAACGACGGCGTACCACCCCCAAACGAACGGACTAACAGAACGTCTGAACAAGACAATCGCAGATATGCTGTCAATGTACGTTGACGTTGAACATAAGACTTGGGACGAAGTGCTCCCGTATGTCACGTTTGCGTACAACACGGCTATCCAGGAGACGACACAGCTGACGCCGTTCGAGCTTGTCTACGGTAGAAGGCCGACTACGATGCTCGACGCCATGCTTCCGCACGTAGAAGACGACGACCTCAACGCCGACGTCCACGGATATCTTCAACGTGCGGAGGAGGCCCGCCAGCTCGCTCGAGTTCGTATAACGGACCAGCAGCTGGTGGATGCGGGCCGCTACAACCTCCGACGCCGAGACGCCGAGTACCAACCAGGAGATCGTGTGTGGGTTTGGACTCCCATCCGACGACGCGGACTCAGTGAGAAGCTCCTGCGACGGTATTTCGGACCCTACCAGATTCTACGACGTGTCGGCCAACCTACCTACGAAGTGATCCCCGATGGTGACTCCGGCACATCACGACGACGCACGCGGCCTGAAGTCGTCCACGTGGTTCGCTTAAAACCTTTCTACGGACGATGACGAACTTTTATTCGGACTGTCGCTTATGTTAGCATCGGGTCGATGCACTCTTAGAGGGGGGGTAATGCCCCGAACCATACATTGGGTTTGTTTATTTGTGTTTTGCTTTTACCGCCCGGCTGCGCCGGCCTGTGTTATCTCTGCGCCAAGGGAAGTGCGTGTTCCATTCTTTCTTTCTGTGCCGCATGTGTTATCTGTTGTGATAGGGAGAGCATTCCGATCTAACGTGAACAGCCCAGAATAATCTTCTTGAATCTACTATGTTCTCGATGCGAATCGACGTTTCGAGAACCACGCGCGCCAAAAGATAAAAAGCCTGCAGTGCGGACGCCGGGGCATTCGATTCTGCGACGCTCGCTGACGCAAGTCACTTGGTTGACCGCTGCTTCGCCGCCTCTGTATTCTTTTGAGTTGTTAGGAGAGCACAAGTTCGCTCCAATAAACTTGTTTCTCCTGCAAGACAACTGCGTCGTCCTTGGCTTCGTGACAATATCCTCTAGTATTCTTATATAATGCTCATCTACCCCCTGGTTCCGTAATGCCTGAATGACTGCTAGGGTTTCGACCGAGTCAAATGCTTTCTCATAATCTATGAAGGCTATAATAGGGGTTCAGTATACTCAGCGCACTTCTCTATCACCTGATTGATCGTGTGAATATGGTCCATTGTTGAATAACCTTTACGGAACCCTGCTTGTTCTTTAGGTTGACTAAAATCTAAGGTTGCAGATATTCGGTTAGCGATTACCTTGGTAAATACCTTGTAAACGACTGACAGTAAGCTGATCGGCCTGTAATTTTTCAAGTCCTTCATGTCGCCTTTCTTATGAATTAGGATGATGTTCGCGTTCTTCCAAGATTCCGGTACCATTGCGGTCATTAGGCATTGCGTATACAGGTTTGCCAGTTTTTCAAGGACAATTTCTCCGCCATCCTTCAAGAGGTCTGCTGTTATCTGATCCTCACCAGGTGCTTTGCCCCCTTTCATTTCTTTCAAAGCCTTCCTTACTTCTTCGGTCGTTACTGGTGGGATGTCTATCTCCTGTGAACTACTGTCTCGTTCGGCATTATCCTGTATGTCCTGGCTACTGTACAGATTCCTATAGAACTCCTCGGCCACTGTGACTATTTTATCCCTATTTGGGATGACATTGCCTTGCTTATCCTTAAGTGCATACATCTGATTTTTCCCCACGCCAAGACGTCTCTTCACTGCTTTCAGGCTACCTCCGTTCTTTACAGCGTATTCGATCCTCTCCATATTATACTTCCGTATGTCAGCTGTCTTACGCTTATTGATTAGCTTGGAGAGCTCCGCTAGTTCTATTCTGTCAGCTGCGGTGGAGATTCTCATGGTTTGCCGTTTCCTGATTAGATCTTTCGTCTGCTGTGAAAGTTTACCAGTATCCTGTCTAGCCATAGTGCCCCCGACTTCTACTGCACACTCCGTAATAATGCGTGTAAGGTTATCGCTGGCTTCCTGCGTCGTAAACTCGGCTTCCTCGTTAAGAGCGGAATATCGGTTCTGCAGCGCGATCCTGAATTCTTCTACTTTACGTCTTACTGTTAGCTCATTTATCGGCTTCTTTCGTACTAGCTTGTTGCGGTCCCTCCTCAAATCTAGCCTAATTCGGGATCTTACCATACGGTGGTCACTACACCTTACCCTTCCGAGCACTTCCACATCCTGCACGACGCCAGGGTTATCGCATAATATGAAGTCTATTTCATTTTTGTGCTCCCCATTCGGGCTCCTCCAGGTCCACTTCCGACTCTCATTATGCGTAGGTTATTCCGTTCTGCAAACTCAACTAGTAGGTCCCCCCTGCTATTTCTACAGCCCAGACCATAGTTCCCAACTGCCTTGTCTCCAGCCTGATTCTTGCCTACTTTGGCATTGAAGTCCCCCATAACTACGGTATACTGTGTTTTTACTTTAGCCATTGCCGATTCCATATCTTCATAGAAGTGTTCCACTACTTGGTCGTCGTGGCTGGATGTGGGCGCGTAGCCCTGCATCACTTTGAGCTTGTACCTCTTATTTAGCCTAATTACAAGACCTGCTGCCCTTTCGTTAATGCTATAGTATTCGTCTATGTTGCCAGCTATGCTTTTATTGACTAGAAATCCCACTCCCAGTTCTCTTCTGTCCTCTAGATCACGGTAATTGGACGTGACCATTTTTCAGCACCGTAAAGGCTTCGCCTGCCCTCCTAACCTCGCTAAGCCCTATTACATCCCATTTAATGCCCTCAATTCCTCGAACAACACCTCGAGACTTGCTTCGCTAGATAAGGTTCGCGCGTTAAACGTTGCCAGGTTCAGATTTCATTGGCGGCCTGTCCGGATCCAGGGATTCTTAGCACCCTCTGCTGCGTCACAGGTCTGACCGCCGCCGTGGTCAGTTGCTTCGCAGCCGCTGGGGACTGAGGGCCGAGGGTTAGTTGGCGTATTCATGGGAGGTTGTGGCCATTACTACACCAGGGTGGCCAATCCTGCTCTGGTGAGGGAGTGCATTACCGGCAATGGTCGCCGGGGTCAGGCCGCACCCCAAGCCCCTTTTGTGCAATTCCATCAATACGCGGATTTTTTTTTCTTTTTTTTTTAATCCGGTGGGAATTGTCCGGCACCGGGATTCAAACCACGGTCCTTCTACACGCGAGACGGGTGTTCTACCTCTACGCCATCGCTGCATTCGAGTAGCAATATACACTGTCTTAAACAATTTTAGTATACACTAGTTCATTTCACAAGCTACGTACAACAGGCCGGAAGCGTACCAAGCTGGTTCCACGTGCCCACCGTCTCGTTGCTTCGACCGGGCTCGTTATAGGAGGATTGGTTGAGAGCCGTGTAGCGTCCACTGGGCTGCACGCATCCTGCGAAGTGGACTATATTGTTCCTCCCGTAGTCAGCGAAAGAGCGGTAGCGGTCTAATTAGCCTCGCAGCATGGCTGCCGCCCTACATGGGAGGAGTCTTGATTTTTTACCCTACCGGCAAAGAGCTTCCGCTTACTGACTATGGTCGGAGTCACTGTTAACTATTACTGGCTCTTGCTAGTCAGTGGGCGGGAACGGATTGGCTGGTTGGGTAAAAGTTAAGACGGACTGCTCCTACGCAGGACGTCCGTCCTCGCTGGTGTCGTTCCTCATATGCATAAGAGAGCAGTCTGTCTTGATGTTACCCAACCGACAAACCCCTTCCGGCCACTAACTAGCCATAGTCACTATTATTAAGTTACTCTGGCTAGTCATGAGCCCTAGTTGCTTGCCGGTTGCGGAAAAATCAAGCAGGCGGCTGCCATACGGCTGCCCTGCATGGTCCGTCTGGACTAAAAACCAACCGGCAAACCGCTTCCGCTCACTGACACGCCAGAGCCACTAGTAATAGCTCACAGTGACTCGGGCTAGTCAGTAAGCGGACGCGGTTTGCCGGTTGGTATAAGTCCAGACAGACTTCATTTATTTCGGGGCCAAAAAAAGAAAATAAACACGCAGAGAAATGAAAAAAAAAAATTGGCCGCGTATCTGCTCCTTTCGTTGCAAATGCCGTCAAAAGACGATAGTCTTTATCGGCTTTTGCGAAGTAAATGCCTCCCTTCGCTTTCCCGCTCACCTCTCATGTTGTTCCTCTTGCGTCGATCTCCTCTCAAGGTATAAAGACGCCAAAGGTTTACTTAAATCATTTTAAATTTCCCGCGTTCCACTGCTCCAAACCGGGTGTCTCGATGCCAACGCTGCCGTACGGCGAAGACGCGCGTTAATCGAGGCGCCCTACTTCAACGTTTATAGAACCGCGTTTCCCTGCTCCAAGTGCGTTGCAAGCAGAACGTGGAACCTATCTAGTGGAACCTTGCGTAACTGTTGCCGGTTGATTTCTTAAAATGGCGCCAGAAGCTATAGTGGCACGGACAACAGCAGGCGACGGAGGAGGGAATTCTTTTTCCGCAGTTGATGAAGCATTTAATTTCGCAAAAGTCAAGCATGTTTGATTTTTTTATAAAGGAACACTGCAAATATCACTTCTGTATTGATTTGTTGACTCATATTTGCGTAATGTCTTGTTCTTCTTCAACAATGTTGACAAGTATGGACATTACACCGGACATAGACGGGTAGATTTAGCTGTGACTATATAAGACTATTGCGCAGGCAATGTTTTGCTTTGGCCGGGTGGCTGAATCGAGTCACAGACAGACAGGCATACAGACAGACCAAAATTTCTGGGTTTAAGTAGCCCAAGCAAGACTATCGTCTTTAAAAAAATGCCCCAAGCCGTGCATACTACTTGCAGGGCGGCCGCCATGATACGACGGTCATTTGACCGTTCCCCCACAATGCATCTGAAGCTCTGGGCGGTAAGGTGCAGGGGCGGATTTCTCTTTTTGCACCAGCTGTGTGCCTGCGGTCGAAAGGGGGGGGGGGGGGGGGTAAATTCAGAACGACGAAGTGTAAAAGCGCCTGTGCACGACATTTTGTTGCGCGCCAAGGAATACTAAGTTGCTTTTCCTTTTTGTCGAACGCAGCTGATTGGCGATTCCGTCTTGGCCGTCATCATCGCTGGCGACAACGAGTCGATTGCCGCAGTCGTGGGGCCCTTAGGCTGGGGAGTGGCCATTTTCGTCGCCGTATCCGTGGCTGGGGGCGTCTCAGGTGAGCAGTGGCCACCCTCCCCAAACTCTAGAACCACCTATATTCTGCGAGGGCTGATGCATGAAAACCGCATGCAACAATGCCAAGAAACTGGGCCACATCCTCAGGGTCTGTCTAGAACTCGTTTTGGCATCGCATGCACGAATACCTGCAGGTCGGCGAGGGCCCAAGAGAAGGCCCGTTTCTTCTGTGCATTTCTGCTTTGTTCGTGTCGAAACAGATCAGATGGCACAACGATCCTTCAGTCGTATTCTTGCACACATCTGTACACTGAAATGTTCGTAATTCCAATGGCTGTGTGTGTGCGTGTGTGTGTGTGTTATTATTCATTAAGTGCCACAGAAAGTCACGTAGTACTAGCACGACGAAGAAAACACAACCTTTGCTGACTCTATAAAGTTCAGAATTATCATGAGAACGTTGCACTTAAGTAGAAAGCAACCGAGTAAACGTCATTACAACGAGCACTCGAAAAATAACTTCCTTAAAACCGACAAAAAATTGGGAAGTTTTCACGGGGAGCTCCAAATACCCTTAATTATTTTAGGTTCCTGTAAAAATAGTTCCGTATGTTTAGATTTAGAATAAACGTACTGGGAAGCCTGAAGAAAAAGCGCGGAGGCGAAGTGGGGGGGGGGGTCACCACTCAACAAACTGCAGTGTAAGCGATAACACTGCAAGCGATGCAAGTAAACCCTGTTTACAGCGAAGTCGTTTAAAGGAACCCTGCAACACTTTTTTCAATTTTTTTTAAATCTTAGATGCTTTCAGAACGTATTCACCCAACACACCCAGTACTTAGAATAGGGAGTCGCAAAGTACCTCAGCCAAAAATTACTGCTCTATGCCCAACAGATAACTTGGAAACTCGCTCAAAAGATTTTTCTCTCTTCCCCGTTTGGACGTTCTTCGACGGCTCGAATTACGTCACTGAGGCCATGTAGCGGCTGTTGACCGGTTTTCCTCCAGTTGCAGCAATGCACGCTTTTCGATAGCAACTTAAAAAAAAAAAAAGCCACAAAAACAAAGCAGAAATGGAAGGCGTATCGGGCGCGACGAGCAAATCACGCGGTGCGGCTCCGTGCTGGCGATAACTACAGCCTTCGCAGTGGTTCCAGACGCGAAGGAAAGAGTGAAAGCGCTTATCGAAAGTGTTGCACGCTCCCTTTAAATGTATTCTACTAGTTTTGTGGCCAATCGTTCCGCTTTTAAGGAAGTATGGCGTACAACGAAGGCAGTCTGCTGTCCAGGGGAAACTTAAGTTATAGCGAGGGTTCTCTGGTAAACACCCAAGGCCGCCCCCGTCTTTTCGCAGCCCACCTGAACCCGGCAGTGACGCTGAGCCTGGCGTCGGCGCGCAAGTTTCCCCTCGCCAAGGTGCCGCTTTACTTCGCGGCCCAGTACCTGGGAGCCTTCGTCGGCGCCGCCCTCGTCTTCATCACCTACCGAGGTGAGAGAGACCGTCAATTCCTCGACTTCTACGTACAAAACAGTGCGTAGGCATTCTTTGACGAAGTCGAAGGGACCCTGCAACACCTGTTCAAAACTATTTTTCTAGATCCTAAATGCCTTCGGAACGTAGTCAACCAACACATCCAGCACTTAGAATAAAGGGTCACAAAGTATACCTCAGCCCATCAGATAACTTAGAAACTTGCTCAAGAAAATGTTCTCTCTTGGCGTTCTTCAAGCGCCCGAATTACGTCATTGCAGCGGTGCAGCGGCTATTGGCTGGATTCCTTTCGGCTGCAGAAATAAAGGCAATAGGTAGCCACGTTTAAAAATTGCCACAAAAGCAAAGCAGAAACTGGCGGCGGGTCTGCAGCGACGAGCAAATCACGCAGTGCCGCTCTGTGCTGGCGGCAACTACAGCTTCCACGATGCTTCCAGACGCGAAGGAATGAGTGAAAGCGTTTATCGGGGGCGTTGCAGAGTCCGTTTAACCAATTTAATCGTCATCGTAGTGCGAACTTACATTATAAGCCGAGAAAAAAAAAGATCCTAAAATGAGGAGAAGCGGCGTGGGAGGGCTTGCGCATTAGTATAGACAGTCCTCGGAATTTATGTGCATTTTCTTGTTATCGCTGTAGTGGGAGAACGGCACTACAATGGGCGCAGCCGGTTGGTCAATCGAACCGCGCTTGTGTAGCGCGCTGCCCAAAACATACCCAGATATCACCAATGTTTCAAGAATGAAAGATTACAGGTACAAATAAATGTATGCGATGGCATGTAGTTTCTCCCCTTATAAAACAACCTTTTTCAAGCACTCGACACCTGAAGAGCGAAGATACACGGAAATACACACATGAGCGCACGAATTAATCAGCCGTATCTCCCTGTACGGAAAACTTTGTTTTGAACCGAACCTCAGAGAGAGGGAAAGGAAGCGTGTACACATCGCCACGGGGATTCCGCACTACATTTAAGGTCTCCTCGATTTGGCTGCACTTTGTGCACTAATTCACAAACAGTTCTTTCAGTGCGAGTGCAGCCGTACACTAGCGCTTTCCCTGCAGCGGCCGAATCGAGGGCAAAAGTGCACAAACGTCGTATGCTGTGGTCCGTGTTTGCGCGCTCGCGTTTTTTTGTTTGTTTGTTTTATTTCGCTTTTTTTTTCGAAATGGCGTCACCCTGCACTCACCTTGTGTTTCATACACAAATGCACTATCTTGTTCCACGTGACGACCATTCTCGTCTAAAACGGGAAACGCTGTCGTTTCTGACTGGCACAAGTATCACGCTGGAGTCGTCTGTTACGATGCACAAAAAAAAAAAAAAAAAAACGCGCCAAAGCACGCTGCACCTTGCACGAGACAAGAACTCGCACAGAGGGTAGTGCAGAAGTGTCGAAGAACTCGCGCAGCACAGCGTCAAATCGAGGGCCAAAGTGCAGGTGGCGCTAGCTGCACTGGCAAATCGAGTGCGAGAGTGCTGCACCGCCTCAACTGGTGCAGAAAGTGTAGCCAAATCGAGGAGACCATTAATTGCGTACCTACAGATTAATGTGGCCATGAAGACAAAATACAAGTTTGGGTTAGTCAAAAAGAATGTTCCGTCCCTTTTTCACAAACTTCAGACAAATAACCGAGATATTAAAGAAAACGCGTGAAGCAGTGCCGATTCCCCAAACCACTTTCTGGCGACTTTACTATGACGCCACACAATCTTGCATGTACGATTAGTGGCCGCCCACCTCAGTCACCGCCAACAATCGAATTGCCGAGTGTAGTGGGTGGCCCCTAGTTCCGTTTGATTGATTTGACTGTATAGGGTTTAACGCGCCGACGCAACGCAGGCGATGAGGCGCGCGGTAGTGGAGGGCTCCGGCTTAATTTTGACCACCTGGGGATCTTTAACGTGCGCCGAAATCTCGAACACACGGGCCTTCTTGCCTTCCGCCTCCATCAGAAAAGCGGCCGCCGCGGCCGGGAATCGAACCCGCGTCCTCGTGCCCTATAGTTCCGTTTTCTCGTATCCTTTGAACGCTAGCGTGCAGTTAACGCGCTGATAACTGTTTTAGTGCTGGCCTATATCACGTCACTTCTGTCCATATCACGTGACTCAGGTGTAAAATTCGTAGTTTTTTCAATATTTCTTGCGTTTTTTTTTTTTTTTTTTTGGGGGGGGGGGGGGGTTAAAGAACGTCTTTTTTGGCTGGAATGGCGCCTAATGAGTTGCCAAAGGCTAGTTCTTTGGAACAGAACAAAGTTGTATTTTGTCTTCATGGCCCTTTAAGTGGGTATACTGGAACACCTTTATATAAGTCCTTTGCATTTGATGTCTAAGGAATAATTTCAATCCCTTGAGTCGTCACGGAAAGCCTCGTTGTCTCTAAGGTAGTAACACACGCTTGTAGTACACTTGAGCAATCTGGGAAATGGGTATAGGCTTCTCAAGGTCTGTCTTCGATTTTTTTTTTTTCGCTGGTACCATCTATGTGCATCTTGGAATAGATAAGGTTCGCGTAAACACACGTGCTTGATGCGTTCGGACAGCTCTCACAGATGGCGATAATATACCCAG
>NW_027526295.1:180121006-180282881 GCF_048455015.1 Haemaphysalis longicornis
TTCAGTACGAGCCAAATTTGAACTTATCCTAATATTGCTCAAATTCATCGAATATTTTTTACTTACTTCTGGCCATAAAATTCCTTTAGCTGACATGTAAAAGATGTCATTTAATATTGACAGCTTTGCATTTAGGTCCGGTAACAAACTTTCGATTTTCTCTCAAATTCGCGTTAGGTGGATTTGGCTCATCTCGAAAGAAAAAAAAATCTCCTCCTATACTCTCGAATAAAAAGGCGACCCACGCACAGGCATACTGCGGTCTTGCACACTGTATGAAATATACTTTGCTGTGCACCGTCACTGCTGCGTTGTTTGGTGATTGTTACCACACGTTTACCCGTTTGTCGAAACTGTCTTGTATCCGGACATTTTTTTTCCTCTTGAAAATGGTGTGTGTTAACGCACTTTTTCTGCATCCCCAGCCGAACTTATGCAGATTGTGCAGTAGAGTACTGCCGTCATTTGCATACGCGAATCACTTTTTTGGCCAACATCTGCAGATTTTTTTTTTTTTGCGTCAGCTTCTGAAACTGTTTTCAAAAGGGCGTATACCTCTGGAAAAAGAGCATTTCGTCCATAACAGCGTGCATCACTGCATATCCGGACAAACAACTTTCCCAACTGCTACCACTGGAGGAACGTTCATATACTTGTCGACATACATTGGCTGAGTTCCAATTCGCGGACAGCTTGATAGACAGGTTACGAAGCAGTCAAATAAGACGTCTAAAGGAAGCAGAATTGGAACGGCGCAGCGGTCCCCAACACAATCGACAACTTTATAGAAGACATGTTGAGTAACGTAAGCCGCAAGTTTCGTAATTAATATTACCGTTATTATTACAAACATTGTGTAATTTAAAAACTAAACAAAAGCACCTTCACCCTTAGTAAGCTGTACTAAATATTTCAATAACATAACAAGTTAATTTGTCACAACATTATTACACGAAAAGGTGGCGCTGGCGTCGCTTAGTGGTTTAGACAGGAAGGTAGCCTGCATCGTTGCTGACTTAAATGCTGTCTCTTCGAAGCAGTCTTCGTTGACTGCTTCGTTCGAATTGGAACGGGGCTTAACATGGCGCACTGCCTGCGAAGACGGCAAAGAAGCTGTCTAAAGGATAAATTGGAACGCACCCATTATTTAGCCAGAAAAAACATTGAGTACATTTCAAGGAAAACAAAGGTGCATAACCGAGCGTAAAAGTGTTTTTTAAATAAAAAATTCACGCATCTTCACGAAGGGAATCATGACGAGTGGGCGAATCACTGGGGATCGTTCTTACCGTAAATCACCCGTGGCATTGCTCACTCGCGCATGTAAACCAGTAACAACGCGTGTGTACAGTATATACAATTCCAATCCAATCCAATCCGATACAATTCAATTTAATCCAACGCAATCCAATTACGTTACGTTTCAACTTGGAACGTTTGCCACAAGGGGACGCCGCGAGCGCTTTTGTATTGCAATCAAAACATATTTTCAATGCGTATGTCCTTATTTGCTATCGCGAAGATTAAGCAGCCATCTGTTCTTAATTAAAAAAAGACAATGCAAATGTCATTAATGTATTGATGTCTTTCCTTAAATATTCCCATTTTCTTTTCTTTTCGCTCAACAATCTTGACAAGTATCAAATGCTTAGTTTAGAAATGTTTTGCCTATATAAGCGTCCCGTTCAAGATTCTTCTTACTTTTGGTCGGGCGGCTGAATCGAGGAACAGGTGGACAGACAGACAAACGAAATTCTCGCGTTAAGCACCCCAAAAACTTCATAAAATGGACGCTTAAAGTGTCGAGCGCAATAAGGAAAATCAAAGCACGGGAGGGCCACCTTGTCAGAAGCGCCCTCTGATTTCGTTGATGGTCACCGATGGGGTCACGTGGTTGACGGGGCGGTTTGACGGTTAACTGCACAGAAAAAAAAAAAGAAAGACAAAGAGAAGCTGCCTCGTACTGCCGCTTACACGCGCGGCGCCGTTGAACACCATTTTTGTAGCTAAACCGTGACACCCTATAAGAAAAAAAAAAAAAAAAAAAAAAAAACAGCCTATGAAAGGGTGTACACGACTATCACCTCACGATCAGTCAGGTGATAGAGAAGTGCACGGAGTATACTCAACCACTATATATAGCCCTCATAGATTATGGGAAAGCTTTTGACTTCAGCAGTCATTCAGGCATTGCGGGATCGGGGTGTAGACGAGCATTACGTGAAAATAATAGAGGATATCTATGACGGATCCACAGCTACCATCATCCTCCATAAGGAGAGAAGTAAAATACCTATAAGGAAGGGCGTCAGACAAGGAGACACAATCTCTCCAATGTTATTCACAGCATGCTTACAAGAAGTATTCAGAACGTTGGATTGGGAACAGGTGGGAGTAAGGGTTAATGGAGAATACCTCAGTAACCTCAGATTTGCTGATGACGTTGCCTTGCTAAGTAACTCGGGGGACGAATTGCAAAGCATGCTTACCGCACCGGACAAGCAGAGTAGAATCGTGGGCCTGAAAGTTAATATTCAGGGAAAAAATGGTTCTATATAACCTAGGAAGAGCACCGCGGTTCGAGATAGGTGGCGAGGCATTGGAAGTGGTAAGCGAATACATCTACTTAGGCCAAGTTGTGACCCCGGATCCCAACCATGTGGCAGAGATAATTAGAAGGATAAGAATGGGTTGGAGTACATTGGGCAGGCATTCTCATATAATGAATGACAGCCTACCATTTTTTCTGAAGAAGAAAGTGTACGACAGCTGCATCTTACCGGTACTCACCTACGGGGCAGAAACTTGGAGGCTCACAAAAAGGGTTCAACTTAAATTGAGAACGACTCAGAGGGAAATGGAGCGGAAAATGATAGGTATAACATTAAGGGACAAGAAGATAACGGAGTGAGTCGGGAACAAACGCGTGTTAAGGACATATTAGTAGAAATTAAGAAGAAGAAATAGGTGTGGGCGGGGCATGCAATGCGAAGGCAAGATAGCCGTTGGTCATTAAGGGTAGCAGAGTGGATCCGTAGAGAAGGCAAGCGTGGCAGGGGGCGGCAGAAAGTTAGATGGGCAGATGAGATCAAGAAGTTTGCGGGGATAAATTGGTTGCAATTAGCACAGGACCTGGATAATTGGAGATCTATGGGAGAGGCCTTTGCACTGCAGTGCGCGTATATATGCTGATAATAATGAAGAAGAAGATGATGATGATGAAACGGCAAAACGACAAAACACCCCTAAGGCTGTTTTCCTTTGTTTTTTTCACTAGCGTGTAAGAGTGTGAGTTATAGACAGTGATTTAATTTTACAGTGCACTGCAAAGCGATTGGTAACTGCATCACAGGCTCCCAGTGATCGCCTATTTTAACAGCGAAGCTTTTTTCGATTCGTTGATTCCGGCATTTCACAAAATTCGGTATAACAGTATAAAGAAAGAAAATCACCGGCAATGGCAGGATTCCAGAGTTAGAGTCAGTCGTCTCACCCGCTCTGCTACGACCGTGAGCTAGTACCCGAGAGTCAGACGGCTTACTCACTCGGCTGTGGCTGTGGGGAAATGAATCACGCCACCTGCCCCTACACAGAACACGTGATAAGGTCCACGTTGCACGGTCGGGCGCCTAGTTTAAGTGTGCGCGTTCCGTTCGTTCTGCTTCTTCGATTTGCTTCTGCTTCACCGTTACACAGTCAAAAATGAAGTAAAGGTCGTTGCGTCAGCGAAGAAGAAGCAAATCGGCTGCTATCGTGGACTTAAACGGTCGTGATGGTCGTGAAGGTTGCGTACAGCTTCGCTACCTTCAAGTCTTACGCGTTTAGTGTGAGCTTCCGCAATTTTTTTCTCTTTTTGCGTAACGCTCCGATCTGGGACGGTATTTTCATTTTTGCCCATTTTACGTCCATTTCAAAGTGTCTATTTTGAGCTATCCCTGATTGGCTGAAAACGGGCGAACCGGATGTGACACAGCAGAAGCGATCAGTTTCTGTGCACCTCATTGGTCAGAGGTCTCGCAAGTTCACCTACGTCACGGCTGAAGTGGACTCGAACTGGAAATTTTTGGAACGGACAAAACTCAAAATTCCTCCCCTGGTCTTCCGGTTGGCTGTTTTCTATTTAACCGAGTATAGCATGGCCTACCACTTATGGCAGGCATTCGGAATGCCATGCGATGCGGGTGAGGCGAGCGGTTTTAAAGGAGCCATGAAAACAAAATACAAGTTGGGTTTATTAGAAAGACTGCTTAGTCCCGATAACAATGATACCATTATCATCGCAATCTTCGAACAAATAATGGAGATATTAAAGAAAACGTGTGAAGCAGTCGCGACCTAGCCAATTCCCCGCAACTTTTCTATGACGTCACGGAACCTTGTTTGTGCGATTGGCGGCCGCCTAACTGACCTGTCGCGACGACACATGACGGGACGTCTGTAATGGGGCTTCTAGTTCCATTCGACCGCATCACTTGAATGCTAACGTGCAGTTAACGCACTGAAAATTATGTTTTATTTTTGGCCCGTATGACGTCATTCTTGCTCATAACACGTCACTGTGGCGCAAAATTTGAAGGTTTTTAAATACTTCTTGCTTTTTTTTTGTTAAAAAAACATCTTTTGTGTCTCTAATGGAGCTGAGTGAGATACTGAATCCTAGTTTTTTTTCAAATTAAACGAAGTTGTATTTTCTCCTCATGGCTCCTTTAAAAGGCGTCACCGCTCAACGCTACCTACTGAAAGTGCTCAGCTGCGTCATGGATAGAAAAAAAAACGGCGGACGTGAACACGACTCGCAATAATTGTGTCGTCTGCCGAGAAAACTTGCGCTACGGCAGAACCGTGATACGCAACGTGGCCTATACTGACGAGGTAGCGGTACGAATGGTGGACGGGGCCCTGGGGTTGATCCTCGAAATTTGCCCGCCTATCGGCAGAGGCAGCAGAAGCATGCCGGGGCGCTGTAGCCAACCACGTCGCTGCTGATGCCATCTTAACACTGACTATCTTAGCGGTATAGACTCTAGAGTCGAACGGCGGCATTCATCAGGGGCGCTGCTGTGTATGTTTTGCACTTTTAACTGGCAAAACAGGCTTTTTTTTTCAACTCACAATGCTGTCGATATAGGAGCAACGTTTGGGGCCAGGAAACGAGCGTTCCTGCTGAGTATATCAGATAACAAACTCGGGTGGTATTATCGATATCTTAGTTCAAATTAAGAAACAGGAGTGGACTTGGGCTGGCCAAGCGTAGAGAGACGAAATGACACGCGTTGGACCACCGGGGTGGCTATCGAGACACGGGGCTGGATGTTGGAGAAGATGGTTAGCTCGATGGAGGGGTAAATTTAGGACAACTCGGGGGCAAAGAGGGGACTCGGGGGGCGCAGGGCAGGGGCGGTTGGAAATTAATGGGAGACGCCTTCGTCCTGCAGTTTACTGTTTACTGCTGCTGCTGCTGCTGATGATGATGGTGATGATGAATCGCAGGTCATCGCGACGGGCCTCCTGTCGCTGACCGCGGAGGCGATCACGGACGAGCGCAACTTCGGCGGCATCCCCAAGCAGATGCATCCGATCTGCCTGGGGCTCATGATCATGGCGCTCATCTTCGGCTTCGCCAACAACTGCATGTGCCCCCTGAACCCGGCCAGGGACCTCTCGCCGCGCATCTTCACCCTACTCGCCGGCTGGTCCACTGAGACGTTCACGTACGCCCCCGCTCAACTGCTCTAGCCCGCTCGTCTTGTTCTTGCTACTCATCTCCTTCCCACTGCTGCACGCTTCACGCGTAGCACTCGATTTTCTCGAAGCCTTATGTGACTAGGAGGAAGGAGAAACGGTTGGTCTCGTGTACGGAGAAAACTCATCTGGCGCTACCTTATGCGCATGCGGGTAAAAAAAAAAAAAAAGTTTGAGAGGAGGTAGAAGTAAGAGGAGAGAGATAGGCTGGTTTTACAGATGACGTAGTGGCACTCTCACATCTACCGACACTGGTGAGGGGGAAAGGCGCATTGGAGGAAGCGAAAGAGAGTCGCGCGCGCTCTCTGTCTGCGGGATTCAAAGACGGAGAAATATTCGTTAGTTCGCATTTTTTTTTTAAGTTTTCTTCGAACTTAAATACAAATCCTACCATTTGGTGTTCTATTTGATTTTTCTTTTATTTCTGAGGTCTAAATTTTGGGCTCGTAAACACGTGGCGACAAACGAGCGTTGCTTATACGGTCTATATTGTACGTAGAATAGATCGACCACCGTTGCCACGCTTAGGTGCGATGGAAAATTCGTACAGCCGCGTACCCAAAAGTAGCAACGTACGCATTTACGTAACCGTGCAAAATTGGCCGATTCGTAGCACCATTTATTGGCTTCATGGGCGTCCGGTGAAACCGCGTACCAAGGAAATTAACGTAAATGACTTTCTTTGCAAAGAAGTCGCTTTATTCTAAATATCGCTTTGTTCGAAGTGTCTCATTGTCCCCACTGTTTCGCACGGAGGGCACATCGTCCCCGTATAACGACGCGAGTTTTCTGTACCGAAAACTTCGTTATAACGAGGATTAACTGTAAACGCGACTCAATGGATGGACCCGGATTGGATTCGTTCCATGGGTAGCGTTGCACATTCGACCAGATACGGTGGTCAGCAGGTGAATCTGGGAGGAAAGGCGAGAAGGCGAGGAAATGCTCAATGGTGCACGCCGCACGTAATCCGAGAGGTTAAGAAAACAGGGAGGAGGTCGGAAAAGGTGGATACGTGAGCGGGAGAGAAAGGGAACTTAAGGGAAGAACAAGTCACGGATTAGACGATGAATGCACGTAGATGACCTTCTGCGCTGCAGTTATTCTGCACACGTGAGTCCAGGGGCGGTATTCTCGTAACTGCCCCTTTTGAAAATGTCTCTTTTACGTCCCTTTCATCGTGACGTACTTCCGGTTAAGCAGTGGGCCTTTTATTCAAATAGCGTAACTGTTCTTGCAAACGCATTTTAAAGAACTGAAACCGTATCAGAGTATCTTTTATGTGTTTATTGTACCACGAGCGAACCAACAATAAGGCGACGAAAAATCGTCTGCTCCAAATCGTCTGCTCCGAGTAGCCCGGCTCACAGCTCCGCCGTGCTTGCATGGCGTCACATCCGGGTGTTCGCTTTTAGCCAATCAGGGCTCGCTCAAAAGGGACACTTTTGAAAGGGACACAAAAGGGACAAAACACGGGAATACCGCCCCAGGTGTGGCCGTCAATGCCACGGTGCACAGAGTGCCGTATTTTCGCGCTTATAACCCGCACCAGAAAGGCGAAAATTTCAGTGGCAAAGTAGGCGTGCGTATAATACACGGGATTTTTCCTTTAGTGTTGCTTCACGGTAATACGCGCTGTGCCGTGAAGCTCCTACGCAGTAACACTGACTGAGCCTTCCATGGCAGCGATCGCGCAAAACATAGAAGGACATGGAAGAAGAAACAAGGACGAAAAAAACAAAACAACATGGACCAACCTGGATGGAACCGATGATGACCTTGTGTACAACCGTGAAAACTGCGGCTCAAGTGATAGCTCTATAGCGAGAGCAGTAACACTGAGTGAATCGTGACTTCCGCCTTGCAGTGAGTGTATTCTACTTGCTAAATATACGCTTTTTCTGTCTACATAGTATGTGATCTGTTGCTTGAGCAGTAGCTTTGGAGCAGCCTTTCCTGTATCAAATGTGCGGGCAATACACGAGTGTTCTTTTTTTTTTTCTACCTTCCAGCGGGCTGAAAGTAAGGTGCGGATTATATGCAGGGGCGGGTTATGCGCGCGAAAATACGGTACTTCTAACGTGGTTCGCGGAAAAGCAAACCGAAACAGCCGCCAAATGTTGTTCTTGCTGCTATCTTCAGTGGGGACAGTGGAACAGGATGCAAACACGTTTTGGCAACTGCAGTAGACTCTCGATAAACGGAATTTGAAGGGACCGAAAAAAAATTAGTTCCGTTTAACAGGAGTTCCGTTTACTGTGAGAAATGTGCAAAGGTGCAAATTTATGTGCGTACACACTCTTAATGGCATTTCATGGAACTCGAAGCACTAAAAGGTGAATGTAGCCGATAGTTTTTTCAGAAAGCAAGAAAACTACAAGAGGCTTAGGCACAGCATTCACAAAGTTGATTTGGTAATAATGAGTCGCTGTGCACTACAAAATGCATCAATTATTTTTGTTTGAAACTTCGCGAGTGCTTACGAGCCACCGAATTCAGAAGACGGCAACGCGATAATAAAGCGCAAATACCACCACGATGGCACGAACGAGGCGGAAGGAGCTGAGCCCTGTAACCTCGGCGCCTTGAATCGAGACCGAACGACTGGAACAAGAACTGCGATGTTGCGTTCGTTGCGCTAACACGGCTAACCACAGGCAAATGAGGCTTAAAAAAAAAAAACACGGAGGAAGAAAAAAAAAAAACGAAACAGCCGGAACCGTAAAAAGCTGATTCTCATGTCAATGGATATCACAAGAAGTTCCAATTCTGGTTCCGTTTACACGGTGGCGCAGAAATTTTAGTTCAGATTACCGGGATTTTTTTTTTTTTTACGTTATCTGAATACAAAACCAACCGACCTACAGCCTACTGTGCCGTTTAAGCGGCACTTCCGTTTAAGCGATTTCCGTTTGTCGAGATTCTACTGTGTAAGGCCTCTTCCCTTGTCTGGATAACATACCGGCGGCGGTGCCACTGGTTTTATCTCGACGTGGCCGTTCCCGGCCCCTCCTCCTCTTGCAGCCTGCGCAACTGGAACTACGTGTGGGTTCCCATCGTGGGACCCCACATCGGCGCCATCCTGGGCGTGTGGCTGTACAAGGTGGCCATCGGCGACCACTGGCCCAACCCGCAGCTGCCCGCCGCCTCCAGTACGTAAGCGGCCGGGCTCTGCCCGCTGTTTTTTTTTTCCCCTCGCATCCCCACCCCCGTATAAGCTCTGTCGCTCTCTGATTCAATTGCCGTAGCGGTCTTGTAATGGAGGGTCTTTCTCTATTTTTTTCCTTTGTATCTTCTTTTCTGGCGTACCCGTGGTGTTACACAGCACTTCAATCACATCTTGCTTTGATAACTTTGAAGTTGCGAAAAGTACCGTTCGGTACCGTATGTCCGCAATTAAAGTTCATTATAGAAGCTGCAAGTGGAGGCTACATTGTTGTCAACAATCTGCCCACCGAGGGCGCCTAACTCACCGTGGAGGAATTAATCGACTATAGGCGCCGGGGCCTTGCGGTTTCACCTGCCGGGAGGGCAGACGGAAATGTCCTTTCAAGGCCCCTTTCACGGTGAGTTAGGCGCCCTCACCGGGGCACTTGTTGACGACAATGCATCCTCCACAATGCTGCGTGCAACTTCTGAAATGAACTATGGTATTCATTGCTTCCCTACCATTTTCGGTATCGATGGTCTCAAAACGCACAGACACTCCAAACTCACAAACGTTTGTAGCACGACGACAGGGAGAAGTCGCTACAAAATATGGGCCACTGCATAGAAGTTTTTTATCGAACAGTTTTGATCTTCTAGTCGACAGGGCAGACTTACCGACTTTCTCGCCAAAGACCTCGGGCAGGGCCTTGCAATGCGGGTTGCGCCGCAACTGTTCCACAAGGGAATGCAGTAAGGGTGAAAAACTTTTGCGTAACAGAGGCAAGACTGTAAAATTTTTGCTTTCCCGCTCCATCGAGCCGCAACAGGACCCTTGGCATTGCAAGGCCGCATCAGAGTGCAAATACTGGCGTGTTCTTAAGAACACAATTCTGCTGTAAGCGCCGTGTGCCTTCGTGGGAGTTTTTTTTTTTTTTCTATCTCTATCGTCAAATTTTGGAATGATTAGTCCACTTTCTGAAACGTTTTTATATCTACACGGCTGTCTTGGGCCTGTAGCAAACTAATGATCAGAGAAAACAATGTTGCTGCAAGCCGACGTCTGTCCGTCTACTGGCGCCGTTTCTAAGCTCTGAAGGTATCATTGGCTGGTCCTAACCAATCTCTGGAGTCTGTGTTCGACTCACCTTTTAAGTGTGATACCATTTGTTCAACTCAGTCCGGAATTCACATTCAGGTTTCCCTATCCGCCTGTCAGCGATGACCGCTGTAATCATTAAAGTGCCAGCTAGCTCTGCAGATCAGGGGTTCCGCATGATCTGGACTATTAGGGACGCCCATGCGAAAAGCGGGAAGAAAAAAAGGTCGCTCTCCATAATCAAAAAGACACGCTAGCATCGATAGTGGGCTACAGCAAAGCTTGTGACGGTAATTTTGATGGGCGACTACGAAAGGAAAAGGTCTGTTCGCACGAAGCCTCGTTTCACAGGAAAACGAGGCTCCCTACCCGCGTGTGCCGCTCCCCCCGGGCGTCGCATAAATGCGCATGCGCGCGTGTATGCGTTCAAATTACGCCCGAAATCAAGATTCGCGCCAGTGCTAAAAAAAGACCCCAGGAGCCTGCGAGTATGTTCTGGCATACAGCGCCCCTGCCTGTATGAAATACGTGTATCTGTCCGATCGATGTCTACATGCTTATTTTCAATGAGCGAACTCGCTCGCAAGAGCCAGAAGCGCCCGCGCAGTGCACTTTTCCTGTAGTTACAAAAAGATGTCGATTTATTAGGCAGTGTTCGGGATTGACGTTCAGGGGAAGCAGTGTATGAGTCGGGTAGCTCGTTTTCGGGCTTTATATTTACAAAAAATCGGGGGTAAAAATTGGGTGCTTTTTTTCAAACTAATAATTGGGGAGAAATCGAGTATTTTTGTTGAACCATTCTTAAATTCGTGTTTCTTTCGAGTTAAACCCACAGATTTACTGAGTGATTACACTCGGTTTATTTTATCAATGGGTATCACAAGCTTCTTAACTCTGACGCGTTAAAATTGATATTTGTTTCAAGCTCTTTATCGGGGGGATATCAGGGATATCAGCAAATGCTGCCCCAAATTCGGCGTTTGATTGGACGTTTATCAGTAATGATGACAGTAAAGAGCATCAATAACTTCGAAGAAATGAAACATTTTATTCACGAAAAGCTGGTCATTGATTGTTTACACATCCTTGTTTTCGCACATAATCATCATCTGCATGCGCAACATGTCGGTCTCCATTCGAGGTCTGGATCCGATCGTTGAACGTGTCTCAGCTGAGAGGAAGTTCTCTCGGCAACGCAGCTTCCATTATCTAGGCGCAACAATGTCAATGCGGCATTTGCCAGGCCGGGGTAGTGAGCGCGGGAGTCATGTCAATACTCAATGAGTTCGAAGGCTGTGTTTGTGGGCATTGCTTCCGCCGAGTTCTGGCTTAGACCGGCGGACCGTCAGAACTCGATCGTGCGCTTTGAAATTGTCTAAATCGGGTTTAACTCGATTCTCCTTAAACATGTTCGGGATGTAAAAATAAAGGTAAAATCGGGTTTTGCCCGAAAACGATCGGATTTGATTGTAGGGTTTAACGCGCTGACGCAACGCAGGCGATGAGGCATGCCGTAATGGAGAGCTCCGGATTAAATTTGACCGCCTGAGGATCTTTAACGCGCGCCGAAATCTCGTACACACGGGCGTTTTTGCTTTTCGCCTCCATCAGAAAAGTGGCCGCCACGGCCGGGAATCGTACCCGCGACCTCGTGCTCAGCAGCGCAACGCTTTAGCCACTGAGCCACCGCGGCGGGTGCCCGAAAACGAACAACCCTATTTATGAGTGAATGGACTCCGAGACAGTCGCATAAATCGTCCAAGCCAAGATTAGCGGATGGATGTTTCCAGCACAGAGCAGCATTTAAACTGGGAGCATCACTCAAGCAGCTGCTTTATGAAGATACACAGCCATTTCGGCGTATGTGCTTAAAGGGGCCCCAGAAGTCTCATAAAAAACAAATACACATGCACGCAGGGGCGCTGTGCGCAGTTTCTTTTATTATTTATTTCACTTTTTTTCGAACCACGTACAGGGTGTCTCAACATACACGCGTGTCAACGCGGAATCGATCGGATGGGAAGAACATGGTCAACGTGTGGTATAAAGGCAGATGATCTGAGTAGCTCCTTCCGGCTTGCGAGCCCCAACACGCGCAAATGAAGCGATAAATCACGAAGTGAAGGATTGAATGCTGAAAATGTGTTGATCGCCGTCGTTGTCGCGTCCTCGTGAGCTCCTTTCAACGGGCGTGGAAATACTGAAAGAAAACCAGGCCACACGTGCAGTATAGCGATCAATTGAAAGGTGACCGCTCGGGTGGCAACAAAACAAGCAGCAGAGCCATGTTACGGATATTATCAGGGGCGGTATTCTCATGTTTTGTCCGTTTTGTGTCCGTTTCAAAAGTGTCCGTTTTGAGCAAGCCCTGATTGGCTAAAAGCGAACAACCGGATGTGACGCCTTGTAAGCAGGCAGGAGCGCAATGAGCCGCGGCTTCTCGGAGCAGACGATTGGGGGCAGACGATTTTTCGTCGCCTTATTGTTGGTTTGCTGGCGGAACAATAAACACATAAAAGATAGTTTAAAATAGGTTTAGTCGCTTAAGATGTGTTTTCTAGACCAGTTGCGCAAAAGTCAACCCAAAGCCCGCCTACAACTGAAAGCACGTCACAATAAAACTGACGCAAAACGGACGTTTTCAAAACGGACAAATGCGAGAATACCGCCCCAGGGTTGGATCATGCAAGAGACAACGAGAGAAAGAAGGCACAGCTACATTCATCTCCTAAGTTCTGAAGACGGCCGCTATGCAGTTTGAAAGGCCCGCCGGACGATGCTCCAGCGATCACCTTCAAATTGGCCGTGACTGTAAGCAGTAAAAAGCGGCGCCTCCGGCCATGGAGTCATTGGTTTCTCTACAGCGTACCAGGAATTTTTCTTTGCGTGCGTGCGTTGGCACTTCTCGGCTAGCATGTTTAGCTGTCCATCGGGTGAAGAAAACGCAGCTCCATGCCTTTCGCGTGCAAGCATGACGGAGACAGTGCGAGGCTGAAGACTCCTCACTTTTGGTGATCCCCCTTTACGCGCCGCGTGGCGTGACGCCGAACTACTAGCACTGATTATAAGTCACGCAGCGTGTGAATTTAAATTTCGGAAAGTTTATAGTTCAACGCCAGAGCAATCGTTCAGCTGCGAAAGGTACAGCGCTCAGCAAACGCCGATTTCGCGAACCAGACGAACGGGCCTCGCCCCCAACATCACGTGAGCGGGCTTCTTCGCGTCTCAGTGTAACGAAACTCTCTGAATAGCGAAACGCTGTGCTGCTGTAGAGCCATGCTGATAAGATGGAGTGTAATCGTAGCGCCTGCGTTGAAGCCTTTGGCGATTGCCGTACGTCTCGTGGTTCAGTCGCTCGAGTGAATAACGTCTGGGGATGAGGCACCCTGTACGTGGCAGGCCAGCACCCTGTAAGCGCGGCGCCCGCTGCTCGTTCACGCAGAGGACCCCGCCGTCGTAGTGGTGTATGAAAAGCAATCGGCATCGCAACTGCTGCCGCCACCGCCGCCGCCACGCAAGACGTCACTGCCGGCACCGCCACCGGCCGCGACGACGGCCCGCCGAGCCTCGTTGGCTAGCACGGACGCGTCGGCCTCCAAGCCATCACTTCCGGCCCCGCCACCGGCCGCCACGACGGCCCGCCGAGCCTCGTTGGCTAACACGGACGCGTCGGCCCCGAAGGCCCCAGATGCCCCTCAGGCGGCCGGGCCGTCGTCTCAAGGATCGGATCGTCACTCGGCGTCCGTCGAGAAAAGCCACTAACGACACGAGGGCCGGGCCTGCCCACTTTGCGTTCTCATCTTGAGGTCTGGCCGTCTTCCGAATAAATATGTGGCCCCACGCTTGTTCGCTTCCTTCGGGGTCCATTATTGCATATGTAGTTCCTGGCAATAGTTTTCACAACTTGATGAATGAGTTTTTTTATTTTTGAGGTTGCCCATTCGAGGACATTATAATGGCTCCACGGACCCTATTCGCGCCGTATAATTTCAACAGGCCCCCAACGCGCACGTATACCTGGAAGGGACGTAACGAGCCAACTCCCGCGTTGTACTATCGGCGCACATTTTTATCATTAAGATTAGGTGCAGTCATCCTCTGAGGAGGCGGTATACGGCGGTTGCGCGTAAGTTTATAATGCTCGCACGTCATCGCTCTACAGACGAAACACAAAGCGCCGGAATATATACGGTACGACTCAGGCACCAATCTTTATTGCCATGAAATTCATGTAAATTCCGTGCCATAAGCTAGCCATGAAATTCCTTAGTGCGCAGACTGTTGCATGCGCCCTTCTTTCACCGCCATAAGACGAAACAAGAGTCGAGACGAGACACAAATCGAGACTAGACGAAAAGCTGGCCTACGGCAGCTTCATGACCAGCGTAAAAACTGCGCGATGGGCTTGGATCGCGGGCTTTACCGCTTCGCGTAGAGATTACGTCGATGCAATCAAGTGCGCGCCACATATGCCCCCCGCCCCACTGGCCCCGTTGGTTCCTACGAGAAATCATATCCGTGACACAATGTCAACGCAACAACCAGTCTTAAGATACGGGTCATTGCGTAGTCAGAGAAAAATGGACAGAAAGCAGATTTTATTGTTTCCTCCGCCATGTTATACCTGCCCACGCCTGTTGTGAGGATAAATAAAGCTTCTGCTTCCTAAAGTCCTGTTATATGTCCTCTGGTGCGCAAACCGCTTTTACTTAATTACGTTTTCCCGTGTTTTCTACGCTTCCGTTCGCGCATATTGGCGCGCAAAGCTTTCGTTTTGGGGTCTAGACAAACTGAAATACTAAATATTTGTAAATTCAGTTGCAAATTTCGCTGTTCTTACGGTGGCGTTCGTACAGGGTGTCTCATTTTGACGTGTTTTGGGCTGTTTTAGACGTTCTCTGCCGGTTTGCGCGATGCTATAATGCTCCATACCGCCGCAGGCGTGGGAATTGTTTTGACGACGAAGCACTGCTCCGAACGATTGCTCGGCATTGAGCCGTTTTAGTGTTGATATACTGTGCACACTCGTTAATTCAAACTCAATAATTGCACTTTATGGACAATTCGAACTATACAATTTGGTACGGTCAAGTCTCCTTAGAATTCAATGCGTAAAGAATCCCGTTAATTGTAAGCAGCTTGCACCACGTATAATTCGGACGACGCGCCGCCGAACCGGCGCCTGGCACATGGCCAGAAAAACTCACCCGGTGCCTACGCACGAGGCCGCGTCGCCTCCGGTACGCGGAGAAGAACGAAGGGAGAGGGTGAAATATCATCATCATCATCATCATCATCATCATCATCATCATCATCACCACCACCACCAACCTATCTACGCCCATGGCATGGCAAAGGCTTCTCCCATGAAATAAATCTCCAATTATCCCGGTCCTGTGCTAACTGCGACCAATTTATCCCCGCAAACTTCTTGACCTCATCTACCCATCCAACTTTCTGCCGCCCCCTGCCACGCTTGCCTTCTCTAGGGATCCACTCTGTTACTCTTAATGACCAACTGTTATCTTGCCTTCGCATTACATGCCCTGACCACGTCCGTTTCTTCCTCTTAGTTTCTACTAATATGTCCCTAACACGCGTTTGTTCCCTGACCCACTCCGCTCTCTTCTTGTTCCTTAATGTTACACCTACCATCTGCCGTTCCATTGCTCGCTGAGTCGTCCTCAATTTAAGTTGAAAATTGAATTAAGTTGAATTGGGGTTGCAGCGGTGGCGTAAAGGCACAGCATCCGCCTCGCGTGCCGAAGGACCGTAGTTCGAATCCCGGTGCCGGACAATTCCCACCGGATTTAAAAAGAAAACAAGCAACCGCGTGCTTAAGGAATTGCAGAATGAGGCTTGGGGTGTGGCCTGACCCCGGCGACCATTGCCGGTAACGCACTCCCTCACCAGAGCAGGATTGGCCACCCTGGTGTAGTCATGGCCACAACCTCCCATGAAAACGCCTGTTAACGAAATAGCATAAAAGCAATCTAAATCCTGTATGGCGTACGTTTTGGAAGACGCATTCTTTACGAACTGCAGTAGACTCGCGAAATCCAAACTCTCTGCTAATTCAAGCGAATTTTAAAACTTCGGTTGGCCCGCTATGTGTCCATGTATTTTTAAGCCGCTTAATTCAAACTGCTCCATTGAGTAAGTTTGATTCATTCGTTCTTTTTGCTTGTCCTTGTCGGAAAATATCTGCTCTATTCGCCGCTTCTGGCTGCACATTTGCATCCTGATATCACTAACTAGCAGTCACTAATAGAACCGATTACCTGCATACATGTGTCAAAGCGAAACCGCGAAACTTTCATGCAAAGACAAATCAGTCATCCATTCGTGATTTTTTTTTTCAGAGTGGGAATAGCACTTCAGTATTATGTGTGAATGTTGTATTATTAAGTATACGGGAATTTCGCATTACAACACTAGCTGGTATGTTGCCCCGAGTCATATTTATGAGAATTCTGATAATTCAAGCATCGGATAATTCAAACAAAATCCTGTGGTCCCTTCTTTGAATCATCGCGAGTCTACTATATACGTTTATGAGGACGCGAGTGCAGTGGTGTGCGGTGCGTTGACAAATAAGGACATATTTCTCACGTGAGAAGCGCAGAGTATCATGATCGATTGGCCCAAGTTCGAACCGTTTGAAGTTGTAAATGTGTGCTGGGATTAAAGCTACGACGGAAATCTTCCAATGGGAGGAGCGCGCCTCATCGGCACCAACCGTTGGGGGCAGCAGATTAGCAGGTCACCTGCCGCAGTGGTTCAGTGGCTATGGCGTTGTGCTGTTTAGCCCAAGGACGCGGGTTCGACTCCAGGCCACGGCAGCCGCTTTTCTGATAGAGGAGAAAAGCGAGAACCCCCCGTGTGCGAAGATTTCGGTGCACTTTATACATCTTCAGGGGGTCAAAATTGATTTGGAGCCCTCCACTACGGCTTGCCTCATAGCCAGGTGTAGCTTAATTCGGCGTGTTAAACCCCACAATCAATCAATCAATCAATCAATCAATCAATAAATAAATAAATAAATAAATAAATAAATAAATAAATAAATAAATAAATAAATAAATAAATAAATAAATAAATAAATAAATAAATAAATAAATAAATAAATCAATCAATCGATCGGGACCGTCGGGAAGCGCTCTGAATGTGCCTACATCCCGGCCTTGGCCGCTTGAAAAAAGAAGAAAGCGTCCGTGCACCCCTCCCCCCTCCTTTCTTTTTTTTTCTTTTTTTTATTTTTTCGACAAACGGCATTGGTTGGGATGCTACCAGGCAATGGCGTACGGCGCGTCTTGGGAACCTTTTCTTCGGCGCTTTGTTGGCCTCGCTTGTTCATCTCTTGCAACTGCTGCTCGAAGTTGGTGCAACTGAGTACACGATGACAGCGGCTACTCGAAGCATGAGCGGGCCTACAGGGTGACCAGGCTGAACCTTCGGGGGCACATGGTGTGCATTCGTAGAGAACCACTTAAGCTTGATCTAATGACACCTAAATCAACAAGTTTTGGAGTTTAAAGCACATACTGTGGTCGCCTGCACCAACAGAGCCGCTTCTCTGCTGTCTAGGTGTATCTTAACCTCCCTTTGAATGAAATGTTTTTCGACACGAACGCAACCAGTGCAGGATGCACCCAAGGGCAAAGAAAAGAAAAAAATTTTCTTGCGACGACGTATTCGATAGAGACAACACGCAATCGCGATTTACCAAGTGTCCTGGTATCATTCGTTGAAGCATATTTAAATGGGCCGCTGGAGAGGAGCTGATATAAATTCTGCAGAAATTCAGAGAAATATTTACCAATGCTTGGCATTCTAATGCCGCCTGTCTTGAGTGTGAGTTTTTTCCAGCCAAATTTTTTTTTCTAAATCCTGTCTGACCAATTATCTGCAATTACGCTATTATAACGATTACAGGTGAAACTTTCGTGAAAACTTCAATATTGTGGAAATGCAAAAAGTTACACTGTTCACCATTTTCCGTAATTGTTTTATATTTTTCTTACTTTTTTTTTAGTTTTTTGAAAACTTTGTTCGACCAATTATCTCCATTTACGCAATTATAACGATTACAGCTGAAACTTTCGCGAAATCTACGTTATTGTATAAATAAATGAATGATTGAATGAAATGCCACGCGGTATACATTTTGACATTTTCCCTTTTTTTCTTTTTTTTGTTATTTTTAGTTTTTGAAGATTTAGTTCGACCAATTATCTCCATTTACGTTATTCTAACGATTATATTTGGAACTTTCGCGAAATCTGCATTTTTATGGAAATGCAGGGCGTTACGCGCTCCTGGCTGTGGGGGGTACTCGGCAAAGAATGGAACGCATTAAAATCTAAGCTCCCTTTTGGAGGCACTGTAAATTGTCAACAGCAGAAGGCGGGGATCTGCGATTTTCCCACGCCGCCGACGACGCGTCGTGCGTATTTCGGTTGTTTTTGTCTCTCGCGTTGTATATAAACTCAGCTTATCAAGCATCTTCACTGCTGCAACTGAAGCGAAAAACGCAATAGTACAGCAATGGCCGTAACTTTGAAGGGACGCTGCAGCCGCGCCGCGTTCACCCTTTCCTTCGTGCCTGGACGCAATGCGAAAGATATAGTGCACACAGCGGCACTGCGTTATTTGCTCGTCGCCGTAAATATGACTCCAGTTTGCGCTTTGCTTTTGATGCGAAGTAGCTATCAAACGCGGTTATTGCTGCAACTGAAAGAGCGACGTCGCTCAAACGCCCAAACAATGCTCAGACCGAGAAAGAGAGAAAAACTTTTATACGTCACCTGATGGGAATAGAGCCGTATTATTTGGCTCTTTAAGCAATGAATGCTTTGTACTTTAAGTAATCAATACGCTTGTTGATCGCGTTCTGAAAGCATTTCGGATCTCGAAAATAGTTGGAAAAAAGGTGTTTCAGGGTCCCTTTAAAGTGCCTAAGCAGAAAATGCGCATTCCAGTCTTCCGAAGACTGCAAGCAGTTGGGGTAAGGAGGGCAACCAAGCTTTGTGAGTGTCTCAAGGCTAGAAATAATCACGTAATAAGAAATAACTTTCCTAGCAAGTCTTCGGCTCTCATTGGCCAGTTCGGCTTAAGCTGTCGTCTGCTGCCTTTTGTTTCGAGCTTATGGCCCAGCGTTTTTCTTTGCTGCGCGTGTCTCTCCTTCTGCAGCTGAGCCCATCGTCGTCGTTGAGACTGCAAGCGCAGCGCCCGTTGCCCACGAGGCGTAATGCGAGCCGATAACTCCTTCGCTTCGTGGCGGGGCCCCGGATATGCCCTTCTTGCGTTCAACACGGGCTCTGGAACTTATCACCGACTTGGCGTCAATCTTTCTTCCTTTCTTTGCGCGCTTTCGTATCTGTGTGTGGGCGTGCGTGTGTACTACAGTGCAAGCCTCATAAGTGCTCTGCCGTACACTGAAGTGCGGTGTACGTGAAAATCGCTTGGTCTGTAGGAGAGACAGCTCACGTATGATGCTGTTAATTGAGGAAGGAGTCAAACGAGAAGCCGCTTTTTAGCCTGAACCCTTTCCTCCCTGCTTTTTTAACTAAGTACCGTAGCCCATGACTGAGAGGCGGTATACTGAAAACAAGTTTTTATGCAAAACACCGCATATTTTCTAGTTCTATTCGCTCACACACATCAGGCATCTGCGTATCTTATAGCAATGAAAAATGCTGAGCGAGCTTATGGCGCAGAGATTTTTTTTAGAAGCTAAACAATGACGGTGCAATGGGTTGCGCCGCCTGTTACTGCGTTTCCACTCCTCCTACGGAAACACCGCTGGGAAGTTATTAAATTAGATATGAAATAGCTAACGAATTAATTCGGAACCTTCCACTACGGCACGCGTCATAACCGAAACGTAACTTCGGCGCGTCACCTCACTCCTCCCCCCTGTCCACAAGAAAAATATTACACTCACCTTTCTGTTTTTTTATTTATTTTTACTCGGCTTCATTAAGCGTTTTGCTCACTCGATCGCTCGCTCGCTCTCTCGCTCGCTCACTCACTCACTCGCTCACTCGCTCACTCGCTCACTCGCTCACTCGCTCACTCGCTCACTCACTCACTCACTCACTCACTCACTCACTCACTCACTCACTCGCTCACTCGCTCACTCACTCACTCACTCACTCACTCACTCACTCACTCACTCACTCACTCACTCACTCACTCGCTCACTCGCTCACTCACTCACTCACTCACTCACTCACTCAGAAATAGCCTAGAATTACCCAGATACTCATGCGATAGCCTGGCTTTCTCCTATCACTCACTTTGTGTCGGTGCACTGCGAAAATTAACTCGAGAGGGCTAGGGGTGCCACTTGTCTTGTGTGCGAATACATCGCGAGAAAAAGAATGCTGGTTCGGAATAAGGAACGCGCGGCTGGGTTGCTAGGAAACGCTCGGGCATGCGCAGAGCTGCTCTCCCGCTAAGCGGAAGAATACCGAGCCAGCAAGAAAGCTGAGCTACGCCGCCTTTTTTGGCTGTCAATGTGTGTAATGGCATTGGTGCGTATACAGACATACATGAACAAGCGCCATTGGTTGATTGTTTGGCAGAACGACTTGTGAATCCTGGCCAAATATGATAATGTGGAGCCATTTCATGCAGTTTTACGCACGTCCCCGTTTCTTTGAACTGAATGTGTTTTTAACGGACTTACGTGTCGTAAGCGTTGTTGAACTTCTCATAACAGACAAGCCACGCGGAATGCGCGCACTGAAAGCTGCAAATCTGAAACGAAGCCGGGCTGTGGTGATGTCTCTGCTATTTTGTATATGCATAACAACCTGTACCTTTTCTAGGACCTTGCTAAAACATGCAAGAATAGTCCGGAATCGCCGAGGGCAGTACCCCAGTCTCTCGCTAATGTACTTACAATTCACTGCATGAAGCGACGCTCAATTCTTTATAGTCGTGCATGAGAGAAACGACAACATGTGCAGTACATCGAAAAAAAAAAGCCGAGCCGTTAGACGCTAAAACACACGCACACACTAAAAACCACCTACGATGCTGCAGCGCCTGTTTATCGACCCACCGTATACGAGCGGCGCGGTAGCAGCAACGGCAGCAACTGATAACCCCCTTCCAGCGTCACTAGGTGCCTCATATTTTCGCCACCGTTTAGATAATTGCATCCGCGTGTGGTTGTATACAGCGGCGGGTTTAGCCTTCAATGTGCTTATCTTCCTCACTTGTGACATGCGCGGCCTCGCTTCGGAGATAAGTCGTACAGAAACAATCGCATTGCTTGGTGGCGATGAGCGGCTAGCTGGGGCTGCTTGAGCTTTTTTCTGCACATCTGAGTGACAGTAGGATGCCATTCGATGATCACCAGCTGCGCCGGATTATTTAAATGCATTCAAACTCATTTGCATCGTCTCGTATCGTCACTACCATCCATCCCAATGAAAACTGTGCACGTATGAGAACCGTAAGTTTTGCCCGAAACTCCACGTAATTACATTGGATTTGCTTCGCGACGCTGGCATGCGGTACAGCACTCACGCAGGCCGCAGTTTCCGACAGTGGTATCCCTATTAAATAATGACACCTGTAAATCGCTCCTCTTTCGCGAACACTTTTTTCGCAAGGAAAAATAACCGTTTCTAACATACGGGAGTTTCGGAAACTGCGGCACAGAAAATGCGCCAGCAGTGACCCTTGACTACATTGGGAACGGGCCACTAAGGGACGTCCAGTGGCGTCTCTGTACAAGCAGCGCTCATGGCCTGTGCAGTTGACTTTCGTTCCGACATAGGTAATCATAGGCTCTGATTAGTGCGTCCTCCAGGTTAAATGCATCTCATTAAGACGGCTCCCAAGGTGGTATCATTGTAATGCAACGAGAATTGTGAGTTCTTTACAGTTTTTGTTTGAAAATATGATAGATACCAATATTGAGTAGACCACTAGAAAGCACAGTTTCTTTAATAACTCGAGTACAAGGCAGCTCATCTAGTTTTTTCTTATTGCTTCGGAGTAGCCTCTGTTATATAGTTTAAATGCCTTGCCGCCGCTGGTGTTGTTTTGTGTGGTCTTAACGGCAGTGCGTGCGTTTAAGTTCATACGTGCTGGCGCTGTGAACTTGTCAGAAACAAGATTTTTTACTCCGCGCTGTTTTTTCTTCCCAATAAACTGGCTGCTGGTGTTCTGATAGCCGCGTGCACTTCTACGACTCGGCAGCTGACTGGTCTCCGCATTTATAACCGCAGCGAGATCCATATGTTATCTTGCCTTTTTGCAAAAAAAAAAGTGAAGAAGGTATGGTGTGTCTTCTTTCTGTTCGTCCTGTCTGTTCTAGCGCAATTTTATTTCCATCATGTCAGACCAACTAGCCCGTCAGATTGATTTTTGCTCCTGCTGGGCAAGGCGAGGGGGACTTGGGTGTGTTCATTTTTTATTTCACAGCTCGTTTCCAGTTTATTCCACTCTGAGCATCCTACATCATTCTGCTATGCTTTCTGAATCGTGCCGCTTCCGCCTTCAAAAAATAATAATAATAAAAAGAGAGAAACGCCGTCGGATGCAAGACTGTTCCGTGTTTATGGCACTTACCCGCGTGCGGGATTGGATAAAAATGAACACACACACCACTCGCTACGCTAGCAATGCTCATTTCCTTGCTTGCTCGCTTCCGTGCTTACCGACTTGCTCACTCAGACGCTTCTCCTCCGCACTTTACGCACTCATCGGCTTCCTGCGGAAGTAGGTCAACTGCCGCTTCTCCTGCTTAATGCGATAATGAACTGTGTGTCGGTACAACATGTAGCTCCCCCATCACGGCCGAGTATGTCGCTCTTCAGTGACGCTCTGCGACCAGCTTGTGTTCGCCGACTGTTCACCGACTGCCGCAAAACGGGAGGACTTCTACGACGTCACCCCAACAGCCTGAACAAGGATTCGAGAATAAGTTCAGATACACCGTAGGGCATGCTGCCTTCTGCGCTGTCATTTTCTCTTAAAGCTAGGGGTGGTGATTGTGGTAAAAACATCTTTAATGAGAATTCTCGGGAAGGGGAACGGGATGTGGTCAGCCTCCTGTGTCCAGGAGGCCGCGGGCCTGCGCCGAATTCAGGGCTCGTTGCACCAGGGCTCGTTGATGCTACGGCGCCGAGCTGGTCAGCGCAGACTTCCACTGCTCAAGGAGAGAGAGAGAGAGAGAGAAACATTTTATTGAGCCGGTGAAGTGGGAGTGGTTCCTTATTCCAGGAAGCCATGCGATGAGCCGGCAGCCTTCGCTCTGGAGGCCAAACGTGTCTGGACGTCCAGATCGCTGCTGGTCACAAGGTTCTCCCACAGCTCAGGGATTGGAAGGGGGGATGGAAGAGGGGGGAGGTTGGGGTTGTGCTTGCACTCTAAAATGATGTGGGGAAGAGTACCGGGTTGTAAGCAGAACTTGCATGTGGCCGGGAATTGCGTGGGAAACATGCGATGGAGGCGGACTGGGTGAGGGAACGTATTGCTCTGCAGTCGGCGAAGTAGGGATTCTTCTTCTTTTGAGAGTTTAGGATGCGGAGGAGGGAAGTGCTGTCGCTCGAACCGGTAGGGGAGTGGATGGGGTGAAGGTGGTGGGGATTTGAAAACTTAAGGTGGTAGGTTGTGAGAGGGGTGTGAAATTGTTGGCTGGGGAAAATGCGAAAAAGGTCTTGGTGAACACCAGACAACAGATCCATGGCACATTGAGAGGTCGTCTTGCTAAACCCGCGTCCAGCCTGCCAGAAATGGCTCGCGCACCGGCCGGCGAGAGCCACGCATTGGCCAACTGAAGTCCCGCAATATAGAGGGCATGAACATCGGGATTCGTCAGTGACAATTGCTCCACCAATAAAGAAAGCCGCATAGTCCAAATTTATGCAGTATTGTTTGGAATACCTCGTAAGCATATATACGCATGGGATTATGGACCAGGCTGGTTGTCACGCGCACTTCGAGACCTGCAAGTTTTTGTATAGCCTTGGGACTCTTGCGGTGGCGCGCCCTGCTCCCTCGTCGTCACCGGTGCAAATAAAGAGGGCAATCTCCTTTTCTGGCGCGCGCCAGTTCTGCCGGGACGCCAATACCGCGGGATTCCTTTCCCTTATGAGTACAAGCGCGGCGATCCCCGTTACCTGTGCGCTATCTACTGGTTCGCTTCGAACCCGCTGTTCAGCCACTATGGCCTATTGGTACAGTTTCGGATTCTTATGACAGGGACTGGAGTTCGAGCCCCATTGATCCTTGACAGATATTTTTTTTTTTTCCAGGTGCCGCGTTCTTTTTAAATCCTTAAATGTTCCAGGTCATTTCGTCGCGTTGTTTACGTAAATAAAGGTTGTTTGATTGGTTTCCATAGCCTATCATACCGTTTGACAAGCGCCGGATGCACCGGCCTTGTACTTACATGGGAACATAGATGTCGCACCTGTGCCAATCACGGGGCCAGTGTTGCTGATAGGGGTTGTCGCGTAGCTTGCCTTTTCGTCCATTAAAAATATATTGATGATGATGATGATGATGATGATGGTAGTGCCCGCACGTTGGCTTTGCTCCATTCTGCGCTCTCTTAAGTAAGGACATCACGTTATCTTGAAAGCCTTACTATTGGGTAAACCATCAGGTAAAGCAGGTTTGCAGGTTTATGGGATAAAGGAAATTTCCGACAACAGTAGCGAATTTCCAAAATTTAGCTCGTCTAACTATGGCGTCAATACAACTTTTTGAATGGTCGATCCCCGCGTGTCGCTTGAACGTGGCGACCTGGTGTGTCGGTTCTTTTTTTTTTCCTTTTCGTGGAAACTCGTGCACACATTTTGGATTTAAACCAAACCTACATCAGTAAATAAAGTAAGGCATGTCAGACGTACACGGGCGTACACGGGCACCTCAACATTACTTTTTTTTTTTTATGTGAGGGCAGGTGAAAGCCAGTAGAAACTCCCAGGGCCTGTTGGAGTGAAAGTTTTGATGAAACAACCCGCCACTGTGGCACGGGGAACTACGCAATGAAAAGTCATCCGGTCTGGATGTAAGACTGCCAATTAAGGAACGCAGCGAAGCGTCGCGACGCCCTTCGTGGCACACGTTGAGTAACCCGTAAATAGTGAAGACCCACGCGTCCGAATTATGGACGGCATAACCCGCCGGATGGGGAGAGGTGTCGAAAGAATAACGAGACGATCATGTGCAGTCACCCAGAGTGATACAGGACAGAAAATGTGCGCTTTCTTTAAAATGACTCGGCCACGGGTCGTTTTAAATAAATTTGTTCTCGCTTTTATGCTTCACTTAAAGCACGCCACGTATAGCTCTTGCCAGGTGATTCAGGAAGCCTTGGTACGCAGGGATACCGAAGTGGCGTCTGGCCTTCGCCCAGTCGCCACCAACCCTCAGTGACTGCGGCTTGAATAGATGTCTGTTGGGCGTTCACTGCAAATTTACTGCACATGATGTCTGTTGGACGCTCCACAAACTCTACCCCACCGAACGCAAAGTAATGTCTCGACTCCGATGTGAGTGCGATTAATAACCTATCTGTTGACACCAACGTTGAGAATCGGGTTGAAATGGAGCAGAAGACGCACGCTGGTGCTTTTTTTTTTTTCTTCGGTGTGCGGGTGCATGGCATAAGCCGCGTCATGTCCGTGGCGCTTCGGCCATGTCCGTGGCCGTTTCCAGTGTTGCCAACCAAAGAAATTGACAGCTTAACTTTTCAGTGAATACCATGTATACGCGCGGGGGATTGACGAAAAAAATGTTAAGTCCAAAATATCCGCTTCAGCGCAATGTCCACGTATGCACACGTGGCGCGTCAGCATTTACTGTCCTTTTTTGTATAGGAGGCAACTATAAGGTGCGTAAAGTATTTTCGGTAAGGCGGGCATTTCTTTTTTTGCCGCCTCTTTGAGTTCGGCTCAGTAGGAGTCTCGCACAGAGCCTGCGTCAAAGAGAGTGGTCGGAGGCAAGGGAAACAAAGCGGCAACTCTGTTGCGTGTCTCTTCGCAGCGGACGGAGAGGCGTCGCCTGCGAGGTCGAAGCTGACTGACTGCTGCCCAATGCGCAAAGTCTCTACTTCAAAGGCGGCAGACAGGCGTAAGTGTTCAAGCACGACCGCTGCGCTCGCACCAAGCGAACATGCCCTAGCGTTCTGCGCGGCGCCTGTTAATACTGCTTTCGCGATTCAGCCAATATACACACATCGCATGCGTGGAGCCGCTCTATATGGGAGCTCGTGCGTTTCGTTGTATTCGCGGTGCTCAAGCGTATTAAGTCCCCACGGAGTCCCCATTTGTGCCCTTCCACAAGGCGTTCAGTATCCTACACCTCGCTGGCATATGCGAAAACTTCTCGTGCATTCGAAATATAGCGGTCACGGATGTGCATAAGGAGCAGTCGTCGAATGGCATCGCTCTGCTGCCGCGAAAAAGTTGAGGTGCTTAAATGGAAGCCTGTATATGATCCTCTTGCGTGAATCATCATCATCGTCATCATTGTCGTCATGTTCGTTGGCATAATCATCATTGTGGTTTTGTTTACTGTAGGACCAGGAGGAGGAGGGTGAGGAGGAACAATAAACCTTTTTTAGTCTGAATTCTGGACTCACGGCAACGGGGGGTCTTCTCAGTCTAGATATCCCTGGGCGTGCAGCGTGAGGGGCGTTAACCCCATGCAGCATCAGGAGCGTTAAAGTCGCCGAGAAGTACAAGGCGGTGATGTATAGTCGTGGTTTTAATTTTCTCTGAAGGATGGAATTGATACAAGCAAGGGAGGGCTGCGAGGGGCTGTAGATGTTAAGAATAAAAAAAAAACCGGTGAGAGTTTTCTTTGGGGGTATGAGTTCAATGAAGGTAAAGTAATGGGAATGGTATGTGCTTGTGCAGTGTGTGATTTATGAACGAGTTGTACGGTGCGAGGCTAACGTGAATGCGTTCACGTGACGTAATTACGAAGTAATACGTGAGGTGTTTCGGTTTCTTGTAATTCGATCACATAGGGAGAGTGTAGTTGATTTAGATGGGTCAGGGGGGGGGGGGGGGTTTGCTTGCTTCTATACATACCACCATTCTACTGCCATACAGTCAGTACTGAAGGACATGGGTTGGACGCTGGAGGCCTGGCAGACATCTTAGATGAGGGGCTCAGGCTGGTTGAAAGTTGGGGTGGCCTGAGAAGTAGTCGCCTTGGCTTTTTTTATGGGGTGCGGGCATGGTTTTTTCCCAAGTTCAGAAATGATGTGCTCGAGGTTGGTGAGGCGGGCAGCCAGGACGAATTTTCTTTTTCAACTACGAAGCTTTTGATAAAGCTGTGGAGCTTTCAATTGTAGCCGTTTGGCTGCATTTCAGGTAGATGACGGATCTTCCTTTCACAGAAACTTACTTCACCTTGAGGGCTTCCCCAAAACTGGTTGTCGAGTGCCTATTGTCTTCTTATCGGGATGGTAGGCTTTGCTTCGCTTGCTGCGTATACGGCACCGAGTCGGACGAAACAGTTCATCTCGTGCTGCTGAGTCGGGTGTGGGTGTGTGTGTGTGTGTGCTGGGGGGGGGGGGGGGGGGAGAGAGAGAATGATACTTCGAGCAAAATAGCGCGGAGCATATTGTTGTGCGTTCCCAGCTTTACCCTTGTTCCCTTTTACTTTCACCGTCTTATTCCATTGCGTCTTTCCCTCATTCCATAGTATAGCCGACAAAGCGTCTTATCAGAGTCTGCTTTCCTTTACTGACTCCCCCCCCCCCCCCCCCCCCCCTCTTTTTCTCTTATACAAAGATCTGATGAATGACCTCTAGGGTCTTTAAAGCTTTTTTGAAGAGCAGAAATGACATTGTCATCCGCGCTAAAGTGCTTGTCAATAGATCGCGTATTGCAACGGCAACGTTCGCTCATTTTGGTTTTAGGGCTTGGGCTGTTTGTCGGGGTAACGGGGAAATGTCGCTGTTACATTAGGCTCTAATTTTAGCCACATGCTACCACCGCTGGAATGAAAATTGCTTGAGACACCTACTCCAGTCGAGCAAAGCTGCAAACCACGTTGATTCCTCACTTCACGCTATCAGTTACGCGAACCAGTTATGAAAACTTTCACACGACGTAAATGTGACGGAGAATTTGTGCGAAAAGTATGAGCAAATTTCATTGCTCTTCAGCGCTGACGACGGTCATTCCTATAAGAAAGACATCTACGTACACACCCACACAATTTTGTTTTGACGTTACTGACCTTGCAAATTTGGCCTATTGATCAGCAATCAACTCAACATGCACATTTAAGTGACGAGACGTATCGGTTTGTGTTTTCAGTCATGTTTTGATATTGGGAATGGTGCCTCTTGCTAAATAATCGACTCAAAATGCATATCCAGGTGACGAGACGTATTTGATTGAGGTTCTAATCAATGTTCCCAACAGCGTGCGACTTTGATGGTAACCACGTCTAACAACACACCCTACTGAATGTTCGTTCTCCAACGCCTCGCGCTGTGAAAGGCCACGCGTTTTAAAGACATGTTACAAAGACTATTACACTAGCGTCGGCAGAGTGCTTTGCTTCAAACCTTCGCCGCTGTAGGACGAAGGGCACTTATCCCAATGCGCATTGCGATTTGTACCTTTGTGTAACGGTACTATCAATCAGCACCAGGGCGATTGCAGAGAATTTAAGTGTTGCTTGATTGGTGAGGTTGAGACGGTCGGAAAGGTTATCCAGGCTTCTGACCCTTTTCTTAACCCCATCCTCATTCAAGTAAAAATGAAATGAAAACAGAGTAAAAATATAATGGACCCGCAAAAGACCCTTAGCGTTTGCAGCTGCGTCTAAAAGAGAATTCAGTTCAAAAATCTGGCAGCAACAGCGACTGCTAGTTTTCGCCAAAGAGGCATGAACTATTTCGTCTACTCGTCTATTTCTGTATTTTTGTACTCTTCCTCTACATCTCTTGTTGTTCATCTCACGTGTGTGGTCGGTTCCGCAGGTGACGACAAGGACGGAAAGCACGACATGGCGGAGCCGCTGTACAAGACCGAAGGCGACAAACTCGTGATCGAGCTCGACCAAGTGCAGCAGCAGCAGCAAAGGCTGTGAGGTCTCACCGGTCGCCACGTTCGCCGCAGCCCTTGTTCGCCATCTACGCGGAACGGCATCCTCGTACCGACGCCCGCTCACCAACCAGTGGACCTGCCTGTGGATTGTAGGCTACGCAGCTGCACATACCCTTCCCCCTCCGCCTAACCCTTATTCTTGCTCCGTGGCCTAACCTAGCGTCACTAAATAAGCTACGCTTAAGAGTACGCCACTTCGTGCACCCGGAAGCGTCTGGGGGCCATTTTGTTTCTGGCTTGCAGTGTTGCCGTCTCTCCCAACGAAAGAGCCGCCAGTTGTGACGGGCAGAGTGTGACCGGCCGCACTAGCGTCCGCGCAGCAGAGAGATAGAGAGAAAGAGGAGAGGCACCCAGAAACAAAATGGCTGTGCCCATATCAAATATCACGTGGTGCTGACCGACCATAAACAAATATCACGTGGTGCTGACCGACCAATGAAAATCCTGGCGGCACATAACAATGAGTGAAAAGAGTGTCGATACTCTAAAAGCCTTTATTTAGTGACGCTAGCCTAACCCACGGAGGGGGCCTAACCCAACCGTCGCCTTCGAGCGTTCTCTACTGGCACCAATGCCGCAGGAGTCACCACATGTGCTGTGACCTGGACACACAGGCACGATCTTCTTGGCAGGTTAGCAGGCGTGGGTCCCAGGTTACCGCATCTTATAGCGTTACTACGCACGGTTCAGTTTTGAAAAGAGAGCTGTGGGACGTGCAACTGTTGTTTGCTGCGTTACGATCACTTAAGGTCTGCTTGAACTAGGAAACACTTATTAGAAGGTTAGCGCTATCGGCGGTCTTCTGTGTTCTACGAAATAGATTTCTTGGCGCTATTCTGACATGTATTTCACTCAGTTATGTGTGTTTTCTCCATTTATAGGTTTTTCAACTTGCTGTATGCAGAATTCCGTGCCAGAGCAGGTGGCAATGTTTATGTTTAAAAACGCGAGATTTATTGCTTCCGCTTTGAGCATAGCTGCGGGTCATCTGCTGGGGACTGTGCGTTTGAAAAGAAAATTTTAGCGCAGCCCTTCAATTTGTGTACGTATGGCGCACCTACGTCCATTTCAGCTTGTATTTGGCGTTTGTACCTGTATCTTGTACCTTGTTCATAGTGGGGAGGTTGGATTCGTCGGGACACTTCGGAACCCCCGAAGTTTGGTATATTTTCAACTTCGGAACTGAAGTTGAAAATATACCAAACGCACCGAAAAACTAAAGGTGGAGTCGAGAAATGATACAGCCGCGCACGAGTCGTTAGCCGAGGGCTTCGCAGACGATTTTTGTCTAGTGAATGTTCGGGTACATTTGCGTCCTGTCACTCTGAACTGTTGTATACACGTGCTCAAAGGACGTGTACTTATAAAATCTCAAGCTCAGTATGTTTTGTGTGCCGCTTTTAAGCGTAGATACTGGTGACCAACATGTATGGAAGAGCAGACTGAGATTTAGTGGGCGTCGATTTCGATGCCTCTGGGCATAATGGGGCGCGAATGAGGGCGATAAGATGTACAAGTCGCATACCGACTTGCATGACCGCAGGCCTGTCGCATTCCGACAATATAACTTAATTGGCTACTTTTTCGTGTTAGCGTGAGCACCCGAAATTAAACGCCAAGTAATGCCATTCAAACTTCACTCCGGGTGCGTAGCTTCGTCGGAACTGCGCAAGTTATTGCCGTTATTAACTTAGACCCGGGTATAGAGATTTGTCTGGAGAGAAAAGAAAATGAAGAAGATGGCCTGGTGGTAGAGTTTGTGCGTGCAGGGTTGTTTTCTGCAATAAGGGGCGCTTTGTTAGAGCGTTGACGGGACCTGAAATGTAGAACCTATACCCGCCTTTACGTTGCAATACCATATGAGTACTAAAATTGATGTATATACCTCTATAAATTTGTTAAATTTTACTCCATGTCCTATTCGGCTACAGAAAGAAATGCGAATCTCAGGGAGAGAGGTGCTCAGATCCGGGAGCCTAACCTGTAATTAGCGATGCTGTATAGCGTACACCCACGCTACGGCTGGCTAAGATCTGGATGGTTGTTTCGATGTACTTGGAGACGTTGACGGCTGGTGGGCATGTACATGAAACGACCTTCGACGAACGTTTAGGGGCGCTGAATAACTGATCCGATAATCCTGAAGTTACGGTAAGGCTACTGTGACAGAAGTGGTTATGTAGCGTGTCCAACTAGCATGGCCGCAGTTTGTTTCTTACGTGTAATTACCGGAAAATGTTCACACAAGTATGCCGACACTATTTTAATGTGTACATGAATGCTCGCATACTTACCTTTTCTCCTTAGTGTGTATTTATCTGGTGCGTTATGTTACAACATTCTTAGGGCTTCATAATGTTTTTCTTATGGTTATGCTCTGAAAAACCGAGTGGCCTCCTATTCATGAATATACAGTAAACCTCCGTTCGTTGTAACGAAATTCGCTTTATTCAATCTCCCGCTTTATTCGAAGTTTTTGGCGGTTTAACTGCAGTGCAGGAAGAGCAAATCATGACCACTTTTATCGAAGTACCGCTTATAATGAAGCCAGGGGCTTAGTTATAACGGAGGTTTACTGTATACACTTTATCCTTTATGAACTGCAGATCGATTGATTGATTGATTGATTGTTTGATTGATTGATTGAAGACCTTTTATTGGCCCAGATTTGTCGCTTAGCCGTAGGTCATGAACCTTTGGTCCCTGGCGGCGGTCGTGGCCACGAACTGCAGATCTTGTCATTTTTTATGTGGGATAGGAGATCGCGTGGTGCACGTGAATTTTACTTGCCATATTATATCGAATTTTGTGAATTGGTTACAAGTGCTTGTAGAGATTTCAGCGCACGTTAAAAATCCCCAGGTGGTCGAAATTAATCCGGAGCCTTCCACTACAACGCGCCGCTCGCAGCCCAGGCGGGGCTTCAACGCGTTAAACCCCATAATTTGACAACACAAGTTCTGATGTATGTAAAAAAATAAATAAATAAAACGAGGAAAACGAGGGTGCTGCAATAATTACGCTACGTACGCAATGCTGACGTTGAGGTTCATTTGCGTTGCTTTGTTTGATTACACATCTCGTTTGCTGCTGCGTGAACCCTGGCAACAAGGCGTAGTGGTCATTGAAGGCTGAATTTAAGCACTCTGCTGTAAATAATCTCAAATAAATTCAGTCTGAGTAGGCCAGTGCTCTTCCCGTGGGTTGACGGTTGTCTGTACAGACGTGATCTCCGCGATCAAGCCCTTTGTGACGGCAGCTTGCGAGGCCATTGTGTGTTATCTCACCGCTGCTAGGAATCTTGGTGTGTGTGTGCGTGTGTGTTTGAAGCAAAGAAGCGATGAGGGAGTCGGCGGTTAATGGTGTCACCCGGCTACTATATTTTTCTCAGAGAATTGTTCAGTACGCTGAAACTGGTATAATAAAAGTTGTTGCTCAGATGAATAAAAAAAAAAGCTATCCTGGTGTCCTTCTCCAATGTCGCCCTTTTCCTTAGGGCGCCGTCGAAGTGTCGGCAAGGGTCGCAAGAGAGCAGGTGTGTCAAGCGGTTCCTCGTGAAGCATCGCCGAAGCCTCGACACCCTACACAAACCAGAGTTACTTAATGTAGGAGTTGCGAAATTTCCCATAGGCCCCATGCGTCAAAAAGTGGCCCCACGATCGGTCCACTGTTTTGGATCTTGTTCTACAGTGGCGCCATCTGTTGGTGACAAAATAATCTACACACCGTGGTTCGCAACTCGACGAGCTGGCCTAAAAATGGTATTTGGGTGCTTACGTAAATTTTTTGTGCCGAAGAAGCCCAAGGTGTTCAATCACACAAGTGTTTTATATGCATTCGAACCAAGAGAAGTCAAAAAGTGCGTATGTGTGTTCAACAAGATGCGTTGTCGCCTGCGCAGTGTCGTCTGCTGCGCGTCATCTGCGGTCTTCCGGCGACAAAAAAAGTTAAACATTCGCTTCGAAGGCTTGACGCAAGCTTGAAAGGATTATTTAGAGCCACTTGATCAGCTAATGGATTAGTTTTGGAATACAGTGTGATGTAAGCCGAGCGATAACTGCAAATTTAGTACTTCAGGTAGGACCTATGTCGTGCTGGGGTGTTCGCACAAGCGCCAACCCGTCGAGGCAGTTGCGCAGACGCAGAAACATTATCCACAAAAATCGCAGTTAGGAAAGCAATGAATAACTTAGTAAAGTACAAAAAAATACGCACATTTAAAACAAAATTTAAGGTTAAATCGTCAGTTGGAATATTTAGTTTGTTTTTTGGATAGGGCGTGGGGTGGCCGCAGTGGCGCCACCATATGCACGATCCAAAGGAAGGGGGTCCAGGTGCGGGCCGTTTTTTGAGGCGGAGTTTCGCAACTGCCTACATCGAAGAGCTCTGTACACAAACCACCCCACCTGACAAGTATAAAACCCTGATTCCTGGTGTACGTTAAAGCCCCTCCGTCGCGTTTACGGCCGGCTGCAAACGAGAGCACACTGTAAATTGATTTACACCCTGTTTGTCTATAACTAACAGCCTAACACCCTACCAGAAAACAGAGAAAAGCCACCATTTGAATGGGTGTAACTAACGATAAAACAGCCTTTAAAAGAGTGTATTCTTGTTTTTGCTAAGGTGTAAGGGTGTTACGAACGGCAAGACACCCTTAAGGGAAGATGCTACTCGAAAACACTTTTTTTTTAATATTCATGGTAGAAAAATGAAATTCAGGCTGCTAACATAGTTTTTTGTTAGCAAATATGTAATTTTCAAATATGTAATTACTTTTATTGCGAGTTGCATAGTTCTTACGTTGCATCATGACAATGTGTAAAATGTAAGCATTTTTGCCCCCACTTTTTCTCCAACTAAACTTCCGTGCATTTAGTTCATTGATGGCTCATATTATTCCTCATACACAGTAGAATGCCGAAAACTAACTTTGATGTGCACATAAAGCATGATAAAACAGGTAAAAAATTTGAATCTAGGAAGTCTAACTTGTAAGAAAGTCAGTATGACTTAATTATTTTTTTGTAATGAAAAAATAAGTGGTATCAAAGTTTCATGTACATAACGGCACTTCTCATGCTTTAGAGAATATGTGGGCAAAATTTCATTCGGATATGAGCATCAGAAGTGCCAAAAACAAGGGGGGCAAACTCAAAAAGTTGCTAAAAATTACGTTCTGAGAAAAACGCATTTGAAAGTAAAATGGAAAGTTTATTTACAAAGCAGTGCCCAAGCTGTGGTAAAACTTGCACATAAATGCGAACCAATGTCCACCCAGCAGTCACTGCCACTAGAAGCAGTCTGCGCCATAGGTTTGGCCCTCACAGCTCTTCCGAGCAGACTCCGCGTCTCGAAACTTCTTTTTTAGCGTACGCCGATGTGCCCTCGCTTCCGCAGTCTGTTTGGTAGACATTTTTTTTCTGCCGTGTGTTGTCTTGAGATGCGCCGAGTACAACCCGATGTTCAGTTGGAAGCACGCCCAGCTCCTTCAGGACACGTTCAAAGCTGGAGTGCCCTTGGTTGAACCACAAAACTGCCAAGGCAGCAGCCATCTCCACAACAAACCGGGAGGCAAATCGTGTCTTCGGGCAGAGGAGCCATACCTTACTATTCAACGACTCTGCTGCGCTTTGTGTTTTGCCCCGAACACAGCGTGTGAGCAGCTCCTCGCTGGTCAACCTCTTGTAAATTGGCAGGACTGCCTTCCTTTGTGCCTTGGTGAGCGGTGGTGTGTGGGCAGGTGCCGGTTCACCCAAGGCTTCGGCACGCCTGTGCTTGCACCAGGATGTTGCGCCAGCTGGGCAGTACTTGTGACTGCTCGCACCATCGAACAAGCAAGAATGAAAGTAGGAAGCCCAAATTGCCTGGTGCATGCCTTGAACGCTGCCCCTGTTGCTTTCGATGACAACTTGGTAACAGGCTTGGTAATAGCAACTTGGTAATATGAAGGATCCTCTGGATCAGAGGATCCTTCAGTTTTTCACCTCTAGGCAGCGGCTCCTTCACCTTGCGAATGTTGGTGCCAAGGCGCTGTGCCACACGATTGGTACAATCTTCCTTCTGTATCTGAACACATCGGTACACATCGTAGTTTGGCAAGCTTTCGTACACATCGTACACATCGGCATCTACAACTGCTTTGTAGGCTTTCGAGTCTCCATCACTGAGGAACACTGCGAAGAGCAATGGCGTAGCATGTTCCTGGCTCTTCTGCCATATCCGCAAGGCTGCTTCTGCTTCCATTGCATGCGCCAAGCAGTCAACGTTTCTTTCGCACACAGGGGCATGGAAAGCTTGCCAAACTTCCTCCTTCTCATCTGGAAGGACCTTGTGCCGACTGCAGGCTGGGCAGAAGTTTGACAGGACTTCAAAGTCCGAGCAAAGTCCAGTGTCAAGGGACACAACCGTGCCAGTACCATTGTGGCTCTTGTGGCCCCGTTTCTGCCATGTACCATCGTACATCACGGCAACGTTGTCCTCCCCGACTTCACTTCTCGTGAGCTGCCTAGATGTCAAGATTTTTTGAGGCGGCACTCGTTGCTGCGCCGTGCACCTTCCGACTGATCGCAGGAAATGACTTATGATGCATGGGCTTCGGCAGCCCAGCTATCGCAGAAAAGCGGACCAGCTGGTCATAGCCCATTCCCACAGAGCATGCTGCCACAACAGCTTTCACATTTATCGCGAAAGACTCGCGCGAGCTCCCGCCGTCGTACGCTCTGCTTGCGCTCGGTCTGTTCTCCGCGCTCGTGCTTGCATTTCCGTCCGATGAAACTCGCCGTGACGTGCACAACGCGGACAGAACACTTTCTGAGCACGCAGTGTTTTCACATCGGAGCTCTAGATACGACGCGAGTCCTTTACGCTGCTCAGCCGGTTCGCGAACTCGAACTTCCGATCGCCGACACGTCGGGCAAACCGCACCGCTCACTAGCAAGTTCAGTGCTGTAATGTCAGCAATAACGCACGAATCCCCTTCGCGCGCTCTTTCTTCATTCTGAAAGAGTCCAATCTTTTTTTCGGAGGCACTCAAACGTACCCCAACGCAGCGTCGAAGCCGCACAAATTGTCGGCGTCGCCGTTGCTAGGCCTCGCGGCCGCGGGTGCACTTGCCGTTCGGCGAGTCTTCGGCGTCGATTTGCGCCGGCGTCCCTTAAATTTGTGCACAGAGCGGTACTTCGAGGGCCGATGAATATCTCTGTTAGCCACTTTCCCAGTCATAACGCAGGTTATAACGCACAACGACTGTTTCTTAGCAGGGCAGTTCGAAGTGCCATGGAGCCAGCAAGTAGGCTTCACCACACGCCAACGTGGAGCAGCCAATGGCAATCCCCGATTCGTACCACGTGACCTTAAAGCCCGTCGCACGGCACGAAAAACGCAGCAAAAAAACATCCTTTTTATTATTTTCTGCTCCGCAGCAGCCCGGGCAACCAAGGCACCAAGGTCATTGGGAGAACATGGCTTGGCCTATCTCTTCACGCTGTCCGCGATGGCGTGCGGACGCGCTGTCTCGGGCGCGCGACGATTGAATATAGCCTACTTTCGGTCTTTTAACTGCCACCATGGGCTCTTTAAATGCCGTTTTAACTTATTTCCAGTTTGAATTTTTGAATTAGGCTTTGATTTTTATTTTATAGATGGTAGAGGAACTAATCATGATAAAAAAAATAAAAACAGAAAAAACGAAAATTTCAAAAAAAAAAAACGATTTCTCGACCCGCATCTTTAAGGGTGTTTTCCCTGTGTTTTTTTTTTTTCTGCTAGGGTTTAAGGGTGTTAGCTATAGACAGTGATTTACACCCTGAAGTGTGTAAATCCTTTTACAGTGCAGTGTGGAGTGGGCTCGGTCAGCTGGCTGGTAGGAATGGAGAACTTTACATTACGTAACTTCATCCAACTGGTCACAATTTCTATCTATTCGTTTCGGTATAGGACTGCAAGGATAATGCGGAAATTTTATTGCCGTAGAGCTCAGGGAAATCATTCGCATGCAAGCATTTCTCCTTTTGCATTGCATTCATGAGAAACAAGCAAAACACTACTCAATTATCAAGCTAACTGGAATGAAAGCTAAAATTTCTATGTCTTACTGATGGCGACCATCCTGTCAGCAGACACACTGCAGGAAAGCCAACTTTATACAATGGGTTCACAAAATGGTGATGATGATAAGCGAAGGAACGTTAAGTGCCTCACGAAAAAAAAAAAAAAAACCTTCCATGGCCTGAATCGAACCTTGGTCCCTCGCGTTATGCAGCCGATGTCTATCTGATTCCGCCGTTCCGGCACGGTCGAAGCAGTTTGAATATTGGACTCTGACTCAGGCTGCATAGGAGAAAGCTTCGCGGTTTTCACAATCTTTCTCTTAACAACTACGGTTGATTCCTCTGTCACAGGAATCCGTAAAACACGAAAGTGAAATGTGCAGAGAAATCTGCAGCTGAGCATGATTTGCGGGTCGGTGGCTGTCTTGAGGGTATGCTTGGCGAGCGACGTCCTACTGGCGGGTCGCTTCGACAAAGGTGTGCTGGCGTCATTTCCGCGACGGATATGACGTCAGTGAAATCTTGATGTATCCCGGCATAAAACACTTTCGTGTTAAAATATAAAACCCGAAAACGAACAACCCTCAGTATAACTTACTCTTTAGTACTAAAGGTTGCTTCCCCGCAAGAAGACCCTGTGTGCAGGGGTGCACCCTTTACAAGCCGCTTGCTTCGTTCTACTGGCGTCACTTCCGTGAAGGATATGACGTCAGCGAAATCTTCCTGTATCCGGTAGTAAAACAATTTCGTGTTAATAAACTTCTATTCTATGTGGCAATGTGTTCCCACGTGTCTTACATAGCGAAGAAAAGTCCAGAGGACGCGTGACACGCGCATCGGCGGGATCGCATGTTCCCCGATGCCTGTCGAGAACACAAGCAACCAAGCAACTCTTTACATGCCACTTGCTTCGTTGTACTGGCGTCATTTCCGTGACGGATATGCCGTCTGTGTAATCTGTGTATCACGGAATAAAACACTTTCGTGTTAAAAAGGGGCTTTGATTTTCCAGCCTGCACGATCGAATGCTCCCACCACCTACATCGCCTCACCTTTATTTTATTCGTGGTAAGCGAACGTATCCAAGCCACCGTACCCAGGCAGGAAACACATGCGTGACCCGATGCTTTCCAGGAAAAAAAAAGCCAGGTTTCCGATAAAGTTGTGTTTATTGCGGAATCATTCCATGAAATCCACACGAAAAATAACAAATAAAAAACAACCTACAGTAGCGTTGCTTCGGGTATACACGGACAGCTTGTCTTGCAGCGGCGTGATCGACTCTTCCACGACCAAAGTAGCGCGACCGAGGCAAGCGGGTACGCTGTACAGTGTAGGGGAGCAAGACACGGCATCACTGCACGCCTACGCGATAAACGCACAAAGAGGGGGATAGGGAAGTTTGGGGAATTCTGGGAACTTCTGGGGCAGAGTGGTTACACACCCGAATGCGCGCGCGATCGGCGTCGTCCTACAACAGCGACACAAAACGCGGCCACAATCAGTAACGGCGAACTTACACACACACACACACAGCATCTGAACGGAGATTGGCTCACTCGGGGGAAGAATACGTCGTGCTTAATAATACGGCGAGGAGAATTAGTGCGGAAATGGGGGGCGACTCGTCTCGGCTCGGAACTCCTAGCTATATAGTCTCGTAACACGCAGTAATGAAAGCAAAGCAAAGGCTATACGTCCTTTCGATCTACCAACGAGGTATACGTAAAATACTCTGCCGTCACGTGAGCGCGAAGCGCGCGCCCCACGCACTCGCTTGTCGTAGGTTATTATTATGTACAGGGATAAACAACTCTTCCTCGCAGTCCCTCCCACCACCTGCAAAGGTCCGTTCACAAAGTACATGTGTAAGCACTTGCGCACCTTCCACGTCAACACGATATGTCTTTCGTAGGAAAGCGAAACCGTAACTGGTGTACCCATGAACGCTGCTGGCCTTAATTCGTGCGTGTGTGTGCGCGTGTGTTTTTACTCAGCCGCTGAGAGGATTTCCGTGTCCGCGTGCACGCAGTGTTTTTATGAGAACAGTAGTAACTGTTTCCGCCGGCATCTTTGAAGTGTACGTTGTCTCTTGGTGCTGCTGTCGCAGTTTAGACAGGTGTGCATTTTTTTAGACACAAGCACTCTTTAAAGTTATCTCAAACAGCATCTTTATCTACAAGAATGGTAACACAAGGTGACCATTTAATTAATAATTAAGTGGACAAAATTAATAGGAAATGGAGAACCGCAAGACAGCCGCAAAATCGAATCTTTTACTCAACGAACTTGAATATTGTGACCTCCTAAACTGCGACTGGTAGGCGTGCAATGTGGATTGTGCACAATTCACTTTTTTCTTACTTGTACTCTATACGCATTGTTGTGTTCTGCCTCTAAAACAAAACTGTTTCGAGCGTCGTGAACATACCTCGAGCCGCAAATGATGGCATTCACCGGTACAGTCGAAAGCACGACTTTCGAGTACGAAAACCTATATTTGTCAGCAGACATGCATGTGGTTGGACAGCTCTCAACATCGTTGCACATCGTTGAACAAGAACGCATCCCAGCCAAAAGCACACGTTAACGTCGCATGTGCTTTCAAAAAATTCGTCCAAAGCACATCGTCGTTCAAAAGGTGAAAAAAGACAACCACCTACTCAAAACCGACCTTCTCGCGTCCTCCTTAAAAAGTGCGTTACGCAAAAATTTGAAGCCGTTTGAAGGGTGTACAAGGCGCTTTAAATCGCGAGATAACTCAAGATGCTGATTGGTTTTCTTCAGAATTAACGTGCTGAAGAACTGGTATGTACAAAGTATTAGCTACGTATATGCTTTAAAATACTGAATAAGGGACCACGCCAGCAAGCGGTGGTTCATTGCAATGAGGCACGAAACACGTTAAAAAATCTTACGTCACTCAACACCACTACGCGATATCGGAAAATAATTTCACGCAAGCCTTTTTTTGTTGTCACTGCGAAAGATATACACGGAGCGATCATAAAGGTCATGCTTTTTTTTTCGTAGTATAGTGCACGCCGCGAAGTGCATGGTTTCAGATCCAAGGCTTGAGGGTGACAAGAATTTAGTAGAACTAACATTAGGTCGAAACAGCCCGTTCAACTCTATCTATTTGGGAAATATCGCAGGCATCAAAACTTGCACTATAGTTCACGCACGTAATGACTCTGAAGAAATATGACGAAAAATAATGGACTCTGGTCCCGAGAAGACCTCGTGATCAGAAACGATCCATACAGCGAACAACGAAAGGAAACGATAACGGCACGTCTCCTTTTTTTTCCTCCGTGCGGCCTCTTCTCATCTTGGGCCCTCGAAGTCCGAAGCTCCGACCGCGCTGCCGCGGTTGGCGCTTCAGAACCTGCAAAAATAAAAGGCGTATTTAGTTTCCACCAATAAGAATCGAAATCAGTCATTTGCGGTAACCTATAAAAATTCACCTGTTAATTTGAAAGCGTTGCGCATTGCTTTTCGGAAAACTATGCTGCGCTAATCTTCGAACCGTACACTGTGAAGAATAGCGAAAGCTTAGACGATCCACACCGGCGGTGGGGTCCCTTGGTGTGCTACGTAAATTAGGCTAGAACTGCCTCCTGATCGATACTTCCCAACACCCCACAAAGGTGGTGCTTGTGACGGTAGCTTTTGCGTCCAAGATAGTGGCTGCTACAAAACTGTATGCATCCTGGCATAGATTTTACCACTCATATATACAGAGGGAAATCTGGCGCTGCAATGGCGGGCCATCCTGGGCGCCGCCATTTTGTTATTGCGCAAGTACGTCCCTCGGCATAAACTAAATATGATCGAGTAGTAAACGTGCCCCCGCCTTGCTCCACAATTGTAGCCTTTCGAAAACACGAGATATTGGGAAGGTAGATCTCAGCGTAATGAGACCAAGTGCTTCCTCAAGCGTACAGATGCATAGGCAGACGCGTACAGGGCGGCCACGCCGCTTACTACACCGAAGTGACGTCTCAATGCGCAAAACAAAAGAAAAAGGAAGGGCAAACTTCATTGAGAAAACTGTCTTCTTTGTGGGGGGAACACCTCTATACAAGATATCCCCGGGGCCCGGCCACTGATCGGGCTCGAGAGACCAGAGCCTTGTGGTCCTTGAGCTAGTTAATGCGCCCTCCCACTGCTCAAGGGTGGGGGAGGGTTGGCAGAAAGGAATGGGACGCTTGTGTATTCCCATGTTGTGTGGTACAAGGTGTGGGGAAGTAGACGCACGCAGAGTGATGTTGATTTGGAAACATGAAGTGGAGGCAAGTGCCGTTGGGGAAGTGATTGCTTCCATACGGCGTGAAGGGGTCTCCTCTTCTTTGGTGAGATTGTGGTAGAGAAGGGGGAGTGTACGGAGCGAAGGGTAGCAGTGGTGTAGTGTGGGGAAATACGTGGTAGCGCCTGGTGCGGTTCGATGTTGAAGAGCTTTGATAACTTGGCACAGATTTCTCACGGGCTGTTACTGTCTGGTCAACCGAAGTAAAGAAATGAAGATGCTTCAGGGGTACACTTAACCTTGAAATAAATGCAGCTCCCATAGAGACGAGCATCATAAATATTAAAACCTGAGGACGTATTGGTGCAACATTCCGTAACAGAGCACCACCATCGGCTAGCATACGCCATGTTGGCTCACTGATTAAGGCGCCACGCTACCGAGCACGAGGTGGCGGGTGCGATTCCCGACTTCCGGGACTGCTTCCCCAATGGAAACGGAAAACAAAAACCCCGGTATGTACGAGATTTCGACGCACGTTGAAGATCCACGGACCGTCTAAATTAATTCGTAGCGCTCCGCTACGGTGCACTTCATAACTGAGGTGGTATAAATCTCAAATCGAATTAGTACAACCATGAGCCTTAAGTTAAGGTGGAAATGATTACAGAACAAGAAGAGACCTTGACGTCAGTGAAAAATTTGGTCCAAGCTTTTGTATTACCAAGATACGTTCTGGCAGTTAGGTCTCGGGAGGCGAGTGCCCATTGCAAGAAGGTCGCGCACTCACCCCTTGGGCGTCTCAAGAGGAGGCCTCCTATTCCCTCAGCTTGTGCCACTCGGCGATCTGCCGGCGCGGCGAGTTGCGCACCTCTCTCCAGTGCTGCTGCGCGGCGGGGGACCCTCGGGGCCCCAATTGCAGGCGGCCCACCACCTCGTTCTTCGTGACGCGGTCCCAGTCCAGCACCAGGAACTCGAGGCTCAGGTTGTCCAGGCCCTCGTTGTACGGCACCTCGAACACGAACGACTCGTTGAACACCGGGTGCACGGTGCGCTTCTTGATGTGCGTCTTCTTCTTCGCGATCCGCTGGTCGTTGTACAGCAGGTAGATCTTCACGTACGGGTCTGCAGGCCGCCGTCCAGCAAGAAGGGAGCGACAATGAGAACGCTGCCCATACTCATCGTAAGGCAGATGGCGTATGCCATTGTTCTTAGTGTAGGTCCTCGCACAACCAAATCCGTCGGGATACGCAAGTTCGTCGTAATTTGCTGCCCCAGGAAATACTAATCGTAGCGCAAACTTTCAGATACGATGTTTTTCCATCTTCATTGAAAATCTGATAACCATTAGGCCATGATTTACGCTACCAGAGACAGCCTCCATTGATGTGGCCTCACAGACACTTCAATCCGCGCAGAGCACTCACAAACACCCTGTCAATTAGCGCAGGTATATGATGGGCTAGTGACTAAATGGGGCGAGTTATGCGTCAGCAACAAACCGCAAAGTGAAATGGGTGCGGTAACACGGAGCGGGATTTCTTTCAATGAACGTTTGATTTAATTGTTGCTTTCAAATCGTACCCCTGGCAAGGAGCGGCATTGCAGCTTCATTAGAGCCGACAAATCATGGCAGTATGACCGGATGAAAGTGCGACGAGCTCGCCTAACGCAATTCTCTATGTTGCTTCTATCCAGGTGATATCACTGTTACTGCCACCGCGACTATAGAGCAAAAGCAGGAGCTGTTACTTTCTGAACTGCAGTCACAAGCGACGCTTGTCTCAAACAGTAGTGCTCATACCGTATCCTCTATAACCTTATAGAGGTTATAGAGGATGAGAAAGCGGCAAGCTGGCAACGCAGCGCTACAGTGGGAGTCAAGGAACAGCAGGTGCGTACCGCAGAGTCCAGTGATGTCCACTTTGGGCAGGTTTCGTGCCTTGAGGACCACGACCGTGAGTCTATTGGCTGCCGGCTGGTGGCACAGCGAGACCAGAAGCTCACCGCGGCCCTGAGACCGGATCTGCACGAACGGTTATGCAAGGAGGAGTCACACCTGCCGCGTCTCACTAGGCTTGCGACACATCAAAAATTATTCGTCCCTTTCCTAAACGAAAACGTAAAACCCGCAACGCTTGATGGTAAGCACGCAGTTCAAAACTGAGGCCTTCGTCGCTTGTTGGCCTCCACTTCCGCCTGACGAACTTTGGGCTCCGCACGACGCTCATGAGCGCGCTCACGATTACGCTCACGATCGCGTGCCCGCATAACCGACTGCTCTTCGGCCTAACGAATCACCCGTGGCTGGCCTACCCGCGAAGCTGAATTCATGGCATCATCATCATCAGAGCTCCTTAAGGTGGGCTTTGCTGTATGACGTTTAGCACACAGCTCTTTTGCCGAACGAATCGCCCGTGTCTGGCCTAACCATAGACCTGCAAACGTAAATTCAGATCATCATCATCATCGTCGTCGTCATCAGATATTCTTAAGGTGGGTTTTACTGTATGGCGTTTTATCGCACATCGCACGTTTAATTCAGTTATTTCAAGCTCGCTTAAAATTTTCTTACTCTTTTTTTTTTTTGCCGATATACTCACCGAGTGGATTTTTTTTTATTGTAGGAATATTGTACCGGACAAACATGGGATGGAAAAGGCAACGCTACAACCAAGCGGTGTCAGGAGCCAATATCTGTCTCGCAGCTAGAATGGAATAAACACGACTCGAAGAGTGCTTATACGGTTCCCGCTTCAGAAGCAGATGGGCCTGGGTTCTATCACAATTAATTCCGAACAAAAAAAAGCATGGCAAAAGCATCCTGTTTTTCGGCCATGCATGCGCCATGACACTAGTGATGGCCACACAGCTACGGACACGTGGCAACACTGTGGCAGATAAAGCACACCAAAAAAAAGTACCGCTATATTTAAATCGCCAGATGTCGCTGCAAAACAAACGCTGTTTCGAAGCGAATGCTTCCGGTAAAGTGGCCGACTCAATGGCCTACCGTGACGCTACGCAAGCTGCTAGTGGCTGGCATTGCAACTGCCGCAGTAGGGTGGCTAGAATTCTAGCCACCATAGCCCATTTTAACCACCCTAGCCGCAGTGTTTCTGGAATCCTGGCGGGACTATATCATAGTCGAACAGTTCAAAAAATCGCGGAGCAACTTCAACGTGCAGCGCTCGCCTTGAAGTGCCTGGGCGCGATCTCGCGGCTGAGGGCGAGCGTCTTGTCCAGGTGGTCGGTGTCCAGGCCGGCCATGGAGCAGACCACCTCGCCGATGACGTCGTCGCGCGAGTACCGGTCGAAGCTGAGCACGACAAAATGCAGCGTGGTGGCCTGCAGCTGGTTCGGGTTGATGCCGTAGAAGGTGAAGTCCTCGTCGTACACCGGGCTCAGCGTGCGCCGCAGCACGCGCGTCTTCACCTGCGCGAGTGACCGGAGGCTCATTAGTCCCCATGCAGGAAGGGGAAGATCAAAGAGGACGGAGTGCAGATAGGAGGCTGGCAAAGAAGAGCAGTGCCTCCAATGCCACAGCACGCACGAAGGGGCAGAATTAATTACACGCAATGACTCCGGCCCTTCTAGAACACCGCGTGTAGAAAACTAAACTCTTGCGGTGCAGATTACTCTAGAATTTTAAGGAAAACTAACTCTAGTATTTGGTGTTTGACGCCTGCTGTTTTATCTTTAGAGTACTCTGTGTTCTTCTACGCATGCCATGGCACATGGAAACCTGACCTTCCGCACCTCGTCTGGTCGTCTTGCCCGGGCGTTGCCGTGCTTCGCGCCCAACACCTCCCGGCGTGGTTCACTCATACGAAGAGTGGATTCGGCCCTCTTGGTGCGTCAAGGACACCTTGACAGCACTCTGGAGCTTCGTCTGTGCGGCCTCGATGGCTGGACATTACTAGCGTCCTTCTTGCCCTCCCCATTCCCCAGCGGCTTCGGGCCATCCTTTCTTAATAAAGTTTCATTCCATCCTTCCTTAGAGTACTGCACTTTCGAACCTAAGCCCAACACCGTGTGGAAGCACCGGCTACATCTCCGCGCAAGCCGGGCGTGTTCTCGCGACTTTCGCTAAAATGCCTAGGGGACTTTCGGTAACCCGGCGCCAGTGGTACCTTACAATGGTTGCCTTCACCTTGAGCAACCTTCCGAACGCATGGGGAAAATTGCAATGAAAGCTCGTTTTCTAAAATAGAGCAGTGCCAGATTGATCACGCGCGGCAGCCTTTTAATATTACGGAGTAGCGCCGAGTGAGTGCAACTTGCACCGAGTGAAGGCATTGTCTGCCGGGCCTAATATGGCGATGGCCGTCAGTGAAGACTTGAAAGCCTTTGAAACGGGCTGCTGTATACCAGTGCGAAAGTCAGACGCCAGCAGTGCCATGTGAGGACGGATTGATGTCATGGCAGACGAGGCAGCAGTGGCGCCTGTTGTACTCGTTCGGTGCACATTGTGCAAATGCTTCCTTGTTCACGGTGCAGCAAGGGTTGGTACGTAACCCCTGCACGAAGACTCATGCACGGCCACAAGGAGATCCGCTAACAACGAAGTACTACAGTGTCTTTTAGAACCTTCCCATACTCCACGCAGATTATTTAGGTGAGTGTGAAAGAAAATGTGCCGATTTGCTAGCACACTTCTTCAATCAGGATTTGCGCCCTTTTGACGTTGTAATTGTATGCTGTTGGCGAAGGAATCTGGAGAACTAGTAAGTCAACCCACGCCTACTGCTTCGCTGTTCCCGGCAGTGTACAGGACGGGGCTGGACTGTGAGTCTTTTTGACATCATGGTCCGCCCATAGCTTAATGTCGGCGCGAGCTGGACTGCTAGCCGAGCCGCGAAACTCCGGTGCGTGCGCTTCATTGAAAATGGGGTTTAACATCATGTGCTTGCGCAGACACAGATATAACGGTTTGTGGCTGGATGCGCCCTTAGAGACACCTCAACCATCGTGATGCGCACAGTTACAGACATATCTCACTGACCACTTTCTTGACCCTGAAACATGCGTTTGTGCTGGAGGGATTTCAAAAAAAAAAAAAAAAAAGCTAGTAGTTGGCTAACACTCCATTTCTCGGATAGTTCCCCGAGAGAGCGTGCGTCATCTGAGCGCCCTGCTTACGAGCAACATCGACGAGATTTTGCGCCGGAATTACCTTGTAAAAGGTATGTACAGTTTTCGTAAAAATTTTCTAGGCCACACCGAAAGTACCGTTTTGTGTCAGAAAGCTGAAGAAAACACCTTTCTTTCTTATTGTCATAAAATAATTTGTGCGCAGTTAGGTGTTACGTTTTTGCTTTGAATTCTTTGTGGCCTAGAAATCTTTGGTGTGGCCAAGAAAACTTCGACAGACTGTAATTGTATGCATCCTGTCATCTTGCTTGTGTTCGTCTATTTTTTAGCGCTACAACCATGTCGCAAAACTGTATTTGTAGTTCTCATTAAACCCAATAATGCCCTTCTTTGCGAAGTTGGCTTCTCCTTCTAATGCATCTGCCTGCAGCAAAGCATCCTTTACAGGCCATAACATCATTGTTTCAGCACGCGCTGCGAACGGTGAGAAATCCTGCCGATAGCTATCGCTGTGATACAAGACAGCTTCTGCCTCTGTGAGCGCCTGCAGGGGCAAGGTTAGTTACTCTTACTCCTGCCCTCGTGTCGAGGCTGTAGTTGCACAGTTGCGATCGGCGAAGGTGGCATGTTTGCTAGTACTGCTTGCTTAAAATTATACGAATGTGTCCTTGTGACTTCTGTATTTAAGAAAATGGCGTCACTTTTCCTCCTCCTTGGGAAAATTCATTCACACGCCCGTGCTTGTCACGATATCCTAAAAGAGCTGAGAAAGGGCATAAAAAGGGAGAGAGTTAGAGAGAGAAGCAGAAGATTGAGCCGCCGCCAAACAATGGGGTACATATACGGGCCCACGCACCTTGTGCTGCTTCTCGGGCAGCAGCTGGAGCTTGACGTATGGGTCAGAGGAACCCGTGTTGGGGTCCCTGGCCGGAAGGTCCGAGCAGCGTACGATGGTCACCAGCAGCGCGTGCTTCTCCGAGTTGTAGCGCAGTCGGAAGTGCAGCTGCCCCAGCTGCGTAGGCTTCTCTTCGGTCACCTGCAGTTCGGGTTTGCCTTTGAATGCCTCTTCGATTATTCTAGGCGCTTCCTCTCCGACCCGAAGGGGCCTCCCCAATTGAGACGACCTCATGAAAAGCGGTCACACCCTGAGGTCTGGGAGCGTCGGCTGACCCTGCATGGTAGCTCCGCACATTATACGCCTAATCAAAGACTGCACAGCGTTGAGTTCAGTAAACAGAGAGGCTACGCAGTGCATTCTCCCTTATGATGACAGGCGCCCAGTTACGGGCAGAAAATGGAGCATACCGAAACGTCTCTACAGAGCAGCATCATATTACACATGTCCCGTCATTAACGTTTGCATTTATTGCAAAGCAATCAATCCTCACATATCATCCTGTAAACAGAAAGTTTATCTTTGTTGCATCTACACATAGTTTTCTAATAATACAAGCAACACAAGGTCTTCACCACAAACTGGGGCACTATGCAAAAACAGGACCTACACACGAACCGGCTTACAATAAACTTACAAGACCCACACTGCGCAAATCATCACAATCATCTTGAGCAGATGGCTCAGAAAAAAGCTCACATCGCATCCACAAGGACTCTAAAATACTTTTACTGCGTTTACCCCATCCTAGCGCATCATTTCTCCTCGTTGCGCAGAGCTGCAATTACGACTGCATGGGGTTCGGAACAGGCTACAAGAAGAGTCATTAGTCTTGCTTATGCATATAGGGGGTACTCTCATTGCGAGTACGTAAACAGGTGGTAGTGCGGTCGCGATAATGGTGGTTACATACAACATCGTCGAGGTACGAGTTAAGCTACGCCACCTGTTGTGCTGAAAGAAATAGCCAAAGTTCTCGTTAGAAGCGGGACATTAATTTATGCGAATTTGCGCTAGGATGCACTGAGTGAGAAAGTCGGTAAAAAAAGGGCAAAATCACCTCGCTAGCAGATGATGAATTCAGAGCGCCCAAGCTACCCTGTAATGAGACAAAGACTCAAAAAAAGAAAAGAAGTGCGAGTTCTAGGCGCTTTTTCCTAACTTTTTTTTTCTCCAAAGCTAAAGGATTTCCGTAATAAAGTGCATCTTCCACCTTTTTTATGTCAAAAGCATACATTTGCGAACCCCGGTTGCGGTTAAACATTTTATTTCACCTTGACCACCACACGAGCTGCACCGTTGACATCCCGGTCACGTAGGGCAAGAAACGGCAACCAATAACTAGGCCACCTCGCTTGATAGAAGCGGCTTGTGTGAACAAAGTTTGCTATAGCCGTGTCATACTTCAAACGTACCTTTACGTGAGTAAGTAAATATATCCTTCCCACTCTTTGAGCGACCCTAGGAGGTAATCTATTTTGGTTCTTTCATTTTCCCATCACCGGAGACGCAGTAATTGTGATCCATATTAGAAAGACCCAACTTTCAAGTTTTCTTTCCTCTTTATAGCGAACTGTGAAGCCTCCACCCGTTGTTAACCCCCCTCCCAGGACAGTTAGCTATAAATTTATTTAAAACTATTATAATGTCTACGCGAATAAAAAACGGGCCTGACATGAAGCTGAATAATGTAAGCATCCGACTGCTCTCTCCGTTTTTGAACCAAGGCGGCTCCAGGTTAATCCAGTTGTCTTAGCGCAACAGGATTTATGTTAGAAATTCAGCAGGAGCTTCTTTTGTTTTTGCCGCCGCTGGCAGTTTTCACTTTCTTTATTCTGCATCTCTACCGACTCGCCACTCGTGCGGTCACAGTAAGCCGATTTTTCTGGCGCAACGGCGACCTCAAATATTCATGCCTAATGCCCAGATAACGGAGTTGGGTTTACTTCGAGGCAAACGCTGCAAGCTAAAGTAGAACAATGCACGCGAGAGTTTTCAGAACATGTTAAAATATTCACTGAGCAATACAAAGCGGCAATTTAAATTGATCTGGTCCAAAGCCAGTTACTAAATTATGAACACTGTGCTGAGTTAAAAAGTTGTAGTATTTGTTCCTTTCAGTATTTGTGTTGTTGCATCGAGCTTCTTCATAAACGCATTTCGTACGAACGATTCCCTGCGCTAGCTTTCGTTGTAAACATAAGTAACAGTCGGCTGCTGGCAGTGCACCCTACGGTTCTGTTTGGCTCTATTTTACGCAGGATTGATTGTTTTAGATCAAAGTAATTAAGGTCAAGTAGTAGGCAATTGTAAAAGTAGGCAGTGCGTAAAGCGCCGCGTGCCGTACAAATTTTCCGCCTCCTTTCACGCGATTTTAGCATCTACTCTAGACTTGACAGCATGACCGCTCGATCGGGCTGCGAAGCACGAACCCTAGCGACGGTGTGCTAGTGCAACCTGTCGGCCAATCAGCGTCGATGGCTTCGTCGTTTTCTGGGCCCTGAGCTTCACTAAATGCTGCACAAGCAGCTTAAGGAGGTTTTGCGTTAAGGTAAAAACAACGGCGCGAACTAGAAAAGAATGCTTCTAACAGCGCCCACTATTCTTACGTAAAGGTCTTTGAAATCTGCCTTCGTCTTCTTTTTTTTTTGTTTTTTTTTTTCGTTAGTACTAAACCTTAAGTGTCAAAAGGATAAGTATATCGTGAGAAATATTCACTAAACACTGAGAAAGAACGCAGCCTAGAGTTTGGAAAAAAGTGCGGGCGTACGAATTTGATTGGAATTTTGCTCACCACCACTTAAGGAAAATTAAGTAAGAACGTACGAATACCGCCCGCTCATTTGGGGGTTGGCGGTGTGCGTGGGAGTAAATCGGTATTGCTGCTTTCCTCCTATTTTTTTGTTCGCAATTTTCGTCGAACTCATAGACTGATCAAAAAAAAGATAATATATTTCTTGCTTCCAAAATTTATGAAGAAACGGGAGGCTGACCTTCCAAATATAACGCAGTCAGGAACACAGTTAGCTATGCTATTCGCAGATTCTTTTATCGAAACGAATCGCGATTTTATTCTGCATGTTTATAGCATTTAAAAAGATAAGATAAGAAGTGGTATTTAAGTATATATCTGATGAATAAAAAAGGACTTCATGAGCTGGTAATAAGTTAGCAGGACTTGGATGTGTCCCTGTACCAACTGAGTGAGCCGGCATGAATGATTTTGATATCTGAATGGTGTAAATAGTTACTTCTTAAAAAAATGTGTGTGCAGTTAAATTTAGAACAACAGCGCAACAGCGCACTATGACAGATTTCGGGTCGGGCATTGATATAAATTTAGAACAGGTAAAAATGTTTAAGGCGGTCCGAAATATCGTTCAAAGAAGCATTTTTAATTGGAAAGATAGACGGAAATACAGAGCTTGCTTGGATGAGCGAGTTTATGCGATGGGATTAATTTAGTGAATGCTTAAAGGCTGTCAGCGCTGGATGATCCCGGCCTATGGAAGAGCATAAAAAACTGTGGTTGATTCCTCTGTTATAAGAATCGGTAAAACATGAAAGTGAAATGTGCAGCGAAATCTGCAGCTGAGCATGATTTGCGGGTTGGCGGCTGTCTTGTAGGTGTGCTTGGCGAGCGACGTCCTGCTGGCGGGTCGCTTCGGCAAAGGTGTACTGGCGTCATTTCCGTCACGGATATGACGTCAGTGAAATATTGTGGTACTGCGGCATAAAACACTTTCGTGTTAAAATATAAAACCTGAAAACGAACAACCCTAAGTATAACGTAATCTTTAGTACTAGAGGTTGCTTCCCTGCAAGAAGAACCTGTGTGCAGGGGTGCATCCTTTACAGGCCACTTTCTTCGTTGTACTGGCGTCACTTCCATGACGGATATCACCGTCAGCGAAATTTTCGTGTATCCGGGAATAAAACACTTTCGTGCTAAAACTTGAGTGCACGGGCTTTCCTGCTTGTTTTTTCTGCCTCTCATTTTTCTCCGCATGCTGATGGCCGTTCTTTCATTGACATTTTTTTTCCCCCAGTGCAATGTAGCAAACTAGGCGTCGCTGTGTGTTTAAACCCATCACCCTTCATTTTACCTTTTGCCACAGAATTCTGCGGTGAAAATACGACTAAAACTCACCTCGCTGACTTCCGACATTTTCAGCGGGCTTAAGATAAAGCTGACCCATTTTTTACGAAGAAAGAAGTCTCTTGAAAGCGGCTTGTTGATTTAGGCAATGATCACCGATTTTCCCCCCAAATAAGATTTAGTTGTAGCTTGTGTAGCTAATTGAGGTTTCATGAAGAAGGGACAGAACGAGGTAGGTCTCGCTGACATTACTAGGTGAAAAGTACGGGATAAGATCGAATAGTACATTCGCGTGGCACTCCATGTAGGTTTATATTAATCGGCATATACCTACAAAGACAAACTACGTTCAGCTTTACAATTATAAGGCTGGCACCCCGCCCAGGGCAATAAGCCCTATTTTTAAAAGCGATTCCAGAGCTCAGTCTGATTTGTTTCTTTGCTCCTAGAGTCGCTAAAGCTACCAGCTGCCATATTTTACTTTTCTTTATTAGGCATTTTGATCCTGTGTAATTGCTTGCCCATTTTTCAACCGCTGTCATAGATCTGGTTAGTTTGGGCAAAATTTGTCAGTAATAGTAGTAGCAAACTTTTTGTTGAGCCGTTCGGTTCTCTCTATCAACAATCCAGGAGATGAGCAGGCAGCTTTCACTTTGGAAGCCAGGAGTTACTGGGCGCCCAGATGGCTGTTGGTCACCAGTTTTTCCCACTGCTCAGGGGTGGGATATATGTCCGCCCTCTATTATGACATGACGTAGATTTCCGCGTCGGGAATACGAATTGCACTCAGCAGAAAATTGAGAGGGGAAAAAGCAATTTACGTGGACTGGGTGAGGAAAGGAATTAGTTTGTAGCCTTCAAAGTGTTGATTCTTCTGCTTTGGAGAATCGGAGGTGTGGTGGAGGGGAGTGTGTCAGTCGGGATGGTAATGTTTAAAGGGACAAGAGGGCGGACGATGTGCTCGCCTCGAAAGCCTGGAGGGAGAGGGCGTAAACTTGCTGATGAACAAAACTGCTGCCTATCAGCAAGGAGTGGACAGGAGTCGAGATAAGAGTGACCTTTGGCATGGTTGATGTCTGGCGAGTTGTTTCAGAGTGGAGGGAGCCACACTCCCAGCCAAGAAGCTTCGGCAGGAAGCTTGGAAGTATATGATAACGGCTGGATCCTTCGTAAAAATGAGAGTAAAGTGACAGCTAACTCATCAGCAATCTACGTTGATGAGATCTTGATTGAGGCACAAGTGAACTTTGTGGTAATTGTGCGCAATTTGTGTTGAATGTAAGAGTAGGTACACTCGTCCGTATTGAAAACGTCTGTATACGCTTTCCATAAATGTTCTCGTGGACCTGAGGCCAGGCTTGTCAACGGCCTGGATAGAGGCAGGGCACATGTTTTCAGGTAAGGAGTTGACCTGGGTGTGACTTCTCCAAAGATAAGGAGGGGGCTGAGAGACAGTGATTTGCTGACATGGGATGGAGAGGCTCTTGAGCAGGCTGGAACGCAGGTGTTTCGAGTAAAGCAAAGACGCTTACGTGATTGGTGACCTTCGATGATGAGGTCGGGTACTGCGTCGCGGAGGACCAGTTGTAGATCAATAAACAAACGCATCCCAGATGACAAAATTTGGCTGACACCCCCCCCCCCCCCCCCGGCAGCCCGCATTCTTGGTTATGTAAAGTACGACTTAATTTCCTTGTCCTGTTTGGATAAAAAGTGCGGACACGTGAACGACGATTATTTATTAAATTTTTTTGTGAACGAGCAAACCCATAATTGCAGGATTCCTTTGAAATGCGCGCGAAACGATAAAAATTTCCCCGCATTTCCCCGAGGGGAAGAATGTGAAAGTGCGAATGCATGAGTTGAATTTGCGCGGTTTGGTAATGTTCGCGAAAGAGAGATCACACACACACACACAACTACAAAGAAAGAAAGATGCATTTATTCACAGACACCTATTTGTGTTGTCGTTGTACTTGATTGCTAGAGCGGATCTCAGCTTTGAAATTTCGTGTCAGTACTCCTTTAAGCGGGTGCATTAGCCCTTCTCACGCCCGATTCCTGGCCAATCCCCCACGTGGGTATGTGCCATGCACAGACACCTATTTGTGTTGTCGTTGTACTTGATTGCTAGAGCGGATCTCAGCTTTGAAATTTCGTGTCAGTACTCCTTTAAGCGGGTGCATTAGCCCTTCTCACGCCCGATTCCTGGCCAATCCCCCACGTGGGTATGTGCCATGTCAGCGGTCAGGCAGCGCGCGCCCATCTCCCCCCGTTGCCAAGGAAGACGAGGAGATTCCTGGCCAATCCCCCACGTGGGTATGTGCCATGTCAGCGCCCAGGCAGCGCGCGCCCATCTGCCCCCGTTGCCAAGGAAGACGAGGAGCGCGCGCACCCGCAGCTGTTGCTATGTGGACGGACGGCGGTCAACGGAATTCAGGGTCGCTTATAAAGTGCATTCGCACTTAAAAAATGATTAGCGTTGTTTAAATACTTACACGAAGCGGAAAACAGCGTGCTCAGACTGAAGCTAGAACAGCGTAAGTTCAAACCTAAAGCAAATTTCGGCAGCGAGACGGAGTTTCTTCATCTAGCAGCTTCCCTTAATTAAGGCAGGGTCGCACAGACGCACGCCAGTCCGAGTCTTTTGTGAAGGCTTCCCAGCGAAGCAATGCACCGCATGCGTCCCGTGATTGTGGCTACTTGCGAAAGCAACCCTTGAGACAGCATTGCGCGCGCCCATCTGCCCCCGTTGCCAAGGAAGACGAGGAGCGCGCGCACCCGCAGCTGTTGCTATGTGGACGGACGGCGGTCACCGGAATTCAGGGTCGCTTATAAAGTGCATTCGCACTTAAAAAATGATTAGCGTTGTTTAAATACTTACACGAAGCGGAAAACAGCGTGCTCAGACTGAAGCTAGAACAGCGTAAGTTCAAACCTAAAGCAAATTTCGGCAGCGAGACGGAGTTTCTTCATCTAGCAGCTTCCCTTAATTAAGGCAGGGTCGCACAGACGCACGCCAGTCCGAGTCTTTTGTGAAGGCTTCCCAGCGAAGCAATGCACCGCATGCGTCCCGTGATTGTGGCTACTTGCGAAAGCAACCCTTGAGACAGCATTGCGCGAAGATCCGACGTGTCTCTGCCATGCCCCTATTAGTTCTATTCATACTGTCCTCTTCCCGTCTTTCAGTGTCTTTCCTCGGCTATATAACCCTCCCGTCCCCGTGCCCCAACATTTCCACCAAGCATATCCCTCAGGGACATTTCGTAATTCCATCTTCGGGAGAAAGCAATTGTTCCAGCTTCTTTTGTTCACGAGCAATTACCTCTGTTTCTTTCGCTCACTTTCACTCTCCTTTTCCGTCCGTGCGTCCATTCATCCATATATCGATCCACAGATCTGTCCGTCCGTCCGTCCGTCCATCCGTCCGTCTGTCTGTCTGTCTTATGTTATACCCAGCTCGGAATACTCATCTAGTGACGAGTATGAGAACAATACCGATCTTATTCTCACCCAAGACTTGGCGCCATTAGTTTTTTTTTTCCTGTGTACCCCAGAAAGGAGAGAATCAACAAAATTATCGGGATTCACAACACGCGGAGACATGGCGCCTACTGCCCCCACCGCAAAAGTCCCCTGTAGACGTACGTGGCCTAATGGCCGTGTTCCACCCATTGTGACTCGCGAAATGTCGTGCGATCCCTAGGAATTCACACGCCTGTTGTTCTTCCTCCGGTTCCTCACCCTAAATAGAACCATTTTCGAGCACTGAAGAAACGCCATTACTTTGTCAGGACGTCGCCACGGCTTCTCCGTAGCCATCGAGTTTCTCAATATCACCTAGAGGGGAAAGTGTCGCTGCGATCAAACGCCGCTATGGGAATTGTGGGTACTGTGGGAATCGGATTGGCAGCAAGTGGCTAGTACAAAAGGCTATGGATTAGGCTTCTCGGCTCTAAAGTGCTTGTTAGTTCTGTTTTCGGTATGCTTTTCCGTTTTCGGGATGCCACTTTCTGGCATTCAATGGCTATCACAGATATGTCTAAATAACAGCGTGATTAGCACTTAACGCGTGTGCTCGCGTTAGCGGCGAGTTTCTTAAGAGGAAGGGGTGACTACATGCAGAGACGGCGACAAGCGACGCGGAAAACGTAACTCAAAAGGTACAACAGCAAAGTGTATTGGGTGACAGCAACAAGCGAAAAAAATTAATACACTGCCGCCAATGTCCTCTGTCGTCGTCGCTCATTTCACTGTATCGCCGCTGCCGCTAGCTTGTGGGCTGCTTCTGGCCGGCAAAAAGCGAGCGAGGGTCCCAGCGGCCTGTTATTATACCGCTTCATACCACTTGCCGCCGCCTCCCACACTACAGCCACTGAATAAGCTACGCTAGCTCACACTATCCGTTTTCTGTACCCGTTCAGTTACAATTTTCGTGTCGCTCATCGCCGTCATTGCGTGTACTTCTGGAAGCATGCGCTGTCTTGGACAAGCGCTATGAGGCCAATGAGGCAACATGCATAGCGACTCGACGAGCCAGTATTTATTTACCATTTAAAGCATTCGTGCAATTTTTCATAATGCTTTGCGCGCGTACTTGAAGACTTACTTGCGGTAATAGGCTTCGCCGCTAGGTTTATTTATATCTTCTTGGACAAAACAAATAAATACAACGCGATAACATCACCCTTGCACCTCTATGTTGCATCTGCATCACCTGCCAAGGCGCGTAGCGTAGCATACGATAATGATGCTGTATTGAGAGGAAGGACACAGTTTAAGACAATCTAAATATTTTTATCAGCTAAATATTACATGACGCCAAAGAAAACCTCACCTAGTTTCGAGTACGTATTAATTTAAAAATATATCGGTAGCATTTCGGCTGGCGTACCCGCAAATTTTCCCGCCATTTTTTCGGGGGGCTACCATGGTTGCCAGACCAGGACTGCCCTCTGTTGATTAGAATATATCCGGGAATTCGGCCCGCTGTATCTGGCTGTGTGAGCCATATGCAGGACTCCCAGTTTATTTTTCATTCTAACCCTCAAATTCATTTCTTAATTTAAGCACTGTAACACAGCATTTTATAAAAAGTAAAATTTGTTAACAGCGGCACTTTTGGCAGCAGTTTTTTAAACAAACACTAATTTTGCGTAGCCACAAAGTCGTTGCCGGCCATGCCACGCCCAACTTCCGGCCGAACTACACACTATGGCTAAGGTGGCTAGAATGAGAGCTAGTGAGCATCCATACTGGAATTCTGCGAAGATGAGCTGAGTGGAATAAGAACCGCTGACTGGAAGTAGTCCGCCTTTTTTACCGCAAGTAGCATGCCGAATCTGCTCGCCCAAGGTGTCGACGGCTATTGGCGGTGAGATGTTTGAGTGGCGCCCCCTGGCTATGACGTCGGCTTAGGGACTCGCGCCGCTGTCGTCTGCTACACCCTGCTTGTGAGAGGCAGCAGTGCCTGTGCTAGAAAAAGCCCGCGTTGATGCTTTAGTGCATTTAAAAGCGTATTTCTGGTAATTCAGTTATTTTTGCCAGCTTCTGATACTTCTGAATAATTTCAAGCTGTATAGCCCGCAAGTTTGCAACACACGGGGAGAGAGAGAATAACTTTCTTCTGAGCATCGGTAAGAAGATCGTGTCTAACTCGTCCTTTCTAGTTTATTCGCAAGGTTCAGCGCTAAGAGCTCCTCGATAAGTATGCAAAATGCGTAGGTTTCCCTACAGTATCCTTGAGATGCTCTTATGAAGACTCAACACTCTAACTCTACGCATACCAAGCGGCGGGCTCCTACACGCGCATCGCACAGCAGGAAATAAAGCGGCTGTCTTGTATTTCTTTTGTTGTTGTTGACTTATATCAGATGAGTGTTTTTTCAGATTGAGTGAATTACCTTTTCTGCGCCGTCACAAACGTCTTATAATAGGTTTGGGGATGTTTGGGAGGCTCAAAGATCGTGCTGATATTTTTTTCAGGCTTTATGGCATACATTCGCTTCTTCACAAATTGGCTTTCGTTATGGCTGCATGCAAGAAGGGGCACACCCGCAGCGTGCATTGCTTGTTCACGTGCAAATACAACGACAAGGTTTGTGCAATGCACCGCGATCGCGCTCCAGACAACTTTGTACCGAGTACTGGCGGCTTTTGTGCTCCGAATTCTTATCGTAACTATCGTAATAATAACGAACTGACTCTCAACCCGAACAATTATGACATGATTACGGTGTTGAAGGCTTGGTAAATTCGCTAACTGACGCAATAAATAGTACACGTGTATATATTACAAGAACCGAAGCCAATGAATTTTCCCAAGTTGCTCTTTAATGTTTTCCAACCCTTCCAGGCGTAAAAAACAAATCCTAGTCTACTCGGAATTGCGTTCTATGAGTCGAAGAAAGTTCATCTTACTCTCTTGTCTTGGACTGAGGACCCGGCCCAATAATCAGCTCGATTTTACAGTTAAATAAAGTTTTCTCCTCCTCCTGCTCCTCCTCTTGAGTGCAGTTTTTCTATAACGCTTATCTGAATATTAAGAAGACATGGCTGGGGTAAATGTACCGAAATATCCCTGGAGGTCTGAACGAGCAAAGTGTTACTGTATCTTTACCGTAGACGTGACTCGTTTTGCTCAATAAACCTTCATACTAGTTCGAATCCTGGTATAAAACCAGCACGAGGTTATAGACAGTGGTTTATTTGAAACTCAACCCACTGTTTTTGTAGCCCATATTTCATGTCGGCATACTTACATGCATGACAACGTAAAGTGATGGGATACCGTACTTTCGAGCGTTCGGCAAGGTTGCAAAAACTGTTTTACCTTGCATGTGATTACCGAGAATCGTAATGCCTTCTGTCAAAGCCGAAAGCCGCGAAGGCCTGGAATTTGCTTTGGTCTTGTATTTTCGCTGTTGTCGGTTACTAACAGCTGGCTGTTCCCTTTGTTCGAAAGACTGCTTAATACAGAAGCTGACGCCTAGCTCCGACCCTTCGCGCTCCGCACAGGACCGGCTTCGTCAAAAATGGGGCAACGCCGGCAATGCTTCTTCCGTAGCGGTATCCAAAACTATACTTTAACTCACTTTCAGGGCTAGTGTATGCGATTTTAAGTCTATTATTACGATAAAAAGTTACGCACACGGAAAATCATGCGCGGACGAGCATCAGACGTCAACCAAGCGCAAAGAAACAGCAGGGAGAGCGAGCCGGAGTGAAGCAGACGACAAATGCAAGAATCCCTCAGCCGACGTCACGGAGGCGCGCTTCGCAGCGCCGCCCGTGGTCGCGCTCACCGCCATATTAACTTGAAGAAAGCAAACGCAAGCTTGTCTGTGTGCCGGCTGTTTCGACGATGGGGAGAGTTGTCCGCGATTTTATCTGTGCTCGCTCAAGCAGAGTGAATCCACCTTTGTGATGTAATTCCCATCCAATCGCGCAACGCTGCCTAGGCATCGCGCTCATCCTTTTCCCCCATTTTCTTAATACCATTGTGTATTCCTTTCACAAAACTCAGAGTGGGGGATAGAAGGACAGGCTAGCACATGTTCTTGAAATTTAATGAAAAAAACTGTGGTTGATTCCTCTGTCATAGGAATCGGTGAAACACGAAAGTGAAATGTGCAGCGAAATCTGCTGCTGAGCATGATTTGCGGGTCAGCGACTGTCTTGTGGGTGTGCTTGGCGAGCGACGTCCTGCTGGCGGGTCGCTTCGGCAAAGGTGTACTGGCGTCATTTCCGTGACGGATATGACGTCAGTAATATCTCAATGTATCCCGGTGTAAAACTTTCGTGTTAAAATATAAAACACGGAAACGAACAGCTTTAAATATAACGTACTATTTAGTACTAAAGGTTGCTTCCTTGCAAGAAGATTCTGTGTGCAGGGGTGCACCCTTTACAGGCCACTTGCTCATTGTACTGGCGTCGTTTCCGTGACGGATATGACGTCAGCGAAATCTTTGTGTAACCCGGAATAAAACACTCTCATGTTAAAAGGTGTATTACCATGATCAGCGAATGTGTGTGCTACTCACATATAAAAAAAAGAGATCCAGCGGTCTGCCCACGCTGCATGCATTATGAGGGCAGCAGTGAATCAAGATATCGAGCCCGCGACATTGCTATGTATATGAGTGGACAGCTAATAGGTGAACGATTGGGTGACTAAGAATATTCCACGTTCTCATCAATATCAGCGTTCAGAATATCACCTAATCACGTAACTACGCAGCATATGAATCCGTGTCTCACCAGGAGCTAAAAAAATTACCAAATTATGCAGAGCGGGGATTTGAAGGCTATAAGGCGTGAGGTCGTACCTCTTTCTCCTTGGTGTCGGCGACGTCTTCGGTTGCCGGTGGGCTCAAGTCCTTCTTGTCTCCGTCTAGGTGGGCCTTGGTCGTCGACGCCACCACCGCGGTCGTAGACGCCGCGGCGGTGGGCACCACAGCGCGGACCTCTTTGCCCGCCGACTCGCATATCGACCTCGCGGCTTCCGTGGGGGGCGTCAGGCCACCTGCCACACGCGCAGTTGCCCGACACAAGTCAAAGGCACGAATAGCACAGGGAGAAGATGCGCAGTATCTTGTACAACGGATGGCGCTTGCATGCATCATCAAGATGGCAGTAATAAAGGCAGTCTTGAATAAAGTCATGTTGCACATCTAACCTACCAAAGGCTGTGGTAGTGATGAGGTTCAATTACGTGCAATAGTAAAAATAAGCGATAAGGTGGCGATTTGATCGTTGATAACAACCCAGTAACTCCAATCTGCACGCGCACGCGTTTAAACACTGTAAAATTATTTCTCTCCGGGAATTTTCACTGGCTATAACTAACACCCTTACTCCCTAAAAAAAAAAAACACGAGAAAACACCCTTTTGCGGGGTGTTTAGTCGTATATCACACCCTTTGAAATGGTGTTTTTCGTGTGTTTTTTTAGGGAGTAAAGTTGTTAGTTATAGCCAGTTAAAATACCTCTTAAGGGTGCACATAATTTTGTAGACTGCTGTTTTTTAGACATCATATTCAATGGCTGGTTGTCATTTTTGTTCTTGAAATAAACTTCGCCTTTCAATTATCGCTTTGTACTTTATAGCTGACATGGCGTCATCATTTGTATGTCTTGATGCCCTCAGCAAGTTTATGCATACCTTTTACTTGCCTAACTGGTAGAACACACCTGACGATACATCGGCACATTTTATCAGGGGCAACAGAGAAGCGCTCTGCTTTCGTTGGAGTCATCGACGCGGGTAGTTATAAAGAAAAAGAAAACACTATCGAAATGTATGACATTACCGGCACCCCAACCAAACCAAGTAGATATCCTCTGAAGGCCGACAAACGCACTTGCACCTATATATCCTATCCGCGTTCACCAGACCTTTCATTCGCCCCCTAATTTTCTTGTGTTACTGGTCCTTGTGCTACTTGTGTTGCACATTATGAAATAAATTAAACAGGAAAATTTGATGGAGGATATTTTGTCTCAAGTCAAGAAAGAAAGGTGCAGTTGGAGAAGACATGTAATACGGAAGGCGAACGACACATGTAACAGAAGGGCTTCCAGGAAACGGCACGTGAAGGTGAGGGATGCGGTAGAAATAATGGGCGGAAGAATTCTGAAAACAAAAACCGCTCTTGGGAAAAGCTTTCGGCAAACTAGAATTACAAAACAATCATCATGACGCAACGCCCCCCCCCCCCCCCTCTCTCGAAAGTTTCTAATCGCTATACACACCCCCGCGCCCCGCCTGGGTCCTGCAGACGCGACTGTAACTACATGCAAACAAGGCATCTAGTTTCAATTCTCGAGGGAGTTCGAATCAAAGACTCGAACCCGCCCATTTCCCGTGATCAAATAACCATCTTATTTAAACAAAAAAACAATAAGTACGTAGACCTGGTGCATCCTAAAAGTCATTGATGTGGGAGTGATGGGTGCTACTGCCATCAGCCCTGGTTTCGCCTTTCAAGTCATAGATAGACCTGACGAAAGCATTCATGCTGGCATACTTAAACTTCTACTCCAAAGAAAGAATCGGCTTGGCAATTGCACAGGTTACAATCGCAAGTGAGACCATCATGATTCGTCACCTTCAGCTGTATATACTGAGTGAAAGAGCGCGTAGAGCCTTCAGCCCCGAACTCCCGCACTGTTCGTTCCGGTCGTGTGTACTCACCATGGCTGGAGGGCGACCTGTGGCCACCCAGGGGGGACTTGCTGCCCCCGCCGACTCCGGCCCCGCCTCCCGTGGGGCTGGGTGACTTCTTGAGTATTGGTCCCGCTGGCCCGCTGCTCGGTGATCGCACCGCAGACGACTTCTTGAGCGGCAGGTTCTTGTCCGGGTGGCGGCGCTGCGAGGCCTGCGGACCCTTGGGCCCGCCGCGGCGCCGGTAGCAGGCGCACGACACCGCTGCGAGCGCTACCACCAGCACCACGCTGGCCACGCCGACACCCACCAGGGCGGGACTCGCTGCCAACGGGAAAGCACGGGAGAAACAGGGCGAAGAACGTCTTCATTAACCGGAACCCAAAGCTTGCTACCAGAACAAAAAAAAAAAAAAAGATTGGAGCTAGTTGAACGCACTTTTTCGCATGTTTTTCGGGCAGTTTCGGCACGTTCGTGCTTGTAGCTATAGCCTTACAAACAATACTGCCGCGTCCTGGCAACCTTCCTAAACTGCAAACACTGCAGCTCTGGTGCAGCTCTGGTGCAGCTCTGGTGGAACACTGCATGGCGCTGATGAAGAAGCAATACTCCGCTTGGTATGGCAGTGACCAACTGACCCCGCACTTCCCACCCTTCTAAGCTACGAGCAGTGGGAGTGCGTGCTGAGCAGCGGCCAGCTCAAAGACCAGGCTGCCCTGATCCAACGGGCTAGGTCAGAAGTCGTGGCACGCGGCCTACCGGAATACGAAGGCCGCCCTTTCCCACTTTCTGCAACCCCTCCCTCTTCCCAATTTTCTGAACTGTATATTAATTATTTGCCTATCTATCTGTTGCGAACAGCGCGTTATGGCAATCACGCACCAACAACATTAAAACGTTGAGTAGTCTCACATCCTCGATACGGCGGCTGTGGCAAGCGGTGCGGCGATTGATGTCTGAAAAGACATTAAAGCTCTGATGGCATTCATTTTTCACACGCACGGTGTGCGTACCGGCATCGGCACTAGGTAGCGGAGTAGGCAGGTCATGTCACGCGAACAGGCCAGGACTCAGTCTTTCTTGGATTTCTATACAACAAGTGTGATGGATGTAAGAGACCGGCGATGTTTTCTGGTAGCAGCTGATGAATCAGTGTAGACTTTGCACTGCGTAGAAATCAGGGAAAGAAGTGTGGTTTTGTGCAGCGGTGCGCCCACACTCCGAGAAGGATGGCAATTTACCCGTTATTAATATCTGCACGCAATTTGTTGGTACGACGCATTTCCACAAAGCACAGCGGTGTGAAGAAGAGCATCAAAGGAGTTGGGGTCGACAGACATGAGTGTAAAACTGCTGGCTTGGTCCAGGAAAGCGGTATTGGAACACCAAAAGTTCAGTGACGAATGCAGATAACATGTTCTTGTATCTGTTATAACAGATACCCGGCCGGTTGCAGGTGATTGTCATGATGGAACTGCTATGGTGGTCGCACAAGTGTGTTAGGTGTGGAACTGGCTAGTTAGTTCGCCATGTACGCTGAATAGTAGCGCCATCTCGATCGTTGGCTCGATAGATCGGGGCGGGCTTGGTGGTGCTGGCGAACTAATTTATCAAATGTGTTCAGTTGTGCTCTCTGTTGGAGAAATATAATTGTACTGAGGGCTAGTAGCCAGTTATGGCTGGTAAACCCGTGTGGTTAATGAGTTCAAGGAGTGCCCAGTCTGAGTTCGTGACAAAGTTTAAACGGCCTTGATCAATTATTCGAAGCTGAAGAATGGCTCGAATAAGCATGCGGGCCACATTGATCGCCGCCCCATTGGCTATTCGGGAAATGCGGCGGAACAGGCGAAGGGATTGTGATGCGCCCTGCTTTATGGAGTGAACGAAACCACGGTGTCACAGAACCAAAGGCTGCTATATCTAAGCCAAAGACCCGTTAAGTAAAGTTTATATGGAAGGATGTGCCTTGAGCGGAAAGGCAGATAGAAAAGATTAATCAGCGCCGACAGCCCCATGCATCGGACACGGTGAGAAGTGCAGTATATACGAGACAGTAAAAGGCAAAGGTATGGGCACCAATTCATGTTGTCAAGGGCCTATTGCAGGCTGGAAGCTTGGAGGTGATAGTCTTGATAAACAGACACGACCGTAATACCATCCGCATAAATGACTGAACAGAGGCGTGTAAATAGACGCCAAGTTAAAGATATCATGCCCATATTAAATAGCATAGGTTCCAGGACAAAACCCTGAGACACACCATGGCGTAGCTTGAAAGTACCGGTGGGGGATCTGTTTATTCGTATGGAGAACGTGCGATTTTGTAGATATGAGGGGGTTAAATCACTAGGTGTGAAGGCACGTGAAGGAAATTAAGTGTCTCGATGACCAATATGATCTTACGCTTTATAAACGTCTATGCCCATCGCAAAATAAACACGGAGGGGCTTGCTGCCAACGGAACGTATCTCGTACAAGTGGCCCAAGCTATCCTCGGCACCAACGTTGGCACCGAGTACTATTAGACATGGGTGTGTGGTACAGATGGTGACCACGAAGCCACAATTGGAGGCGAATAAGTGGTGAGCTTTCGTTCGCCCAAATTTAAGAATGGCAATAGCAATTGCGTGAAGCCAGTCCGGGAAAATGGCACATGTATGCCGTATCCGAATGAATATATTTGGCGCACCAGAGGAAACGTGTCAAGAATCTTGAACGACCCATAGGCAACACCATCAGGACCAGCAGTATGCCATGTCCATTGCCGCGATAAGTTCTGCCATAGTGAATGATGAAAATGTTGCGGTCGGTTGCTGCTTTCCATACCGGTGTGCTGGCATCTTGTCATCTTGTGGGAAAGAAAATAGGGGATGAGTGGTGCGTGGGGACATCGCTGCAAACAACGCTGGTTGAAAGGAGCTCTGGTTGGAGATGAGAAGCGGTGAGGAAGTAGGGCCTGGCACGCGTGATGTTCATTCCATGGAACGGAGAATGCACCATATGGAATGGAGGCCAAACTGCGGGCCTAAGAAAGTGCACGCGCCCAAGCGCTTGCGGGACAACCGGCGTTCGTGGAAACGACCTCAGGCGGTGAGCTGCTGAAGGCGGAGCTGGCAAGTCTATACACAGTTGCATTAAACATGAGTTGACAAGACCGAGAGCTGGTGCTGGGGTAAGCACCCCAGCTCTCAGCCTCGCCAATTCCTGTATGCCAACTGTTTTACTGGACTTGCCAACTCGTTAGCTGGACTTGCAAATTTATTGTATTTGTTATTGCATGTCCGTGTTGGTTTTCATAAGTTGTAATAATTTTTTGCCTCTTTTTTCATTGAAAGTGTCGTACTTCCAAGGTCCAGCAATTAAGACTTCAAAGGGACGTTGATGTAACTTAAGGTAAAAAAAGAACTTATGCAACAAAACAAAACTCAACCTAAATTAGAGGGCATCGATAAGGTGATATGTTTGGTGTCTAAATTTGCTCCAAAGTTTTTTCTACTCATATACGATCGCTTCGCTCCAGTCTTCCGTATTTTCAGCCAGATTTTTGCTCGCTTTGTAATTATCAGCGCGTTCTTTTTTTTTTTTTTGTCAGCTGTCAGCTGTAATTATTGTTTGCTTTGTTCTGTTCCGTTCTGTCTTTTACAACGTGTCACGTTGGTTGGTATACAAACGCGCGAGCAATCAATCATGAAAGCGAGTTAATTTGTATTATTAAATTCATTTGCAACTAGCGCAATTTCTGCAATAAAAATTATTCCGGTGCTTTGCTTATTTCTAAATGCGGGTTATTTTATTGTCTGTCCCAACCTTATACGCAGGCTTTCGTGTCAACAGAGTTTTATTTTGTTTTTGTTCTCTTTACAGACATGAATAGCGCCTCGATCCTCCCTCACAGTAACATGGCGTACTCACTAGAAAGACTGCGCTAACATGCAAAGTTCCCGAGAAGGCGGCGGCGCACGAAAGGTCATCACTTCCGCCAAATCAAATCGCTGCGTGTACCACAGCTCGCCACCGTCTTTGCCTCCGCGAATGTACAGGCGAGAGTAAATGAATCGTGCCTTCCGAAGAGCATCATCTTCCTTGACATATTGATCCTATTTTTTTTTTCACTTCACCTATTTTTCCCTATCCTGGACGTGGCTATATACCCTGAGTCCCGAAAGCATAGCTGCTGACAAGATTGTACAGCGGACCTCCTCGCTAATGCCAGAGGGCTGCCAGTTAACTGTGTTATGACTAAGACGTCAAAGCGGAACTTCTTCAGCGAGGCAGCGTTGTATTTAGTAACCTAAATACGCGTGTGCGTGTGTGTGCGTGCTTGAGTGCACGTGAGCGCGGCTGCGGAGAATTCCCACAAACAGCCCGTCAGCCTCTTTTCTATCTGTGACGTCAATGATGGCAATCTCGGCGCTGTTTTGCGTGCCCAACGCGCAAACAGAAACACCTAGCTGTTACATACATCGATTCTCGTTTTTGTATGATTTCAAAAACTGGATTGTTAGAAACAAGAACACAGAGAATGTGTTCAATGTTTTCTCCTACTGTCGCAAAAGAAAACTGAACTGACGTTTTGCCGCTGCTCACGGCAACAAGACTGGCTCTGAATGAGTTGTCTTTTATTTCAACGCAGACGCGATGGACATGCGAGCGGGATACTTTGGTGATGGAAGTGAGATCAAGTTGCCCGTTTCATCCCAGCAGGGAGGCTGGGATGGAGCGCAAGAGGGATTTCGTAACCAGCTTTCGTCCCATGACGCAAAGTTCTGCGTGTAGCGCGTATATGCTTCCCTGTCCAGACGTGTATGAATGTTTTAAATCAATTGTTTGTCAAATTCATTGTTCATAGCTCGCGAGATTTTTTTACCAGTAAATTTTTTGTGTGTGTCTTAAACTGCTTGTCATTCCTTCCTCTTTTTTTTATTTTTCCCCCTTGTGACTCGCCCTCCTCCGCACTTTTTCAAATTAATTGTTTGTCCTTGAAAAAAAACGAACAGCGCGAACGAAACAAGACTCGAGGAATAGAAACACGCAGAACACAAACGGGCGCTGAATACCAACTGTTTATTTTTCGAGCGCACAAGCAAATTTACACAAAAAAACAGAACAAGTTTCTAGGATAAAAAGATATGGATGGCAAAAAACAAAAACATGGTCAACAAGTTTTTAAATAAGAGAACCCGTCTTAGAATTGGATCTCCAGTGACAAGGATGGTGTGCTTATGCATTTGTCATTCGCTTTCTCGATGTAATAGGCTTGTATTATCTCCCTCCCGCTTTTATCTGAAGCTCGCTTAAGAAACCTTGTTTCTTCCAGCAGTGGATGACAGCCGCACCTTTTACAATGGTCGGTCATGTGACCACCTGAATTGCTGCTTACTACAAGTCGGTGTTCTCTTACCCGCTCATTAAAGCATCTGCCCGTCTGTGCGATATAGACATGACCGCAGTTCAGTGGTACCTCGTAAATATCGGTACCTCGTAAATATCTGTTTGATAAAATGTTTGATAACGAGATTCATTTCTTAGACGGGTCCTTGTAATCAGAAACTTGTTGATCATGTTTTTCTTTTTTGCCATCCATATCTTCTTATCTTGAAACTTGTTCTGTTTTTTGTGTGTATTTGTGTGTAAATTTGCTTGTACGCTCGAAAAATAAACAGTTGGTACCCAGCGCCCATTGGTGTTCTACGTGTTTCTATTCCTCGGTCCTGTTTCGTTCGCGCTGTTCGTCTTTTTTCGTGAACATGAACCAACTAACTCGCACCAGAGACTTGCCGATTGTTTGTCAAGTTCTTTGTTCATTTCGCGTGGTTTTTACCAGTGATTTTTCTTTGAGCTCACCCCGCCTGTAATGCCTGTTGTCCAGGCCTTTCATGTATTCAAATAAATAAATAAATAAATAAATAAATAAATAAATAAATAAATAAATAAATAAATAAATAAATAAATAAATAAATAAATAAATAAATAAATAAATAAATAAATAAATAAATAAATAAATAAATGTAAAATTTCGAGAAATGTTACCTTCCATGATGCAAATTTGATTAAGTTGTTTATGAATGGAAATCGAAAATTTTAAGAAATTCCAAGTCGAAAAAGAAAAAGAAATGTGGCTACATTAGGAACCTGAATGGCGAGCGAGGGTGTTTTATAATGAAATTGAACAGACTGACGTGTTTTATGTTATAAAGGGCCGACTATCGTATTCCCCCCAAACGCGATATCAGCTCAACCGTTGCAGCCACTCTGGAAATTCAGCGTTGATTTTTTTCTTTTTTCAAACGTCATGGGAATATTCTGCTGCTTCCAAAAACAGCGCCTCAATCAATTTTCATGCGTGTCAGAGTATACCTCTTTGGTGCATCTTTTACGCTCCCCTTATATTCGCGGTCGGAAACAGCGTGGGATTCTTCTGGGCCTACCGGAGAACGCTGGTGCCTCGGTTTTCAGTTTCCATTAAAATACGCTTCCACGTATAGGCATGGTACTACGATTTCACTCTGCTATAACAACTACGTTTCATTAAAAGTTCTAAGCGCGTCTTTTTTTATTTACGACGACGTTTACAAAACCGCGATGCCAGCCGCCGTGTTGTGCTTTCGAAAGCACAGGCGAAGCATTTGATTCCAACGGAACATTTTGGCTAATTTGTTTTCCATATGGTTGCGAACAATACCAGCGTTGGAAAAATCTAAGCGAGCTCGCTATGCAAATGTTAACGCTTGCTCGTAAGAGAAGAAAACAGTAGTAACCCTTTCGGCCCTGGTGGTGTCAATTGACGCCATCACCTAAAAGTTCCTCTAGCGCATAGAGAACAAAACCAAAACTCCTAGTTTTCTGAGGAATTGTCTTTAGTGATGCCTGCTGCGATAGATATCAGTGTTTCTTCATTTTAGTGGGGCTGGGGCGGTATTCCCGTGTTTTGTCCCTTTTGTGTCCCTTTCAGAAGTGTCCCTTTTGAGCGAGCCCTGATTGGCTAAAAGCAAACATCCGGATGTGACGCCATGCAAGCACGGCGGAGCTATGAGCCGTGGCTACTCGGAACAGACGATTGGGAGCAGATGATTTTTCGTCGCCTTATTGTTGGTTCGCTCGTAGAACAATAAACACATAAAAGATACTCTGATACGGTTTCAGTTCTTTAAAAAGCGTTTGCAAGAACAGTTACGGTATTTGAATCAAAGGCCCACTGCTTAACCGGAAGTACGTCACGATCAAAGGGACGCAAAAGGGACGTTTTCAAAAGGGACAGTTACGAGAATACCGCCCCTGGGCTCTACAAAGAAGAAGAAACTCCGGTGAAGACGAAATCACGACATTGAGGCTGAAAAAAAAAAAAAAAGGTGATCTGAGCTTTATTCCCAAACTTGTGAATCTGTAAATACGTGCATTACGAAGCTCATTTTCTGTTTGTAGGTCATTATGCAAACGTGATGTCTCTGCTCAACACAAAATTTTTAGTTGTCAAATGTCCTAATTAACTGCCCCATTAATAAATCTGCTAATATTCGCACTTCCAGCTCTGTTTTTCGTTTGTGGGCTTACGGGACCCTAAAATTTAAGAAAACACACAGAAAACATTATTTTGCTCGAAAAAAAAAATCAAGGCTGAAAGGGTGTCTTCGTTACTCCACCGGCCGGAAAAAGCCTGTCGTCACATTTTTATACCGGAGCCAGTTGTTTATGAAACCGTATTGTCATTGGCGGACGGAAAAACATGCCTCGTAACGCGACCGCAGGTCGCGTGCTTCTTTTTTCGATTCGTTCCTCTTTTTCCCGCGAAAACAGGTTTTTGCTTGACTTCCCTTTCCCGGGGCGTTCATTCCCAGGTACCTCGCTGGCAAGGCTGAGCGCGCGCGCGTGCCTACAGGGAATACGGAACGCGAAACCGAGATTGCGAAGCAAGCGACTCGGAAGCCGGGGGGAAAGAGGGAAGTGGAAAGCCGGTGCCAGCGTACACGCACCGTCTGCACGGCAAAACCTCGCTCATCGATTGGCTGTGCCGGCTCATTCCGATTCAAGGTTACGCCTAGTCACCCCTCACGCCCCGCTCTTGCCGCTTTGCGCCCCTTTTTAGTTCCCAAAGGGCCTATTGTTTGTAATTTGCTTCGGGAATTATTTCTCCCTGCTACCGTCTTCTTTCCGCACGCGCGAATCTGGTTATCGGGCATCCGACGCACGCGAGAGGGGCGCCGGTGTTTGCTGCAAGCGGGGAAAGGAATACGCCCAGCCTGTATTGTGAAAAAATCGAGTGAGCCGAGTGAAATATTTAGCGCGACCTCTCTCTTGCACTGACAGTAATACCGAAGCTCGTTCAATAACGATTTATTCCTTCTCCTACCTCGCTCTAAAGTAGTGCTTTTCGGAGCTACGTTATACCTTTCTGTGTTCTTTTTTTTTGTGTGTGTGTTGAGATAAACGCTGCTGAGTTCAAGTTACGAAACTCCTAATATTTGGCTGAGAAAGGTTGCGAACCGACGTGGAGGAAAGAGATCCCAAGAGCACATACAGACACGAATTCCTGAACTTTGCCCCAACACATCGGAGCAGTTGTCTTTGTGTGTGCGTGCGTGTGCGTGTTTAGTTGAGAAACAAAACATATGCTTTAATCTGTGGTAGAACGGAAAAAAAGAATGCAAGATGACTAGTAGCAATCTATGAGCGCAGATTTGAAAGCTTACATCAACCCATGAGTGAGTGAGTTAAACACTTTATTAAAGACGAGAGGCCATGAGGCCCTGAGGGGAAGTGAGGATGGGAAGGGGAAAGGGGGGGGGGACCCATGTGTGCAGGCAGTCGCACTACTATAAAAGTCGATACTAACGATTCAGATCCCGTCTACTTGCAATCCTTCCGCCGTAGTAAAGTTCCTCCCGCACCAAAGCCGTGAAACAAAATCTCGCTTTTAGAATTTGTGCTGACATGTTGCGAGCTTTACCCTTTGCGCAACTCAGACCAACTTCGCCTTTATTTTTGGTGGCTGAATTAAGTAAGCCTATTCAGCTTGGCGCAAGTATGGTGACGAATTTAACTGAATAAAAGTTTAGTAAATTAGTCAAAGCTTGGCTGATGGCCAAATTGCCTCTAAATATCCCAGTGGCAAAGTAGGGCGCATTGCAATTTGTGCGTGGGGCGATTGGATGCGATACGTCTGAACTGCTGCGTGCGTTAAACGAACAAAGACACTCCAAGGTCCCCCGACCCATTTCATTTTGTCCACGTTGCGAATGAAGACAAATCAAAGAATTGGGCTTGCCAGCTCAATTACATGCGTAGCTAGCATTAGCTATAGGATAGGAAGGCAGCTTGTATGGCCCAACGCAGCTGAGCACTATAAGGCTAAGCTTTACCTTCATTTCTGTGCCACAATTAAGCTTCAAGGAGAGCAACGGTTTTTCTTCTGACCTTGCTGCGGGAAGACAAGAAAAAGCGAAAAGTAAAGCCCCCAAACAAAACGTGCAAAACAAGAATCATGGCTTCCTGTATCTCGTACACAACGACACTGCTAGTTCATTCATATCACAAGCCGAACGTAACATCTCACAATTCGGCGAGACTCAGCGCTCGGAAAAGGAGCTACGCATTACTCGGCGTTTTGTTGAGGTTTAAATTTCCACTTCTAAGCAGTCGTGACGAGCGGCTCTCACCGCACAGGCGAAGCACGCTGCGTGGGCGCCTCGAGGCAAAGCACGAGAGAAGCCTCCATATTGAATGCAGCGCTGCGTGACTCACAGCGTTGCCAAAGCGGCCAAACCTTTTTTTTTTTTTCCGTACACGAGAGAAATAGAGGCAGACAACGGGGCTGGCACTCACATTCGTCGACCGCCTTGATCTGCGGGCTGTCGTCGTGGTGGAAGCTGTGCTGGGATACGCGGAGCTTCATCGCGCCTTGCGTGGCCTACTGGGCGATGACTTCAACCCGGCGGAGCGCCTCGGCTTCTCGACGATCCTTTTTTCCTCGGAGTGCGAGCAGCGTTCACCAGTTTCGTACCACACGCGCCGGCCCACGATGAGCGCTTACATGGTGGCCACCAGGCGCCCGCTGTCTTCTGTAGCGGCCCAGATTTTTAGGCTTCCCGACGAGAGATAGTCACCGGCCGGACGGGGCAAGCAAAAAACTAAATCTGCGCAGTTCTGGTGCCAATTGTTGGGAGCCTCGTTGCGAGAGCGCTTCCCGAAGGACGAGCGATCGATAACATGGCGGGGGCAACAGCAACGCTAGACGTCGCCATGGGGACCTGACGTCCCCGCGGCGGGACGGAGCCATTGGTTCGCGGGTAGAGGGGGGCCTGGACCGTGGTTGAACAGCGTTGCCAGGCGGGCGTGCCTCCGTCGCCGCTTCCACCGTTGTGTCCAGGATTTGGCGGCAATATGAAAGCATCGCCGAGCAGTAAACGTTTCTGTTTGGGATACACGATGCACTCATGTCACCATGCAGGCAACTAGTTTTCAAGAAAAGCACTGCAGTTAGATTGACAACGCCACGTGACCGCATGTGTCTCGCAAGCCATAAGCCGACGCTGCAACATTGCGGTGCGACTTTAAGTTTCAAGCTAAAACACAAGTTTTGTGGAGCTTTACCTTACTGACCAATGGCCACACCCACAAGAAGTCACCAGAACGCGAAGCAACGCCTGACATAGAAATGCGTCGTGGTAGTCCGCCTTTTATCCACAGCGCGCATTCTGCCTGCCAGGCTGTTCTAAGGAGACAAAGGAAGCAGCCGCAGGAGATGCGCCAAAACTCACGTGAAAAGTTTGCTGAAATAGTATAAAAGCAACGCTCCGGGTGACAAACAATTGCGTTAAAACAGTGAGCGTGAACGAATGTCAAAGTCAAGTGAGTACTTGCAAGAATGCCAGAAATAAGTTGCCACCGAGGCGTAACATTTACATTAATTGATAGGTTAATGCCGAAAGTAGTCAATTTTAGTATTCCTTTACTGCACTTTTGTGTGTGTGTGTGTGTGTGGGAGGGGGGGGGGGGGGGTGCGAGCAGGAGAGAAGATACTTGCGGTGTTCCGGACCTCGCATCTGTATGCAGATCTGCAACCGTGTTGAACGGGGTGTGCGTGTAAATTGTCAAAGACGGCTTTGTTACATGTAGTTCCCTTTGGATGCACACCGACTTGCTGGCGCAAAGGTCACGCCAGAAGCTGTCCCAGTGAACCCGCACACGAACCGCATTGCGTTAAACGCTCGTCGGCGCTTATTTTTAAGCTGTGAACAAAAAATGCTACTGCGCTTTCAGAACTGCAGGACCTACCTCAAGCCTATTTACTGCGACAATAATTCGCTTCCTTTTCATCTTGACTACCATGCTGAGACCGCACCCTTTTTCTTAGGTAACGCAACTTCGCATACAAAAGATCCCACCGGCCTTTTAATGGAGTGGTGCTGAGTGCATGCAATGAAACGCGTAGCTGTCGCTTTGACGTTTAATGACTTTAGCGATTAGAAATTTAGTGCATCGCATCACCCATTACGGCCCCGCGTCATAGCCTTACCGAATGAAAACAAAGCTCACCTAAATTTTCGGCCTCCCTCAACCAACCAACAAGACAAGAAAAAACAAAGCGCAAGTGACTCTATTGAATCGTGATAGCAGATATATGATTAAATAATTATTCTACAATCACACAGCCTTCTGAGCCAGCAAGCAAGCCATCCAGTGAGCGGGACAGAGTGGGAGGACATGAGGGCCCGGCGGTCTGGCTAAGGTGGCTAGAATCCTTAGTCTGGCTGCAGTACGGGCGAGTAGGCTTGGGTTCCGAGCGGGCGAGCAGGCGACAGACCGAGCCCAACCGGCGGTACGTGACCATGAAAGCTATCGGGAAAGTAAACAACAAAGCGCGTGACACAGTGAGCGAGGCAGAGTTAGTTTCGGGTATAACGGGCTCCACTGAAGCCTATGTTCGAACTGACCGTTGGCCTTCGAAATTTCCCTATCCTAAAGCTGGCTTCGCCGCGCATACAGTCCTTATGTGGGGGAGTACACGCAGGCAGGCAGGCAGGCAGGCAGGCAGGCAGGAAGGCAGGCAGGCAGGGTGACGACACTGGCAGCGTGTGTGTGGGCTTGATAACACAGCTATGGTGGAGGCTGCCGAGCCGGGAAAAAGAGAGGGGGGTGGGGATTGCGGCACTGCCTGAGCACACTACCAGCGACTGTGGCGATGCCAGTCAGGCCACTATGATGGTTATACCGAACGCTTCTGTTGGCTTGCTTTACCATCGTGCTCAGCGTGCGTTTCTTTCTCACGAAAATCTACAGCCCTTTCTGCTTTAACAGCAGCAGCAACTCACGTGGTTTGCATATCGGGCGCCCACAAACCAATCCTGCGGGTCAGCCTGATGTGTGTGCCAATGTTCCCGCCCTCGCCAGGTGGTTTCTGTTTTGAAGTTCTATGGGTAGAGACGGTATTTCACTGAACGCAGCCTAACCTTCACTACTCGTCAGAGCCGAAGCGACCACACTCCGCCGGCTACAGGCCAACTCCTACCCGCACTGTACCCTCCCCCACCATATCTACCCCACCCAGTATTATAGTACCTGCCACTTCTGCCCCCAGCCAAGCACCCTGTACCATCTGGTCTGGGAGTGCCAACAATCCCCATCCCTCACACCCAATCCCCGTCCCACGTACGAACAGTGGGTGGACCGGCTGTCCAGCTCGGACCTCTCTACCCAGCGCATGCTGATAGAGAGGGCACGAGCACCCAGCAAGGACCAGGGCATCCCGGACTAGCGGACGCCCCCCATCGGTGGTACTCTCATCATCCTGCACAATTAAGCTCCAAATTAAAGATGTTTATCTCTCTCTCTCTCTCTCTCTCTCTCTCTCTCTCTCTCTCTCTCTCTCTCTCTCTCTCTCTCTCTCTCTCTCTCTCTCTCTCTCTCTCTCTCTCTCTCTCTCTCTCTCTCTCTCTCTCTCTCTCTCGTCAGGGCCAAATACTCCAATATTTCAACGAGCTGAAAGTTTAATCAAAGAGAATTTTCGATTGTGCGCTGTTCTATGATTAAAAAAGCAGGAAAAATAAAAATGAATATTTGCACTTGCACGTGTCTAACATTTGAATGTGCTGCTCCTGGTCAAAGGCTGCGTTCATATACTCAAAGGAGGCAGCGTTCAAATACCACTAGTGTGCTGCTAAACTTAGCTCCCATTATTTTCAGGCGAATTCGCTGTAGTTACGAAAGGCAAAACAAGAAATAACACGGAAATGCACATTTGCACGCTGTTTATCGAAATGGAATTTGTCTGCCCTTATAAAGCCACAAGCTGAAATGACAAATTTCCCATTCCCTGTGGGTTTGCTATAAGTGGCTCATGTTTTGGGTTTTTTGTTTTGTTTTGTAAAGGAGGCTAAGTGTCTGTTGGCTTGGTGGGTAAGTGAGCCGGACCAGTTAATCACGTACCATGATATAACTGCGAATTACCGCCTCGCTCACCGTCATTACCATCTTGCCCATCCTAAGCTAACCAACCATCAGCTAGGAGCACTTATGGCGATTCCCGCAGGCGAGCTTGGCCTGCCGAGCACTACTGCACTGAATTTACCGCTCGCTATTCTCTCGCCCAATTGTCCACACTGTGGGGACCTAGCCACGCTGATCCCTTAGGTTCAAAGCTGCACAACTTTGAACTTAGGTTCAAAGCTGCACAAAGCAGGTGCATGCTAGTGTGCCATATTGATGCGCGGGGATCGCAGCACAACGTCAGACAAAAAACACGCAAAGAGGGGGCGGGGAGAGACACAGACGGTGCTTGCCTGTGTCCTCCCTTGTCAGAGCCCTTACACTCTGTGAAAAGCCTGTGTGTGTTTCGCCCGGTTTTGCTCTCTATGATCACCACGAATTCGTACCAACTAGCCCAGCTCATCACACTTCTGCATTCTTCTTTCTTCCTTTCCCCCCTCCCCTAACAGAGCAGCATGAAGGCGATTTTGTACGCCGGCTAAACACTCTGTTTTCTAATAAAGAGCTTCTCTCTCTCTCTCTCTCTCTCTCTCTCTCTCTCTCTCTCTCTCTCTCTCTCTCTCTCTCTCTCTCTCTCTCTCTCTCTCTCTCTCTCTCTCTCTCTCTCTCTCTCACACTCCTGCATTGACGTCACCGTGTAGTTCTTCAAGTTAGCGTCGCTAGACGATTGGAACTGGGAGATGCAACTGGGTTTCACCGCAGTTGCAGCATTGTCATAGCTTTGGTGCACAAGGCAATTATGTACCGAGGGTAAAAGATAACTTCAAGGCGCTTACCTGTAGCGAACAATTTTATTTTGCAGTTGTCATCAGCAACTAATGCGTTTTTTACTCGTCTGTGAAATATACATATTCATTACGCTTGTGGATCAACATTTGCTATTGTCACTAATATCTGTGTTATTGTTGACGGGCTTGAAATCCTTCATTAGCCGTTATTACCTCGCCTGAATCGCATGCAACACAGCGTATCAACATAACCTCGCTGAGAAGCGTCTGTCGATAACGCATCGCCGCTCCTTGCCATTACCCGCCGCTCTAACCCTAGGCGCTTTTCTTATAATTAATATCGAGATTTTTTCTAGTGGCAACATGTAAAGGAGCCACTGACTGCAATGACTTGTGTTTTGGAAATCTGAAACTGTCCACAGACATATAAGCGAATTGGCAACGACGACGCCATTAAGGGATTAACGACGCAGCCAAGAGACTAAATGCATGCGTTTCGTCTTCCCGTTACTCCTTATAGATCGGTGGGGACGAACAGTTAGTCCGCATTTGTGCACACGGCACACACTCTGCTACAGATACTCCCATTGAAGATGAACTGTTGCCCGCGAAGACTATAACATCTGTATTTTAGTCCCTGTTTTAGTCCTTTTTGCCTAAGAGTGTAGGGGAGCAGGTGCGCAGCAGAGGATGGTAGTATAGAGATCAAGAAAACTGCGAGGGCTTGGCCGTCAGTGGAGGTGCGCGCGCCTCCCCTGTTATCGGTCGTCCCGTCCTTCATGAGGCGAAACCCTGCGAGTCCGTACGATTCACGCTCACAGTCACCGCATTGCGTAGGAGCTCCGAATTAGAGGAAATGTTAAATATGCACTGAGTTAATTGCAGCGAGGCAAGGTCGGTGGCGGAGTGCTCTGGAAGCTTCCGGGGCAGCTCGGTCGCTCGCTACGATTGTTGCCGGAGAGATGCGTTGTCGGTTCGTAATTCACCTACCTCGGCCGTCACGCTGTCAATCTTCTGGCATTTTTTATGTCGTTGCCGGCGTTGAGATATCGCTCCACTCCGTTGCTACTCGTCGAGGCAGCGTCAGCTAGTTGGTACGCGCTTTGCAGAACGCGCTCAAGCCAGTTCTCATCAACCCAGGCGAAAAAAACAATTGGAGGCCCAATTGGACTTGCCGAAAACACGATTGGGCCAAATGGAACCATGTTCATTTTAAAATGGTTCCATTTGAACCAATTGTGTTTTAGGCAGGTCCAAATGGTCCTCCCATTGTTTTTTTCGCCTGGGAAGTCATCGGAGGCGTCGCCGGCGACTTTGACACATTTGCAGGGGTAATGCATGCTACATTTGCAGCACTCCATATATTGTTGGGGTCGACAATCGATTCGGAGCACTTTCCGCGCGCACGCTCCGGCGGCGCTTCGCTAGCCTAAAGGTGCCATCATGGTTTAGTCGATAATGGTGTTTCCGCTGATACTCGATTGTATACTGCACATACAATTCCATACTTTCGCAGAATGCCGTGTTTGGAATGTTTGGACGTGACCTAATATTTGGGGCTGCATTTTTCGGATTGAACGAGTTCCATTTGCGTTTGAAATTTTGAATATCTGCGTACCGCTGTAATTAGGGCTACTCCTTGGCTGCACAGCAAATCTGGTGTTTCCTGGTGAGGTGCGTGCATCCTCATTATCGATATCAAGTTATCAGTATCCTCATTATCAGTATCAGTATCAAGCCAGGGAGCTACCCGGGCCTATCGTTAAGCAACAAGAAAGGGGCGGTGGGAGACACGTTTGTTTCTCTAGCCACCTTGGAATGAACGGACTGCCAAAGGAGCTGTGACTTTTTGCTACTTTGGCTGTATTACTTCAGTCGTGGTTATGTCGGGTTTTCAAGCCAGAAATCGGCCCGCTCAGGTCACTCAAGCGGTACTTTTGTGTAGGCACACTTTGCTCACGCACCCTGAACAATGCGGCTGTCTCAAGGTTCCAGTGTCTCGCCGCAGGGTGCCCAACTGAGCAGCCTCCTGTTCCCCAAGCAGCTGCACCTCCTCCGTAAGCCCTGGTTGCTGTGCCAGATTGTCCTCCTGCAGGCACTGCGGCGCCATTTGAGGGCGTCGTGTCGGCCATAAAGGGAAACCGGGTGTATGTTGTTGATAATGATGATTAGAGGGCCTCCCTTTGTATCGGGACGTCGGTTGTCACCAACCGACTTGCCTATGTTATTCTACTTGTTTGCCCAATCCTTCCCTAACTTAATGGGTTAGGGAAGGGTTTTAAACTTCCCGGTTTTAAACTCCCATCGCTTCCCCCCCCCTCCCCCATATTGCTCATCCTACGCCCCACTCTCTTCCCTACTTTTCTTCCACCACCACTCCAGCCGCCTCTTCGTCACCTCTATGGCCCCGAAGTTGAGGCTCCCCCTCACACCAAATCACAAAGCCTCCGTCAACGTCGCTTCCCCTTCGCCCTGTCGTGGTCGCATCTCTGCGCAGTCTAGGACAATATGCCCTACGGGTTCCCGATCCCTGCCGCAGCATACACAAGTTTCGTCATGTTGCCTGTAGTTGGCCGTGTATGCCCATGCTTCAAAAAGCAATGCACTGTCTCGTGCATTGTCATAGAAACCTTCCTTCCTGATTCCTAGTTTCTCTGTTCCATAGGTCTCTGGGGTTTTTTCCCTTCCATTCTCTGCACTCAATTCGTCGTCTCTGCTGCTTTTACCTGTTTTTTAACTTTTGTGTATACCCCACTTTCCCCTACCGAATTTCCGTACCGCTTGGTCAGCTGCCTGGTCCTCCGTCTCCACCGCGTGTCCATGCTCCTCATATACAAGTACCTAAACACTCTCGCTGCCCATTTTTCCTCTTCCATGTCACGCAGTCTCTCCTCAAATTTTATGTTGCTCTGCGCCTCCCTTGCCTCAAAGGACGACCAGCCCATATCCCCTTGTACCGCTTCATTCGTAGTTTTGCTATGGGCCCCTAGGGCAAGCCTACCTACCGCCCTCTGATTTACCTCCAGGCCCGCTTGGGTCTCTGGTTTAATGTACCGAACCGAATTTCCGAAAGTCATTCCTGGTACCATGACCCCCTTCCAGACTCCCCTTACCACCTCGTATTTTTTGTAGCCCCGCAGTGCTCTATATTTCATTACAGCCGCGTTCCGTCTTCCTTTTGTTTTGAGGTGAGCCTCATGCACATGCGTGTAATCTGCGCCGTCGTTAAGCCACACTCCTAAATATTTATAGTCCTTTACACGTGGTACTTCTACTTGTTGAACTACTACGGATTTGTGCTCCGTGTCGTCGTTGAAAACCATGATCCCTGATTTTTCTTAGCTAAAAGATAGCCCAAGGTGCGTCGCTTCCTTCCCGCATATATTCATCAGGCCATGCATACCTATCCGGTCATCCGCCATCAACAATTGAGACATTTTTTTTACCTGAACTGGCTGCACTCGTGCAAGCAGTGAAGCATATGTACATTTTTTTTTACTAATTGATATCCTCAGTAGCACTCTGCACTGGTCTGCACGACACTGCACTAATGTGCACCAGTTCAGGTAAAAAAAATGCCCCTAATATGTCGTCTGCTTACATTAATCCTGGAATTCGCTGTTCCACCACCTGTACGTTTTTAATGTATGATAATTCGAATCTCAGCTTACTGCACTCTAACTTCCTTTCTTAAACCCGCCATGTAGATCATGAACAGCAGTGGAGAAAGAGGACATCCTTGTTTCAAAAATTCAAACCCTTGTAGGTGTGTACAGGCCTATTGTATGTTATCCCCTCCCACACTATTTGCACTTGGTTCTCCCGGTATAGCTGCCTGAGTAAGTTAATAAATTCTGCCCCCACTCCCTCGTCCTCCAGGATCCACAGCCGCTCCCTGTTTACATAATCATAAGCCGCTGTAATGTCCAGAAAGGCTAACCACAAAGGTCTGTTTTGCATCTTCGCCACCTCTATGCATTGGCTTACTACAAATAGGTTGTCAGCTAGTCTTCTGTCCTTTCGAAACCCATTTTGAAGTTCCCCTAGCACACTATTCTCTTCTACCCATTGCCCTAGTTCAAATTTCACTGCCTGCATTCCCAACCTGTATAGCACATTAAGCTCATCCTGCTAGTACGCCACGTAGCTTTTCTGAAATTTGGTAGAAAATAGCAAAAACGTGAAGACAGGTGTCCCCGCCACAGGCTATATCATGCAGCTTACACCCGAAGTGGTTAAAATTTTATGACAAATATTTCAGATACGTCTTCACCAGTTTATAAAAACTTAACTGGAAGTTGTTCTGGTGTCATGTTTTAACATCTCAGAACAAAAATAAATCTAGAAACAATATACGGGAGCTCAGCCGATAGATCACACAGCGACCCCAAATGTCAACAAGTTCGTTTCGGTTTCAGTGATATATATGGTGCAATACTTGGCCAGATAATTGTGTGACCTTTGTGCATACTCACTTTTAATATGACTCTATGTGTGCTAAAAAACACGGGAACGCTTATCCTGGCTTATTGTTGTATTCGGTGTCTTTTTAAGTACAAATTATAAGGACTATACCTCGAAGTCATGGAGATCGACAGCCGGGGGCCTTCTTTAGCAGTTGTTCAAAAGAACTCTGCTCATGTTGAAAGCAAACCAGTAGATGGCGCTAGGCACTTTCACTTCTGAATCGTACACGAAATGGAATACCGAACCCCGCACGTCATAGAAAGGCAGCAACAGGCAGCGCAACAGTCGCGGCACTCAGGGCTAACCGCTTTTTCCACTTCTTCAAGCGGTACTTTTAAAGGGACCCAGAAAAGTCTTTTGTAAAAGTTACAAAAGGCATGTATTGTCGCGTAGCACCAATACAGCGATGCAATGCCGTTGGAATTATTTATCTACATTCAGTATTAGCTGCACCAGAAGCAATTAAGTGCACCCCTCCCTCCTTGACGATCGATTCCTCCTCCCTCTCTGCTTCTTTCAAAGCAGCTGGAAACACTGGTAATAGCCATGTGACATCGCGACGCTCGACTTCCGTCCTGCGCTTGCGATCCTATCCTGGGGGCTTGCGTCCTGGAGGCTTGCGATCTGATGCAGCTGTGAGCCAATGTGTGAAGTGTGCGGGCAAGCCATATGGTGAACATTCCTGCCTTACAACCGCTAGGCACGCGTCAATCGCTGCGGACCCGCCTTTGCCTCGGGATCGCGCAGGAAGGAGAAAGAGCAGCCGGAAGCCAATGGCAGTGACGTTGCCGGCGGCCGACCTCGCCGGCGATTGGGCGAATCAGGGGGCGGCTCGCCGTTGCGTCAGCCGCGATCGCCGTTGCGTCAGCAGCGATCGGCTCGCCGCGGCGTCGCGCTCATCGGCTGACAAAGGCTATCTTCAAAAATTCTTTACAAATTATCCGTACAACGTATGGGGCTCACACGTGGCTCAAAAATATCCCGTTATGTCTTTTACCACCTGAATGCATTTGATTGCCACCTTCACAAAGCTTTTCTGGGTCCCTTTAACCAAGCTACAAAGGAATCATTTCCATTTGCCGCATCAGCATGAGAAAACGCGCTCTACATTTCATAAACACACGCCTGTGGAACGGCTTCGTTTTCCAATAGCGGATCTTTGTCGCTTTACTACAGGGAATATGAACAAGGGGACCGTAGCCCTCCCAAAACGTCATTTATTTTTTGGCTCGGTTGGTGGCTGCATTTTATTTTAAATGCAAAGCATTTCAGTAACTCACGATGTCACCCGCGTTGACGTCCGTCGTAGTCCGCACCGTCGTTGTCCGCACCCCTCCCCCTTACACTATATAAAAAAAATACTATCCGACGCCTGGTTTCGATCCCTCGACCCTGCGGGCGGAACGCAATGTACATGGTGCTCTACCCACTGCGCCACAAAGCCGACACAGAATGGGAGGCTACGAACGCGCCTGATATCCTTGACTCATTCAAACTACGTCAAGAAGCTGCTGATACAACGCATTCACTACCACCAACTCCCCAAACACTAAACGTTAACGCAATACACCCACCCCCTATGCGACGCATTTACTCGAGTCCCCCTCGCGGGGAGATAGGCCCAATTTTTTTGTAGGATAGAGGTCAACAGAATTTCTACTAATCAGCGTGCACATTACAATCAAACACATGCAACCAGAAGAAGGAAAAAGAACCTTTGGACCCCATTCAGGAACATTAGCAAGGAATATTACGAGCGAGTGGGCAGTTTTTCGTACCCCTTTTATTATTTTCAAGTGGGCTATATCGCGGCTTAAACTTTCCCCCACCAATCCCACATTCGCTTTGTGAGCACATACACAACGTTCAGAGCGAGAGAGAGAGAGAATAACTTTAATGAAGACCAGCGATGTTAGCCGAGCCGTCGGGCTGGCTTGCAACGCTAGATGACAGAAGAAAAACAAAAAGAAAAAAGAGAAAAAAAATGTGAAAACGAAAAGATGTCATTTGATGCGGCCAAAATTTTCAATCACAAAACTCTGTCCAGTTCTGTGCTCCGAAGAAACTCCAAAAGAGCTTTGACTGCACGTGCAGCCTTACTGGGACCCGACCTTGGACCCAAAACAGCCCTCAGCTCAAGTCCCGCACCAAGCTGCCGGCACAAAGATAATATATATGAGTTTCTGTCTGTGCACGGTGTGACACACGTATATAACATGATGGGTCACATCTGGAACAAAAATTTCCCCGCATTTCCCCGAGGGGAAGAATGTGAAAGTGCGAATGCACGAGTTGAATTTGCGCGGTTCGGTAATGTTCGCGAAAGAGAGATCACACACACACACACACAACTACAAAGAAAGAAAGATGCATTTATTCACAGACACCTATTTGTGTTGTTGTTGTACTTGATTGCTAGAGCGGATCTCAGCTTTGAAATTTCGTGTCAGTACTCCTTTAAGCGGGTGCATTAGCCCTTCTCACGCCCGATTCCTGGCCAATCCCCCATGTGGGTATGTGCCATGTCAGCGGCCAGGCAGCGCGCGCCCATCTCCCCCCGTTGCCAAGGAAGACGAGGAGATTCCTGGCCAATCCCCCACGTGGGTATGCTATGCGGACATCGCCGGTGGACGCAGGTTCAGGGTCGCTTAAGAAGTGCATTCGCACTTAACTGGCCAATCCCCCACGTGGGTATGTTATGCGGACATCGCCGGTGGACGCAGGTTCAGGGTCGCTTAAGAAGTGCATTGCACTTAAAAGAGGTGAAGATGCCTGCTGGATTTTGTACAGGTAATGTCCCATGTAGGCCACATTCAAGCGCAGCCTATGCAGAATGGCTTCCTCGCGCTTGCTAAGTCCAGGTGGCATTCTGAAGGTGCGCTTGGGATCAGTCTCATGAAGAGATGCGTATTGCTGCTTTTCATCAGTTCAGATAGACATCTGCGCATTCCATGAGGTTGATGAGGCGAGTGCAACCTTTCCCGTGAATGGGATCGCCACAGCTTCAGTGCAGAGACCGTGGGCAGATGAGGCGACTTTGTCAGCTGCGTCGTTGCCGGCAACTCCGCAGTGGGCAGGAAGCCACTGCAGCCCTACGCTGGGTCCCCTTCGTATGGCTTGTAAGTGCAAGAGATTGATTTCCGAAGCCAGCTGTTCTTTTGGAAGCGACTTCAAGCTTTCGAGTGCTGACCTGGAGTCTGTAAATACAGCCCATTGATCGGCCGGCTGCTTTAGAATATACTGAAAAGCAGCGCGCGGCCCAGCCAGCTCAGTAGCTGTCGTCGAGGACTTGTGGCTCAATAGGGCGCAGATGGCAGTGAGCGACGAAGGAATCGAGATCCCTATCGCCGACGATGTAGCTGTCACTGAGCCGGCCATCATTGTATACACATGAGTGTGGCTTTTGTATTGGTTGTTAATATGCTCCAAGGCAAATAACTTTAGAGCCGGGGCTGGTATATCCGCCTTCCGCTTAAATCCAGGTACCGTGATGACAATTTTCATAGGAGGGAATAGCCACGGAGGGTGAGGAGAAGAGGCTGAAGGCTGACACTGGGAGGGCATAGCGCGCTGCACTTCAGAGGCCCAGGCGGCAGCAAGAGGATGCCCATGTTGCCTTGCCACAACGCGCAGGCGCGTGCGAAGTTGCTCCATTGCCTGCAAAGCAGTGGGCGGAAGCCGTCTGCTCTCTGTCATGGTTCCCATTGTGGAGGTGGTCTTCGGGACACCAAGACATATCCTCAGTATTCGGGCCTGCAACCCCTCTAGTATTTTAGAATTCCCTTTGGAAAGAGAAGTCAGAGCTGGGAGGCTATAGCGAAGTAAGCCTTCGCCAGATCCATCAGTGCTGTTGGAAAGCATGCTGAAGATGTGCGCGAATGACGTTAACTTCTCTTTTAGGCTTCGGATGTGAGGCGTCCATGTCAGATGGCGGTCGAAGGTAACACCCAAAAACCTGTGATGGGTGACATACGGTATCGCAAAGGATCTACAGGATCTCTCAGGGGAAACCATTGCAGCTGTAGTGGCAAGCCTAGCCCCTAAAATAAAATGCGGCAAGAATACATCTGGTATCAAAAAGGACTCTGAAAGGGTGAGATTGGTGCCGGTCCCTTACTTTAACTGCCTCTCCCATGACTCCGAAATATGGCTGGGTAGTGTCGTGCTTTCAGCTCCTCACATTGGCATAGATGTGACTCTGTCATAAGACCTGGGTCCTTAAATGGTAATCAAGTTGCTTTGTGCCTTGCTTCACTGGCGTATTTTTGCATCCTTAAGTGCCCCATTTTGCAAAATAAGTGTCGCTGTTGTAGTTGTCCTGCTAAGGAAATGGCGGCCTCTTCGATTAACTCTTTCGCTACCGCGCCTATCAAAATCGATCAATTTGATCGATACTTTTGGGAGCGCCTTTTCATAGCGTTCCAGGCGTTTCTCGAACAAGTAAAGCTGTTCGGAGTTAGATCAGAAAATGGCCTTTCAAAATCAGTTTTGTTTTCATTTTTGCTACGGAAACGTGATTTTTGACACGCTTTTGAATCACCTGGTTGTGGAAAAGGGGCGTGGTCATCGCCCCTCAAGGCTACCAACGAAGAATGCGTGCAACTCGTAATTACTCTGCACCAGCGCTTGTTTTTTGCTATCAGGGCGTGAATGGGGAACTAGCAAACGATTTTCAATCGTCAGGTTCACGCTCTGACAGTAATAATCCCAGAAATCGGCTGAAAATGTCAAGCAGTGCCTGGTTGCCAAGCTACTTTATGATTTTAGGCAGTTTTATTGCCTTTGCGCAAGTTGTCCTAAGTACTCTGGTAGTTCTACTTACCCCAGGACCATTCCCAAACAGTTTACAACAGTTTTGGTTTCGTTTCTGCATCGCGAAATTCATATTTAGCGCAACTACGCAGTTACCCAACTTCAAGGCTAACTGCCATGGCGCCTGAAGCGTCCGCGACTGATCCTCGAACAAAGCACGCCGCTCCTCATTTCCGCCCACCCTAACCCGATTTCTGCGATAAGAACTTCAGATGCAAGTCAAAAGGTCACACCCAGTCGCCAGATATCTGTTCCGCCGAGGACAGCGCTTCAAACCGGCCTTACACTGCCAGCTGTTCGCCTTCCAGTTTCGTTTTCATGCGAGGGTATATCCGGGGGCCGTATTCTGCTGGTCATCCGACGCGCGCCGGAACGATTTCCGGCGCCCTTCCGACGCGGTTGTTTAGAGAGAGGAGAAAGTGGGCTCTCACGATTGGCTCGGAGCGGAAAACGTCAGCCGGCCTACGTCACGCGGCTATATTTTGCCTATTTTTTGGTGACGTCACGTAGCCAAAGGCTCCCGCTCGTTCTCCCGCGACCGGCGGGTGAAATCCGGCGCGGTTAAGAGCGCATCGGATTGTACGATGGCTGCGTATATGCCGCCTGTGTTCGCACTTTTGTTGGAGCTGCTGGAGGAGGATCCCGTGCCTGAGCGTCGACTGAGTGACGGCGACTTTCAGCGCCGTTTCCGTGTCAACAAGGGCCCGGCGCGGATGCTGTGCGACGCACTTAACGAGCACGTTAGGCCTCGAGGTGCGACGGGGCTATCTACGGAAGCGAACGTGATGTGCGCTCTGAGGCTCTTCGCTACCGGCAGCTTTCAACAGATTGTCGGTAGCGGTGATACTCTTGGCATGACGCAGCCGTCGGTCAGCCGCAGCATTCACGCCGTTGCCAAGGCGCTGAAATTGGAAGCCCTTATCGGCCATCGAGGTGCAGCGAAGTGTCAACAGATACGAAGGTGCTGTGCGTGCTGTGTCCCTCTTCGCAACTGACAGTTTGCAAAGCGTTTTCTGCCACCATGAAACACTGTCGCACCCGGACGCCAGTCGCAGCGTTCACACTGTGGTGTCGGCACTGACGGAGCTCCGACACACGAGGATTTTGGATACCCCGGCGACGTAAGCACGGTGTAAGTACGACTTGTTTCTGGCTACGTTTGTTACGGAAGCAAAAAATTGTTTTGCATCGAAGGGAAAAGGAGCGCGATGTCTGAAAAGCAGTCACTGAAATGTGTTTGTTTTGAGCGGTGTGGTGTGGTGGCAGTGATCTCCCATAAATTTCGCAATTGTGCATGATCAAATAGTGTGTCAAAAAAAAAAAAAAACTTAGCAGATGCATGCATATGTAAATAATCTTTTAACTCTCCGGCCTATGTTCGCTTAAGTGAAATGATATCGAAAAGGTATGTCAATAAATGTAGCTAAAATGAACACGTTCAGAGGTATCGAATAGGGTGGCGTCTTGAAAGAAAAAAAAGCTTATAAAGAAAGATAAACAGGTGTATTGTGTTGGTCGTCTAACTGACTTCATAAAGAACCGTGTAATATATGCGTAACGTATATCGCCCTCGCCCCGCCCCCATCGTGTGTCAACTGCTTCGGCGCCTTCACTTCGGCTGAGATGTTTCCCCCTGCTTGACACATAGTGAATAGGTGACAAGTTCAGCTTGTCGGCTCGTTTTAAGGGTTTATCGATTTCGAAATGCGGGGAGGGGAGGGGTTGTATTTCGCAGTTGTACCGCATAGATGGGTGGGAGGGCCCTTATCTATAGTTGTAAGTAACCAATTTTCCTCTCAGGTCGCCTGCATGCTCTAATTCCCCTGCTACGCGAAACAGCGACGATTAAAAAAAAAGGCACATACAACACGGCGATGTCGTTTGTCGTTGCATGCAGTTGCGGAGTGAATCAGTTCCAAGTAACCCAATTCTTTATATTCTTGCTCTTGTTTATTACCTTTTCCTTTTTTCAAACTGTGTACTTGTTTAATGCTTTAGTACATATTTGTGTTATGTATTTCTTTCAGGTGTGCGACGCCAGTATGAAGGCCCTGACCGTGACTGCCGACTACAGTGCCTTTGTGTGACTGGCTGTTCACTTTTGCCCGTGACGTGTAAAGCCTGGCGAGTTCTGGGGTTGACGGTGGCCACCTGCTCGAGTCGTGGCTCATGACACCCCCTGCTCGTCGTCCAGGCCCCAGACACCTGAAGAAAAGTACAATGCCGCACATGCTTCGATGTGCTCTGTCGTGAAGTGCAGCATTGCAGTTCTCAAGAGCTGTTTTCCTTGCCTGCAGTAGCACCAGCTTTTCTTCATAGGCCTCTTCTGGCAGCCAACATTGTCAGTGTGTGTTGTGTGTCTGCCTGTTGGAACGACTGACGACAATAGCTGCAGCAGCACCAAGGGACGAGGGCAGTGATACAGACGATGCGGCTGATGAGGTGCCTGCCCCCGACAGGAGCAAGAAGCTCCTGAAGGACAGGGCAACCAACGCATCTTCAGACAGCTTTGTGGCACTAAACATGTCATTTTTAACTTTCGTTTCTGATTGTGTGTGGTGTGCGGTGTTTGTTTTGTCGGGAGAAAATTGTTTTGTTGTTGTTTCATGTAGCATATACTTTGCCCTGACGCGACATTGTTTCCTGTAGAGAAGCTTCTTGTCGTTTTGTGTTTGACATGGTTGTGTGAGGACAACAGAGAAAGTTGCTTTGCTTTCGACCACTATATACTATGTCTTGACACGGTGTTGCTTGATCTGGGATAGGCCGTGACTACTGTTTTGATGGGTCGTGAGGCCTTGTTGTGGGTATAGAGACCGGTCAAGATTCTCTTGAGAAAATTCTGTTTATTACACTGTAACCGTCATTCTGCTGTGAAGCAAAGAATGATGATGCATGTACCACAAACAAAAAAAAATAATCAGTATACTACGGAATCTTCTGGACACAATTAGTTCAATCCAGTCAAGAGTTATATTATGACATAGCACAACCATTGCACGGTGACTTTGTTTGGAAATCTCTGACAGATCATTTTACTTAAGAGAACACGATATGCCAGTATGCATCTCCACTGTTGATACAAAGAGTAAACATGCTTAAAATATTGGAGGCTGTCTCTTAACAAAGAGTTCACTGTCATGGTTTACTCTGACATTCTCATGATAAGTGGAAAAATGGTCACAAAAGTTTCATTTACCCCACCATTGCATGTATTCTAGCACTCAGTGCTTTGATGACTGCTTGCTTAGATTTTTAAAGTGATATTGCGATTTTTTCTTTCATGAAGGACACCTGCTTGTAAAAAATAATTATGATAAGCCAACAGCAGCATCTACAAAGGCGTATTGAATTTTTCCTCAATAAATCAGGGTGTTACAAGTTATGTTGAACTGTTTCCTTTTCCCCTGCATGCAGCAGCACCGTCCAAGAGTAACCAACACTGGGAAAAAATAATCGTGACAAAATCAACTATAGCATTTCTGTAGTACACAGCCTTATTTAAAGTGCACAGAAACCAACGTAACTTCATTGCAAAAATAAAGAAGGGCACATTGATGTTTGTGATGCAATGCCAAAACTGCTTTCTCTACTCCAGCTTGTTAAAGTTCTCATAGTTGGCATCTATTCTTGTTGAGGCCCACAGTACTGGTTGTTTGTTCAGGGCCTTCCACAACCAGCAGCTCTCCAGCTCCAGTGTGCCTGAAAATGTGTTCATTATGAGCTTAACGGCCAAAAAACAATAAGGGGTTGAAAATTTGGTCTCTATCTTAGTTAACGAAGCGTATTGCGGTATACTTTACCTATTTAACCCTGAAGGGTAGAGGCATTAAATAGGAAAATGGAATTACAAAATATGCTAACGTAAGAATACATTGCAGGTGCTCAATTACAAAAATTGCACCTCATTGCACAGTCACTGAGTTGTACCTATGCTTGTAGAAACAAGTGATTATTGTGGATGGAAACAATACCTGCGGGAAGGCGGTTTGATTCTCGGGATGTTTTAAGAAAAAAACTGAGCAAACTACTTCAAGTTCCATGCTTAAGCACCAAATTTGTGGGCGTGGTCGATTTGACGTGATACAGGCTTAGGCTGTTAGAGCAGTTCGTCACGCAGAATAGCATATTAATATAGCTCATGAAACAAAGCTAGGCAGGAAACGTATCCTCGGGTCGCTGAAGTCTGGAGGTCAGTACTCTCTTTCATTGACGTTGCACTTGCACCCCTGCTTTCATTAAAAAAAATTAAAACGAGCTTGCCGTGATATTACCGCGAACCATGTATGGGTTTGTTTATTTATTGTTTGTTTTTATCGCCCGGCCACGCCTGGCTCTGTTATCTGTGTCCGCGAAGCGCGTCTTCCATTCTTTATTTTTATGCCGCACGGGCTATCTCATTCAGATAAGCAGACTGTTTCGCCCTAACGGCACTAGCCCAGAATAATCTTCTCTGATCTACAATGTTCTGTATTTCAATGGACGGTTCGAGAAACATTTGCGCCGAAAGATAAAAGCGTGCAGAGCAGACGCCGCGGCATTCGATTCGACGACACTCGTCTGCACAAGTCACTCTGTTGACCGCTGCTTCGCCGCCTCTGTATTCTTTTGAGTTGTTAGGGGAGCACAAGTTCGCCATAATAAACTTGTTTTTCCTTCAAGACAACTGCGTCATCCTTGGCTTCGTGACAATATAAGTACGTAATCTGATCGTGCGCAAAACGCGCACACATGCGTTTTGAAAAACGGGTTTAATTCACTGCACAAGCGAGAGTGGCCGAACAATGACATGGCGTTAGAAAATCGATCAAAATATCGCACTCACGTCACAGCCGTCTTATATATAACTGCCGGGCAACAGCGTACCGTTTACGTCGCTTTTCGTCCCAAGAGAACGCCCTTGTGGGACGAAATTTTTGCGCAGCAACTGTACTGAGCGTTCAAATATGCCTCCTTTAAAAACAGCTGTGCCGCGCGCAGCGCTCCCTGGCGCCTCATAACGGAACAAAGTAAAAACATAAATGCGTGTAAACCTGTTAAACTAGCATTAGCAGCAACGGCAGTGCCCGTGAAAACACACAAACAGGAAAGGCTTTGTTATATCTAAACATTTTTATTAATTTCGCTTTAGCAGCATTTGAAAGTTATGAGATTGTCCCCGAAGGCGATGACGTACTTCCCGCGATCTTCGAGGGCGGGGCGGTTGGCTATTGGCAAAGGCTGCTGCACCCCGGGGATCCTTTCCCCCGGGGTGCTCCAGCCTCGCCCGATCGGGGCTGGCTGGAGCGCCCCACGGAAGTGACGTCACCTGTTTTTTGTTATTATTTCTTGGATTTGGTCGTCGTTGTTGATCGCCAAAACTAGTACGAAGTACCATGCCGGCCGTGCAAAGCGGCCGTGCCGGCACTCATGTTTAGGTCGGCTGTGCTTTTCATTGTTTACGATGAAAAGCACGCGCTTTTTGTACGCGCCGTAAGCGCAGGCTGATAACTCTTCTCCTTGGTACATCGGCTGTCGTTCGGTACGTGTTGTAGTATCTACGGCGCACCGGCGGGCAAGGCAAAACCACTCCGAGTGGAGGATTCGGAGGATTGTGTTGCATGTTTAAATTCGCCGGCTTTTGTAACCGCACTTCTTTCTTTCTTTTTATTTTGGAAGGTGTGTGCGCGCCCCATATCACGCCATCAGGTTTGATCTGCTGTGGCTCGTGTCCTCAAACGTGGGCACTGGCTGAAGACTCTGCCGGCAAAGGTCTAAATAGTGTTGCACGAAGGCTGCTTGCGCTCCCATTTAGATCATAGAATCTGTGGCTTTTGTGGGGAGAAGAATAGGCCGAAGGAATACCTTCGAAGGCCTTCATTTGACAAGAGTTATCTTGGGTCTAGATTACTGGTGCCCAGTGCACTTGATCTTCGACTCTGGTGCACTGTAGTACGCGCCGCTGAACACCAGCGTTTTTGTCCGTATAGTTTTGGCGCAGCAGCCTAAAATGTTTTGAAACCTCACCATACTTTCTGTGCATAAAAAGACCAGCAGGTGCCTTATTTTGGGGAGTGAAATCAGCACAGCTGGGACAAAAGAGGCCTGAATTATATTAGATGTGACAAAAAGATGTTTAGAGTAAACGCGTGTTAATATGCCTCTTTTCGTCGTGCCTACAACTCTATATTTGGTCATGTTGTACCAACTTTTCCGAGCTTCCAAAGTTACAAGGTGCACTGCAGTGCTACAAGTACTGATCACAATTAAAGTGTCAAAAAATTTGGCTTCTGGCACAAGCACAACTTTGCCACCCTTGTTAGTGATGGCCTGGAAAGAATCACGCCGAAGCAGGAAGCACCGACCAATCCAGGAGATACACTGTACTTCATTTCACCAACTTCATGTGCACACACCGTTGTAAAAATTGCGCTGGTAACTAATAAACAGCGTGAGCACAGCGCTGTACCACACGCTGGTAAGGGCAGCGCCAATATAGTCTCCCACATATACTGTGCCCACAGCTCCTGTCAACACCAAATTGATAAAAGCGTTGTTGCACATAATTTGTATACAAACGTCATGTAAGTAGTGCGCATGTTGTTTCTGGTCATAGCAGCAGCTGTCCAACAGCCTACCACTGCAAGTGATGAAGAACCGGCCAACCATGTGACGTTTGTTGTCCAAAAAAAAAAAAAAAAAGAAGCATACAGGCCTTCGTTTTCTGACAAGCAGACTGGATGCTCATCACGCTGAAGTTCCCCAGCAGTCAGAGCTGTGTGTGCGCATCCGTTTACGCGTATACGTGCTGCCACGTGCACCTGCAGCTGGCAGCACGTGGCAGCAAGGTTCCATTCTGCCAAGGTGCCGGTTTAGCGCCGTAGTGAGAGGATTTGGCTGCTGCTCTGGCGAAATGAGTTCAAGTACACCAGTCCATACAGCGGTGGCCCCGCCGACGCCACATATATGTACGGTCAGTTTTCGCATTTGATGTTACACCTTCGTCTTTAAAACTGGCGAAACTTGCACTAAGTGACGCAAGGCGAGCTGGAGGATTTCTTTTTAGATCCTCCTGAAACACTGAATGACACACCACCACGTATTGCGCGAAATTTGTTTATTTACGTGTTCCGTCGTAGCTTCTCACTGTGGCAGTAGTAGTCATGAGGTCCATAAAATTATCGTCATATCCATCTTCCGCATGCATGACTGGCTGACCCGGATTGCTTTGTCCGCAGGCTTTCCCATTCCTCCTAAAGTGAAATGCATCGGCACGCGGTAGAACCGGCTTCGCGAGCTGGGCGTCTGCGAGGTGTCTTGTGCTCATCCTTGTGGCGCAGACGTACGTGACTGTTCTCCTGGTATTTTTCCGAGCACCACGGGCAAGCCAGGTTGATGCCGCACGCTCATCGCAAAACGCGTGCACACGTGCGGGGTAAACGGCGGGAGTAACTATGACATAATGTTTTCTGATGACGCCGCACACATTACGGCCAGCAACGTATGGCGGCTGGTCGTAATTACTATGAATTTTATAATGGGCACAATAACAGTATTGTCGTAAAAAAGAACTGCAGCTAAATTATAAATCCTAATTGTTGTATGCTAGTGACATGTTGCAAGAAAATCGGAAATGTAATAGTTATATCCCTTCGCTCACCAGCTGTACAAGTTGTACCTGCCCCATGAACCTTCAAATGCTGATTAGTCTCATGGCCAACACATGAGCCATACATGCCCAACTGTTCCCAAAAGGACTAAGCAAACACACAACCTCCAAGAAAACACATCCGGCATTGGGAAGAAACATTTAAAATTGGCTCACTTTATTTGACCAACAACCAGTACATTTTGCTTTTATAGCCCACAAAAGACCATCGCCAGCACTGCATTATGGCTGAAGAACTTTTCTGCAGTTGGCTTTGGCAACAAGCAGAATGCACCATTATGAACTGGAAACACATATGACAAGCCACAGCTTTTACCAGCCCATTGGTTGCACTGGGTGTCAAGAGATAAAAAGGAAGAACCAGCAAAAATGCTTTAATGTACGCACAATGATCAAACATTAATTCAGAGTGTAGAAAAACATCCCTTCCAGCATGTTCGGCTGATCAACCCGTTTGTGACAGCCTTATCGAAGTGAAGGCAAGAACGAGTCTGTGGCAGGATTTCGATGTGGGCTTTAAGAACTGTAGGCTGTCTGCAGTCATAATTCCTATTGTGCGCCAAACACCCTAGTACACTGAGTGCAGTGAACTTCAGCAATGAAAGTAGTCATAAGAAATTTTTATCGTATGGTGACCGTTGCAAATCCTAGTAAACCGTTACAAGCACCTGGCATGCTGGCAAGAGAGAGGTAGAGATAGTAAAAGATTTTTGAAAGGAGAAGAGGCCAGCCTGAGAAACTGAACTTGGGCCTGCTACTTAAATCCCACTGGGGCAAGGAAGGTACTGAATACTGAGGGTATGAGAAATGACAGTGAAATCAACCAATGAACTTTGTACACTTAAAGCATGTATGGGGCACAGAAACAGACTAATCACTGCATAATTCGCATAACTTATTTACCGACCATAAAAAAAGTTCCGCAGTTTGTGAAATTTCACCACATAGACCCAAGAGTCCTGACAGGACAAGCAGCGATTTGACAGCTCGATCTTGCTTCTTCATGTCAGCCCACGTGCCAAAAATCTTTCGTTCAGACAGAGGGTAAGCATTCAAGCGTAGTAAGGCTGCTTCAAGGTCTTTTCACCCACTAGTATACCTTGGTCAAAAACTATGCAAATGATCAATTGTCTCTGTACAGTCTTACACAGAAGGCAGTCTGGGCTGTCCTCGCGTCCGATTGTGTGCAGATACTTTCAGGTCAATGCTACTTTAAGCCGCAGCCTGTGTAACAAGGTTTCATTGACTTCTGTGAAGTTGAGGGGCATGAAGAGCCAGAACCTTTGCTCGGGATCAGTCCTGGGGAGCTGTTCCTATCAATTCTGTGGGTCAGACCAATGCAAGGCAGCAGCTTGTGCACGGGCTCTGTAGAGTATTGCATTGCTATCTTGTCTTATGTGTATAGCCAAAACAGTGTATATCCTTTAGCCGGCACAAGGCAGCATTTCCTTCACAGAAAATTAGTTCTATAATTGTAATTACACTAGCTAGTTTCTAATAATTTTTTCAAACAAAGAGCACGACTACAAAGTGTAACAAAGGGAAGGGACAGCAACGACTTCCAGCTAGTGCTTTGTTTGAAACGTATGACCCATATAAATACCATGCGCTTTATAACATCAACATAGCAAAAACAGCACGACGCCATGCTGCAACTTTTCTGCTACGACCCCCATGAGCACTGTCAGCTTTCATGTCCGCAACCTCGTTAAACTCGGTTTCCCCTTGAGAACATGATTTTAGTGCTAAAGATGACAGACACACTTTACTGGTGCTTGCATCTATCAATCAAACACCAGCAAACGTCAGTTAATTTGAAATGATACGGGGTAAACTTGGAAGCTGGCACAACTAGGTGGGATGGGAGTGGCAACAAAAATCTGTGCACAATACAGCCCTGTTGTGGCATTTTTCAGCATGGCGACAGTTGTCACACCGCCCTTGTTAACCTATATTCGAATCTCCTGATACTATGGAGAGACTTGTTGCATTGGTGGCACACTGGAATTACCACTGTGTTGAACCATGGAGCCTGCCAGTTGCCATTCGAGTATGCGAGTCTGCCGATGGAAATTTTTTCTGGTGACTGTTGCACTGCCCTGCAGTGCTTCATGAATTATTTCCTGCTGGCACAGCCATTCCATTCCACGCAGACAAACAAAATGCGCACAGGCTGCATGCAACAGGCATGTGTTTGTGTTGTTGTGTGGGAAGCAGGTTTCCCAACGGGTACCAGTCGGCTGCGCAGTAGCACCCAATGTATGCTTAGATGCAGATATACCTAGCGGGTCCACCTTGGTTCATTCCACGGAGGCAAAAGCAACGCTTTCTCATGTTTCTCTGATGGTGCTTTTATATGGCCTCAACTTTGCATTGCATTAAACAACGAGACAGAGAAATATTTTATGGATTTGCGAGCAGAAGGATGTTAGGGCTTCCACCCCGTGAGAGCCGTTCTTAGTCCAAATGCACTGAAACCCACAAGCGGCGTCAAAGTCGCCCACCCCGGACTTTCACTACCGCCTTCACCATTGCTACAGTTACATCTGGATTTTTTTAATTATTAGTAACGATTAATTATTAACAGTGACTCTAAATGGCTAGTCAGTGAGTGGAAGTGGTTTGGTTTGTTGGGTAAAAATCAGAACAGACTGCTTTCACTATGTGTTGTGAAGTGGGCGTGGCAGTGACCCTGGCTCGTCAGTGAGCAGAAGTGGTTTTGCCGGTTGGGTAAAAATCAAGCATGACTGCGTTGAGGGGCAGACGAAGAGTGTGGAGCACGTCAGACATACTTTTAGCCTGTGCAATCAGTGTACGTGCTTTGTGCCATTGAGAAATTTAGCAGGTATATCCCGTGTATTGTTTTTTACAAGTTTGTCCGACATAAGCGTTAAATCATTCATTCCTTTTAAAAGCAACACGAAGCCAGCAGGTGAGAAAGAAAAAGGTATGCTAGTAATACTAAAGGAAATTCAGGCTATTAGCAATGGTTCAGAATGACATGCAAACAATCTTTGCTAGCATGCACAGTAGCTGACGAAATACTGCAGGGTAACAGTAGCACATGCACACGTGATTACAAAGAGGGTTATGGCATGTACAGGTAAGTGTGTAAGGTTGATTTAGTGCTAATATGCTGCGTGCACACGTAAATAAAAATACCCTGCAAAAAAGATGAACAAGGCAACTGAGGTTAGAGCAAATAGAAACAACAACTACGCAGAGTCACCTAGATGGTATGCTTAGAATGTAGATATAACAGTTCAACACAACACGTAGCATCTGTTATTGCTGAAGCCACTGACGCATCACCTAGCCTGTCATAAATGGGCACGATCACGTACGTTTGGCGACATCGTAAATTTTGGAGCACACGAACACAACACACACGGAAAATGCCACAGTAACTCACGACAGATATCCTGCGCATTTTTTGGCCACGCTTGTAACGACAGGGATCACGGCAAGTTGAAGCGAACGAACGAAAACTCGCTGTCACTGCGACGCACCATTGCTAACTGATGGGGCTCTAGATTATTCACGTATACACTCCTGCAGCGACACGAATCTGGACACTTGCAAGTCGAGTACGGAGCAGTATCAAAGTATTTGCCTCGCACCGCACCGCTCGTGAGCGACTCCACACAACGGCGACGCTCGTAACATTCTTGCTTGCCTCGGCACCGCGCGAAGCCGGAATGAACAAACTCGGAACAGACAAGCCCGTACTAGAGTGAACTCTACCCGTACGTATGCCAATACGGGGCCAAAATTCGCTCTTCGATAGAATTCGGCCTCTTCTCCATGCCGATCGTCCGTAGGTCATCCGTAAAACCCGTGGTAAATCTATAAAAAGTGCTTTGTTGACACAACCTCTTCTACGCGAGTGTCAAAAGCAATAACAAACTCGAGTTTCGCAGAGAAAAATATAATGCAAACATCTACAAAGCATGTCCATGACGTCACAGTGACTAGGTGACGTCATATTAAAAGACAATAAACTCAGGCTAAAAATAAATCTTGATACTGTAATATTAGTGTGTCACTGCCAAAAATATATGCAATACTATTGAAGTAATTGCAATGTAATGCAATTATGCAATTTTTTTGTTGACGTACGTCACTTCCGTGGGGCGCAGCAGCCAGTTCGGGGGGAATCGGCTCGGAAGCCCCGGGTTGCAGCAGACGCAGCCTTGGCTATTTGCACGTCATTTTGACGTCACGAACTTCCGACGCGCGTCGGAAGGGCATCGGATAGCAGAATACGGCCCCGGGTGTCTAATGTTGCTGCTTAGTTGAACTGTCTATTCGGACGGAGTCTCTGATAAGTTTTTGTACTGTTTCATTTTAAAAATGTTAGGTGGCGCTGCAATAGAGGAGGCTCGTTGTGCTGATCTTTTTTAGCGCGCGACTGCTACTCGGCCAAAGATCGCAGGGGACGTTCTAGCTCATCGTACCTCATTTTTGCGAGCAAGGCTACAATTGCGAGTAAGAAGATGATAATAAAGCTCAGCTTTATGTTTTGAGAGATAACTGACCGTGAACGACAACAAACATCAGCCACGGCGTTCCGTTTTCAACTTCATGCATGTTTTTTTCTGCATCGCGTGCTTGTCCCAAATATTGTGCTCGCTGTAAATGCAAAGTCAGCCATTGACAAGATGTTTTTACGTTATGTGGGGGCAAATTGGTGCCTCTGATAACGTCAAACCGCCAGATTTATTCCAAGGAACCACCCAAAATTGCACAGTTTGAAATAGAGGTTGGGCTTCACCGCATGACACGAGCACCGTGCGTGCTAACATTTTTTTTTTATATCTGAAAAACTGTTCCGCGCAAGTCGACATTTTTTTTAGGGTGTGTTTTTGAAATGTTTCCCTGCAAAATGTATATTCTAATTTTTTTCTACTACCGGTGGTTTGATATACACAACTCCTTTTTTATCATTTTTTTCGACAACTTGACAAAACTTTTGATTTTGATATTTTTTTTCACAACTATGATATATGAAAACCTTTAAAAAACTGGTGTTATTGGAAAGGCCGTTAAATAATCTGCATTTTTTGCTCCTGCAATTAGTGCCTAAATAATTTTTTAGCAGAAAAAAAAATGTTTTCTTGGACCCCCCAAAATTGGTCAATTTTCTGCGGTAGCGAAAGAGTTAAATAAAGATTTCACCATCTTCCCGTAGGGGAACCCTAAGTAGTATGCGAAGCAGCCATGGGGTCGACTCAAGTTCCGGTTAGTTTTTAGTTCGATCGCGCCACTGCGGGAGTTGAATGAGGGGAGCGGAGCGCGCGCGCGCGTCATTTATACCGCGGAGCTACGGTGGCGCCCCCAGCGGAGTATGCAGCAGCTACCGTCGCGTCTCTAACCCCGTGGCCTCCGCGATTTGCTGCCGGCGGCGCGCCGCCGGTAGCCGATCGCGAAGGCCACGCTAACCCTAAGCTGCTTCGCATTACCGCGCGCGGAGCCGCAGGTGTTGCCACTCGTTGCGCAATCCCGGAGAGGAAAGGAGGAATGCCTCGCATACAACTCAGTGTTCCCCTACGGGAAGATGACAACGGTGGTTGAACGCGAAGCTATCTCGTGATGGATTCTTTGGTTGGCCAATCCCTAGGGGCATCCTGCCACAATCATCATCAGCGGTGCCTGGGCAGGCATGCGCAGTGGGTGTGCGGACGGCGGACAACCACGAGGGAGGGAGGGACACAGCCCCGAGCATGAGATGCTTCGCATCAAAAACATGCGCGATTCAATGGGATTTGAACACAGGTCTGCACAATAGCATCCCAGTGTTCTACAAAGCAGTGCTACCTTCGTATGCTGCCAGTGTAGAACAAAAGTTGTCGTCATCATTGTTCCTTTCTTCACGGCACATTCAGACTTGGGGGGCTGGCCAGGAATCGGGAGGGGAAATGTGCTTGCTTCACAAAAGTCAGAAACTTATGAACTGGAAACGTAAACTCCGCATGACACATGAGAGTGATGGCATGTGGGTGTAACAGGTGCACACCGCCCGTGCGGAACCGTGATTCAAGGAAGCTGCAGCGTGTGCCACTCTGCTTTCTGATGTAATATGCACAGCAAAGCGAAGGAACAAAGATGAAGAAAGAGGCGCATACATGGTACAGCGGAAAAAAAGCCGGTCTAAGTAATTTTCGCCAAAGACATGCAAATGAAAGCGAAGAGAGAGATGCAAGTACGATGCAGCAGTAAAGAAGTTGCTAATAAGTATCGCCAGGCTTTTGCCTTCAAAACGCATCAGTGATCTAAGTGCCCCGATGAATTTCACGAGAGTCCTTCCATACAATTAAAGGGGGACACTCCTCTTAAAGCAATTTCTTCTGTTTAAGTAAACTCTGTGAAACTTATCAGTCTTGCTGCTTTTGCTCACTGATTTCAACTACAGTCGAATCCACTTATAACGATACCGCTTATAACAATATATCGGATATAACGATGGACAACGATTGCACCGTCCAATTTTGTATGCTTTCTATGGTAAAATAACCCGCTTATTACGATGCTCCCGAGCCGCGATATCGGATATAGCGATTGAATCCGCTTATCGCGCGCACCGAAAATGCGAAAATGCGTCACGAGGAGGAAGCAGGCGAGAAGGAAGCGATCCCAGGGGAGGCCACGGAAGCACCCGATGATGAAGGGGTGCCACAGTTATGGTCGGCGCTTCACGAAGACGCGTTGGGTCTCGACGATTTTCTCCATGCCGACGATGGTGTGGAAACGTCCGAGTCCCTCAGTGACGAGACGATCGTTGCGAGTGTGCGTGGTGCAGCGGACAGCGCTGAGAGCGACGACGACGACGACGCAGCTGAGCAGCCTAGCCAGGTACCGTCATCGCACGAGGCCCAACGAATGATACAGTCCCTACGGGACTTCATTTTCGCGAAGGACCTCCCGCTCAGCTATGTGGAGCAATTAGATGCTCTCGAAAAAGATGTGCGTCAGCTTCGCGTGAAGCAGTCAAAGCTGACTGACTATTGATTTTCTGCAAACGAGTAGTTGCACTACCTCACTTGCATGCTAATAAAATGTTTTGATCTCTCTTGTGGCTTTTTTTTCTCGACCCGCTTATAACGATTATCGGTTATAACGATGGGATTTTCTTGGCACTTGGATATTGTTATAAGTGGACTAGACTGTATATCTTATTGTTTGAGTTAGTCAGTTCCCAAGATAATTAGAGATAATTAGCCATTGTTGGAGGAACAATAGTGAGAACAGTGTTAGTCATAAAGCTGTAATCTTTATATTTTCGAATACTACGAACCTTAGTGAACGAAATAAGAAAGCGGCTTTTTGATGTAATGCTTGGAACTAATTTTACAACTTATTAAACTTTGTTGTTTGAAATGGGCGTTCGAAATGGGTCCTGGCCACTGGTGCCGCCAAAGTTCAGTGAGCTTTAAAATTAGTTCCAAGCGTTACATAAAAAAAAAAACGCTTTCTTGTTGCGTTCACAAGGGTTCATAGTATTAGTCCTGTCTTTAAGCGCTAGTAACATACTTTCGTTATCACACAACCAGCGTGCTGGATTTTTGGAGTTTATTATTTGCAGTATTTCGAGGTTTTTTTTTTTGTTTACTTTTAGTAAACAGTCGGTGTTTCTCGAAGTTTACTTTTTGCAAATCACCAATTCTCTGAAATTGTGAGTTTATTTTTGCACTGTCTTATATACTCCAAAATCTCAAATGACGCAATATCTGAACAGGGAAACATCAGAACACGTGAAGCACATTTCAATTATCTGGAAGGTTTGAATGCAGAAACACAAATACACACTTACAGAAAACATCTTTTGTCTATTATAAGCCTAAAGTTTGTTGTAATAGATGCAAACATAGTTTAGTAGGCTTTTGTCGCTTCTTTTAATTGATTGTTGACGTGTAATACAGTGTACAATACCAAACCAACCAATGTATCAAGGACCGCTAACGACAAGGTGCCCTCGCAATGAATAACAGGGTCGTATGGCCCATTTTATTGCAAAGACTATACGTGTCAATTTACTCCAGCAGCAAAGTAACGAAAACACCTATTTCTATGCTCGCTTTTTGCATCTCACTTTCTTGCACGATTGCAGTATTGTGCAATTGCGCAAAAGCAGACTCTAAAGCACCTGCTACGTGGAGAAGTCAAACTGAACAGGCTATATAACATTATCTTCAAGCCTTACAATATTCATCATTTGCCATGGCCAAAAAATTAAACCTGTCATCTCATGCTAAGTGGTGCAATGCCTTAGCCACTTCAATTGATCGTTTCCTTACGGCGGGTTCCTTATATGTTAACCCTTTCTGGTCTGTTGTCGGGAAAACGCAACACAGCCGTTATGGTCTGTTGTTGGGTTCCGCCTGACTTGAGTGTTCAAGGTTAAATTTTGTGGTTTTTCTCACTGCATTTTTTGTATATATGACGCATTATCTATTGAGGGATAAGCAAACTTTGTTGAAGTTTGCTTCTTTCTGCACAATGGTGCAACACAACGTTCAGCCCGGCCTTCTGGATCCCAGAGCATTTTCACATGCGCGCTGTTCGCTGAGGAGCATGGGTGCTTTCTCATCGAGTGCATTTTACGGTGGTGCACCCAGCAAAAGCGATGATGACTTCAGTGAGGTAGAGAATTACATGCCTCCATCCGATGCGCTGTTTGTAGCTACAGAACACAAAGGGAGGCAGGATGAAAACTGTTTTTCTGCAAAACCTGCAGTAAAAACACTGGTGTGCACCAAGGATATAGCTTCGAGCAGTTTCACACGCTGCTCAAATATCAGTAAAGGAGTTGCAAGCAGAGCGCAAGAGAAAAAATAAACATCCTGTGAGCTTTTCTTGCACAATTTGTTTTCTTCGCAGCGCCACAAATTGGCAAAATAGTTACGGACCAGGACAGCCGGAAAGTGGATAAAAGTTTCGGACCGGAAAGGGTGAAGCAACATCGTCACGAGGCACTATCTGCTTCAAGCACCAACACACAAAGAAGCACACACGACTAGTTTTACTACTGATTTTTATTAAGCTTATTTACACATGAAAATATGTGCATTGGGGCAGAAAAACTCTGCGGAAAACTGTGCAACATGGTTTCCTAGGTCAAATAAAATGTACACCAGAAAAAACATCTCTAAAAAACATCAACAGTTCGAGAAGTGCTCCCGGTTTCGGAGTCAGCAAATTAAAAAAAGGGGTAGGGGGAGAGGGAAGGCAACCTTAGCTGCTGCCTACGCAATCCCAACTCTTTTGCACAAGAAACAAAATGGAGGGGAAACTAAATCAGAGAGTGATGACCTGCAAAAATATATTTACAAGAGCTATACAGTCCAGCCTACGTAAATCCTGACTTCTTATTGTTCTCTGCCCAGAAGAGGGTGCATGCTCCACCAAGCGAATGCACTACACCGACCGCCCATCTGCCTACTCAAGGATGACCTTTCACCTGTGGAGGAAACCTCTTCCCAATTGCCTTCTTGCCCATTTTGTGAACAACAAACAAGATCATTGGCCAGTTCACCTAAACTCAAACCTAAACCCAAGTTTAACGAAATGAAATCAAGCAAAATTACTGAGCAGTGGCTTATTTCTGCAAGAAAGTGCCCCCAACTTTATTGATTATTTTCGCTCAACACAAGACTAGTTACAATCGGTAGTATTGGCAGTACAGCAGGTTTTCATAACCATCAGTTTCACAGTAAAGCAACAAATGCACCTAATGAACACCTCCTCTAGCAATGCTTCATACAGCCTTGACACTACGAAACCTACTTGGCTGCTCTATGCAAATGCTGTCGCTGACGTCCGAGGACAACAGCGGCCACAGAAAAGGCGCAACAAAGACGTTTAATTCTTTCATCCACTGCACAAACAAAACCGGGCAAGAGTGAGCTCTCACTACATTCAGTCACAGCCAAGATGGCAGGCAACGATTTTCCTGGCAGCATCGTTGTGTGATCTGAAAACAGGCAGCCCTGAAGAAGCTGCTGGAACAGTGGCAAAGAAAAGGTCAAAGAAAGGGGAAACGCTTGCATTCGATACTGCTACCATGGCTGCCACACCCCCAAGGCTGTGATGCCTACGTGGAAACGTCCTGTATGCCCCATCGTCAGCCAATGGAAGTGCAATGAGGTTTGTGATGCAGCGACTAGGGTGCCAGTGTGTTCTCACCTAGAGGCTTGCGATCTTATGCAGCTGTGAGCCAATGTGTGCAGTGTGCGGGCAAGCCACATGGTGAACATCCCTGCCTTACAACCGCGAGGCTGCCTGGCAACTACTACCAGGCTAGTTACCGGTAACTACCAGGTAATTAGGTCTTCTAGCAGCTTCCTTCGTTCAGCTGCCACTTACTGCACAAGTCTGCGCCAGATGAGAAGTGCAATGTGCTGCACTTTAGGTGCAGCCACCGGTATGCGCACCCACACACAGTGTCCACAGTCTTTGCAAGAGGGTCTCTTTCCAAACCGCGCCCACCCACTGCCAGTGCCAATAGTCAAAACTTCACACAACTATAAGAGCGTCTTCCTCCTACCTCAGTCTGCATCTGCTATTACAACTATGCACTAACGGCCACCATCCTGTGGTTTTAGCTTTCTGGACATGTCGAAGAAACCCGACACTTCGTTCGCAGCCAGAAAGAGGACCCTGCTGACATTCATAAAAAGCACCAATTACTCTGCCTAGCTGCCAGCCGATGCTGCGTGTTCCGAGTCCAAAATCGGCAAGCATTGGCTAAGTAAGCGGTGGCACTACCACTACTTGTTTTCAGTACCACGCATTGCAATGAACTACACAAACGCACGGCAGTAATCATACTTGAAAGCCCCAACAAAGATCAAAGCAGCGAGGCAGGCTTTTTAGATGACTCAAGTTTAACTAATGATGAAATTTTCCAGGAACCCTTTCTCGACAGATAACCCCGATATTACAAGCCTTATTTGTTGAAGCTCAATGTCGCACCGTGTGCCAAGACCGGTTTTAAACTGAAGCCAGAGGCAACCTTGAACCATCTCGTCTTTCCATCAGTGTTTGAATGCCCCTTCAGTGCGGACCCTTGAGTTGTCACGATAAGCCAGCAGCATGCCAATGCCTGCATGGAAAGCGCTGAACAATGGTGGGGATGAGCAAATATTCTTCGCTTGCCTTGCATACACTTCAAGACAGATGAGGGCAACATTGCACACGCGCATGTGTGAGCAAAAGGGGCTTAAGGTATACACAAAAGGGGGCAGGGAGAAAGAAAAAAAAAAAGCTCTTTTCAAGACCCACTGGAAAACACTTGCAGCACACACAGTCTGTTTCTAAAGGAGTACAGTTCAATGCAAGCACTCGTTGCTAAGCCCGCTTGCCTGCCTTCTTTTGCGAGCTGAGTCTTGCTGCGACGGAAGAACTGTGCAGTGGAGCAGGGCTTCAAAATCCTTCGTCACTCTCCATGGACTGAAGCTGCATGTCGTTGAAGTCTGCCACGGAGCTACCGTGCGAAGATTCCGGATCTATTGGGCCAGACCCCACACTTCCCGAGTCGTCCACTGCTGCAACGACACCGGAAATGGGGGATTAAATCTTGCATTTGGCTAACGAAGTGATGAAGCAAAGCTAGAAGACCTGTCTTGTGAGTTTCTGCACTTCCCCCACCAATGTGCACGGCCTCGTAGAGATGCAGAAACTTTGCGAACTAGTCCCTATAAGCATCAGCCGAAAAGAAAACCCCCTTCACCTTGAATAGAGTTAAGGCAGACTTGCATTGACCCGTCAAACCATGATTAGTGAATGACAGAGATCTAAAAATTAAAATAGGAATGGTAGCCTTTGGAAAGGTGACGTGTAAATGGGCGTTAGGTGGCAGTATTTGAAAGCAACCTTCTCCCCAGTGAATTACATCCTGCAACAAACCGCATTACAACTACTGAGGCCTTGTTTGAGTCCTCATTTTCTACTCCATCCCCTTCAGACCATCCATTATCTTCTCTCAGCACTGTTGCACTCAACTGGCCAGTGCTTAGCCATCTTCCAATTCCTGCATTTTTTTTCCCCCTGTGGTATGGCATGGTAAAAACTGAGGCAGGCCAACCCGGGCCTCCCTGTGCCCACCTCCCAAATGCCCCACTCTCTCAGCATGGTGTGCTACGCAAGCGCCGCCACAAGAGAGAAAAGAGCAAGAAACCTGCCTCCCCGATAGCATTACTTACAAAGCTGCTGGACCGCAGTTATGTCCTCCTCATCATGCGTGAAGCGCTTGTCGATGGACTCCTTGATCTGGTTGTTGGCACCCTTGGGGTCCAAATCCATCGCCCACGAAAAGTTCATTAGGGCCAGGTGTGTGTTGCCCAACTTCTTGTGAACCTGCACGACAAAGAGAAATGAGGAATGAACCAACAGACTGTGATGCTCAGATGATGACGATGATGCGAACTGACCAAGCACCGAAATATTGCCATACATTTATACTTCACCTCCTAAGTCGACAGAACTCAGTTGTGCCAATGCAGTCACATCTTGTTAATTGAGCACATTGGCTCTTGATTGGCTAGGGCCACTATGTCAAGAAAAGTGACCATGACTAGAAGGCTGTGGTTTTCAAAGGGCCAGTTGGCATACGTACTGGAGTTTATAAATGCCAGCCCAACTAACAGTGCTCAATCGTCACACCATTTTATTAACAATTAGTGCACGTCAAATACGTTCACGCAGAGCAATTTTCACGTCAAATGTATTCACGCAAGAGTTGCACTCACATAAATTCCTGACTCAAGTTTGGCCCAGACACAGCGTAATACAGCATTTACCTTTTGTAGTTGCCTGACAGCACAATGCTGCTCTTAAGTGCTGCCCCTAAAACAAACTGCAATTGGACTTTACACTATAATAAAGCACTTGAGCACTACCGTTTCAACTAAACAGACCAGTTTAGCATCCATAACAGGCTTTGGGAGTAAACAAATGCCTGACAGTTAAGTGCTGCCCCTAAAAATTGGACTTCACACTATGTGGCACCCAGTGGCAAGCCTGTGGGTGGCAGATTATAAAGAATAGAAATGCAGAGGAGGAATACTAGGGAGACAACAATGAAGACCTAAGGTACAATACCTTGGCTAACATGCGCTGTTGGTATACAAAAGTGCAATTATAATGAAAAGGAGCCTGCACAGTGGTACCTAAGCCCCACAGAGAACAAGGCCTAGCACGCAGCAGCCACTGGGGGATAATGTATTTACTCGATTGCTACACGAGTTTGTTTTCTAATTTTTGCTACATGACGGTCAACCTTTGTGTTACAATGGAATACCAAAATTCAAGTTGTCTAAGAAGTGCAAAGGATTCACCCAATTATCACCGACAGCTACAGTCATGGCCATTTCGTGATCTACACTGGCAACATGTGCCCGAGCCATTTGGATCCACTACAAGCCGATACCGGCTGTCGTCTTTTTTTCTTTTTCTTTTTTCTCTGAAGTAGTAGTGATGCGGTTGACGGCACGCACTGCGCTTTGACCTTGTTTTTGCGTTTTACTGGGTGGAGAATTCAACGGTTTTCGTTGCTCTCAAGTGCTTCGACTCCTCTTCGGCTCCCCTTGTGATGGCAATGGCATAGTTTCATACAATAACAACTAGAGAGGAATCTGGCGCTGCAATCGTACGCCTCAATGAGCGTGATGGGTAGTTCTGGATTCGGATTGGCGCTCGATGGCATGCGGAATTCGCTATGGATTGCAGGCAGTTTCGTTTTCATTTTGGATTTAGATGAACGCATTTGCCTACGCGGGGTGTTGGGAGAGGCGATCAAAAATACGTTTCTCCTTGAACTGCATGCCTCGCGTGCACTGACGCCGCCCTGAGTGAAATGTTTTATAACCAGAGTTGCGAATTGGTCGGTTATCACTTCACTGTCGCACAGCGAGCACAAAAACACAAATGACGGCGCTCTGCGCGGCGAAGTTGTCTGCGAATTAGGAGTTGCGGCGCTGCTCATTCAGCAGAGCAATGTATTGTCAAAGCTGCCGACGGTTGCGAATCACTTGGAACAGCCACACCTTTCGTGCGAACGCCGGCTCCTACGGCGTAGAACAGCAGCACCGGCGGCTGATAGGAACGCAGCTTGATGAATGTCACTAATTCAGGCAAGAATAACTTCTCCAAAGGTAATCGGTTTCTTTTTTTAATGAGCACACAACTTTTCGTAGTATTACGAACTACAAGCGCCGAAACTTTTACAAATAGTTTTCAAAGAAGTCCGAGTCCTGCTGTAGTTGGCGGCAAATGGCAAACCTGCTCCACAAACCTCCTCGACGCCGCGTCTGCTGTTTATTTAAACGTGCAGTTTTGTTTCGTACAAAACCAGTTTTTGGTCACTAACTTTCTTGTTCGTCATGTAATTTGTAAACGGAGAGCCGGGCAATGAGAGCTTTTTTGTCAAAAAACACAATTTGCGCAGCCATAAGCCCGTTTTGATCCTACGCAATCCGGTTCCAGAACTACTCATCATTTACACTGAAGCGTAAGCACCGCTGCCATGTTCGCGTTGACACCAGCGCCAGTTTCCCCTCTAGTTATTTGTATGAAACTCTATGGACAACGGGTACCGATCAGTACAACGCCCGTTTCAAGAAACGTGTTATTTCGATGACTGAAGAAATCGGCAATTCAGCTGCGGCCCGAAGACTCGACCCGAACTACCCATCATCGACCATCCGTGGATGGTGGCTCCAGCGGGAGCACCTTTTCACGTGCAAACCCGGCAGAAAAGATTTCCGTGGGCCTCCCCATGGCCGCCACGTCAAACTCGGGAAGCGTGCTCCCGATTTCCTCACAGAACAGCATAACTGCCTCATGGCGGTCAGCGTTGAACTGATACAGCTCAAAGCAAGCAGTCTCGCCTGACTGATGGGCATCCCGCAAACAATGTTCAAAGCGTCACAGGTGGGCGCCTACTCACAGTGTTTGAAAAATAAATGTGCTTTTTCATGCTTCCACTGTCTTTGCGTGATTACTTTGATGGTTCCTTTTTTTTTCTTTTTGCTTGACGTGACAAAAAGTCACCCCTTGTTTTACTTTCGCAGTTTCATTTCTTCTCTCTGGATGCAATGAAAAGTCCCCCCTTGCATTACAATTGAGTAAATACGGTACCAATCATGCAGGCCCCAAGCCGAAGACACCTTGACGACTCTTGCACACGCACCTTTCCACTGATGAAGTACACGAGTGACTCCTTGGGCACAATCTGTTTGAGCTCGTCCAACTCCTTGAGCGCGTCCTGGTAACGGTCAGCTGTGAAATGGATTGTTGCTCGGTGAAATTTGCACAGCGGGTTTTTCGGCTCCATGGCAATGGCTTTGTTCAGTGTCAGGATGGCCTCTTCGGTCCTCTTCAGCGCCTGCTGTACCTGTGTGGGCAAACCAAACGCAGACACTTGAGAGACTGCTCAGTCAGCACAACCCCTCACTTGCAGGCCCCAACAGATTGCAGTGATTTGTATTCTAACCCCCGCCACATGACAGCAAAATTTGTGTTCCACAGGCTGCTGAACAGGCATGCATTATGCCACCAAAGTGACATATTTCGCCAGAAAAAAGAACCGACTTCGCCTTGTGTGTCTATTCAAAGAAACTACTGAAACAGCAAAATAAAAAAAATGGCTGTGTATCTGCTCCTTTTGTTGCCAATGTTGACGAAAGACGATAGTTGAGTGGCACACCTGCCAAGTAAATGCCTCTTTCCCACTCCCCTCTCATGCTGTTCCTCTCCAGTTACGTTCCTCCCAAGATAACACATGAGAGGTTTACTTAAACTAATTTAAATTTCCCCATTTCACTGCTCCAAGTTGGGCGCCTCGATGACAGCACTGCCGTACGTGAAGACGCGCGTGAATCGAGGCACCCCACTAAAACGTTTATAGAACCACGTTGCCCTACTCTACAAGCGTTCCACGAGGAATAAGGAACATATCTAGTGGACCCTTTCATTGCTGTTGTTGTTCGATTTCTTAAATGCCGCCAAGAGCTATGGTAGCACGGGCAACAGTCGGCGAAGGTTTTCTGCAGTTGATGTAGTATTTAATTTGCTGTCGCAAAAACCAAGCATCCACGAATTTTTCAATAAAGGAACACTGCAAATATCCCTCATGTATTGATTTTCTGCCTTATATTTGCGTAATGTCTTGTTCTTGTTCAACACAGTTGACAAGTATGAACATTAACACCGATGAAAGCACCCGTGTTTGTCTCTTTCTTGTCTTCCGCTGAGTTTCTTTGTGCTGTTTTTCTTTTTTTTCTTTTTGCCATGATTAAAACCGGACTGGATGTTTAGATTTGGCTGCAGGTATATAAGACTACTGCCCAGCTTCTGTTTCACTTTGGCCGCGTGGCTGAATCGAGTCACAGACAGACATAGACGGACCAAAATTTCTGCGTTTAAGTAGCCCGTCTTTGAATGGGATGAAGCCTTTCTCAGTAAATGACTGTTGCCAGAACCAGTGCGCGAATGGTAAACCAGCAATGCTAATGCAATTCCATGAGCGGGCTTACCACAGCAATGTGACAGAGAAGCACCGAGCTCTGTGGGTTGATCTGCAGTGCTCGCCTGAAGTGCAGCTCCGCCAGTTGGAACTGCTCTTGCTTGTAGTAGATCAGCCCCGCACCATACCTGGGCAGACACACACAACAGGCCTCATTGAACATATCCCGCTTCCCCCACCACGGGCCACAACCGTCCTCATGTGCAGAACTCCTGTGGGGAAGAAGCATAGCAAGGCTCTTGCTTGAAAACAACCACTTCATATTTCCCTTGATTTGTGTCAATTCCTGAGGCCACACAACAGTAGCGCTTTTTTTCTGAAAATCATTGGATCATTTTACGCCCCTGCTTTCTGTAAAGCTCCACAGAATACAGAAAGCAGTTTGTGACATGCTTGATGACAACAATTGCTACCACGTTCCCATAAAACAGTGTTTAAGGGGAGACGTGGGTCTTGAAATGAACTTTTTTATTAATTGGTCTGTGATAATGAAAATCACTGTGCCTATGTGTTTTGTCTTCCTCATTTCAAATATGTAATAAGTTTTCAAGTGGTAGAATTATTTTTTGAGTTATAAAGAAAACACTGGAGCCTAATTAAGTAATTTCTTACGGGCCTTTAAGGAACTTTTTATTCAATTTTTTTTAAAATAAATGGTATGGATGTGTAGCTTAAGACCTGCCATGCATGCTGAAGCTATTTATATTCCTGTAAAGATAGTTGATTGGATAGAATTCATCTAATTATGCCAAGTACAGTTTTCTGAAAACTTAATGACCTCTAATTATTACTCATAACATTTATTTGAGGCAAAATGAGTCAATTAAAATAGCTTTAGCATGCAGTTCATTTTATCCCGAATTCAACGGTATAACACTTGTAGAAATCCTTTGAAAAAAACTACCTCAAAACCCCTGTAAGGCTAGGCACATATACAAAAAAAGGGAAACTGAGAAAATCGTAGTTGAAGTTTTACTACAAGTGACAGTTTTATCTATTGAGCATATGAAAAAAAGAAAGGTTCTAGAATGTAGCTCGCGTTTCGCTCAACACGAGCATACCAAGTTTGCTGAAATCAGTTGGTGGGAAAATTATGAAATCCTCTGTCTACAGATGGCACCTGGCAGAAAAACTGAACAAAAGCAAAGCTAGAACGTTGTTTCAATTTTTATGCTGTTGGCATCGCGCCGTCTCTCTTTGGCGACTAGGGCTGAGGTGCCGAGCGTGCACCACAGTTGTAAACGCTATTTTGTTATGTTACTGCTTCATTTGTAGCAATCAAATCGGATTTGAATCGCGTGAAGTGAGTTGCAGCGAAGGGGCTGGTAACGGAATGCCCGCCACTGTTCTGTAACGTGCATGCGCTTGGCTAGGTGGGATAACCACGTTTTCGGTTTAATCTACTCGTATATCACGTCACCAACGCACATTGTGCACAGTGCGAACATTTATAATTCTAAAATCGCTTATCTATATGGTAACCTGCCGACGAGGAAGCGCGCGCCGGAGTGCGGGCCGAACCGCCGCAGCATCGTTGATAGCAGAATGAACACACTTCCCTTGCGACGTCGGCATGCGGCATCTTCCACTTTATCATTTCTTTTCTTTCTATTTGCTGCTCATCGAAAGATAGACGCACGTTAGTGCCCCTGCAGGCGTAATCATATCGCTACGCTATCGTCTCGGCAGCCCGCGTGGGCGCTAAGCCTACCTCCGTCTCGGCGCCGTTCTCGCGATCAGTCGTCGTCACAGGAGCAGAAAATCGTATTTCAGGCGCTTTTAATAATGCCTGTTCTTCCTTTCGGTTATCGATAGACATCTTTATTTTTACGCCATGCGGGGCTTTTGCCGGTCCTCGCATAGACGAATACATGAGCCGTTGCCCTGTGATGAGAGTGCCGAGCAGACGACCCACGGCGCCCAGCCAATGAGGTTGCGCCCTGCGGTCACGTGCAGTCAGTAACCAATTAGGCGGCGCGATCCGTCTCTTTTCTACCCCGGTTTTACTCGCAACCAACGGACGAAACGGAGTGGTTCTGGCGGGGAATTGAAAACGAAAAGACGCGCTTTCGAATGAGACCAAGATGGACGCCGTGGCGCATGTAGAACCCGAGGGGCGAGTCGTCGAAAAAATGCTATTTTCGCGTTGAATCTTGGCCGATTTTAGCCGGCGTCGGTGCTATAAATTGATATTATGGCTCAAATACGTACTCCTGGGTCTGGATATTTTGCTAACCGGTAGAAAAATAGCTCTACTTTCCGAAAATGGCGATTTCTAAAAATCGATTTTTTGGCCAAATTTCGGGATTCCAAGACCCGCGTCTCCTCTTAAGGGGGGACGCGGGTCTTAGAATGGCCAAAAATCGCGAAAAAACGTGTTTTGAGAAAAATACATTTTTGAAGCCTTTGTAACTTCAAGAACCTACTCTAAAAGTTTCACCGCTGAATTCGATCGTAAAGGGTCCGAAAATCAACTTTGTAAACATGACGGCGACCCCAAATTGTCGAAAATCGGGAAAGAAATGCTTGAATTTCGCGCGCGCGCCATGCGCGAAGGAGACGACTGGCGGCAGCCATCTTGGACGCGTTTTGAAGGTCGTTTCTTTGTGCGTATTTTGCGATATCTCAAAATGGCGTAGCATGGCGAGGGCCCTCGCTCTCGCCATTTTTCGAAAGGTCACGTACGAGCCCCTGATTGGCCGGACCGCGCGCGCGCGAGACGAGCCCCTCGTATTGCGTCTCTGATTGGGCGCCGCGGCGAACCCGGCTCCTTTTGCGTTTGTATTTTCGTTTTTCTTTCCTCGCGTTCGCCTCCACGGTAGTTTATCTCATCGTGTCTTTTTCTCTCTGCTGCTGCAATTTGGTGCAACGTGTTCTTTTTCGTGCTACAATACCGGGAGATGTTCGCATCAAAAAAACTACGCGTCAAGCGTACGGGAAGCGGCGGAAACGTGCGTGGAACGGCGGGGCGACATCGCCTGTTGCGTCTGAGACAGAAGATTTTCGGAATCTCCTGCCCTGGCAAGTTGCAGTGCTTCAGGCGTCGGCGAACCGTCATCCGGCTCCTCGAGTGCCAATCAGGACCGCATCGACACCGTGTATTACACCGCTGGTGAATCTGCCGAGCGTGCTAAACATGCGGCGGATGTGAAGAAGCGTTTGGCGTCGCAGTCGGCGATAGGGCGCAAGTTCAAACTTTTGGAAAGAACCAGCGAGCGAAAGCTCGGAAACTGGCACGGAATTCGTCATCGTGGACTTGAACGTGATAAATTCGTGATAATCATTGCATTCGTATTGAATTGCTCTAGCAGGTGACGCTATTTGTACAACCCTAGTATTGATCACAAAATAGCAATATCCAGCTACGGCCATGCAGTTTTTTTGTTTTGAGATATCCCTCTCCCCCTTACGGGGCGATTTTTTTTATCTTGCAGTTGAGTTATGATGATAAGACTGGTATCATTGCATTCGTATGGAATTGCTCTAGCAGGGGATGCTATTTGTACAACCCTAGTGTTGATCACAAAATAGCAATATCCAGCTACAGCCCTGCAGTTTTTAGTTTTGAGGGACCCCTCTCCCCCTTACGGGGTGTTTTTTTATCTTGCAGTTGAGTTATGATGATAAGACTGGTATCATTGCATTCGTGTTGAATTGCTCTAGCAGGTGATGCTATTTGTACAACCCTAGTATTGATCACAAAATTGCAACATCCAGCTACGGCCATGCAGTTTTTTTTTGTTTTGAGACATCCCTCTCCTCCTTACGGGGTCTTTTTTATCTTGCAGTCGAGCTATGATGATAAGACTGGTAGCATTGCATTCGCATTGAATTGCTCTAGCAGGAGATGCTATTTGTACAACCCTAGTGTTGATCACAAAATTGCAATATTCAGCTACGGCCATGCAGTTTTTAGTTTTGAGGGATGCCTCTCCCCCTTACGGGGTGTTTTTTTATCTTGCAGTTGAGCTATGATGATAATACTGGTATCATTGCATTCGTATTGAATTGCTCTAGCAGGTGATGCTATTTGTACAGCCCTAGCGTTGATTAGAAATTGCAATTCACCTACGTCGTTGCTTTAGTTTTGAAAAGCATAACGGAATAATGTAACTTTTTCATTGGCTGCTGTGCTTTAGCATTACAGGTAGCAGAACAGACTGCAGTATGTGATGCGTGGGCTTGTATGTAGTTTTTAGAGGCACTGGAATAAACTGGGAAATAGTAAATCTGGTTTAGGGTTTATTAGTAGAAAATCTACTTTTTCTCAACCGTTTTCAGAGATTATGCTTGGCTTTACGCTGAATGTTTTACGCTTATTTTTGTGGTACAGGCACATACTTAGTGTGCTTTTCTTCATGAAGAACTGAGCTACACAGTGATGCCATTTTTGTTATTGTAGCTGTGCTGTAACAAAAGTTACCATGATCGGAAACTTCAAATGCATTTTATTCAGTTTCCTTTTTTGCGAGACCGTGCTCCGCCTTACGGGGGGTTTTGTTATGTTGCTCTTGAGCTAGGATGACAAGACTGGTATCATTGTATTCGTATTGAATTGATCTAGCAGGCTATGCTATTTTTATCACTCTGACGCTGTTCACCTATAAGCAAAATTGAGTAATGACGAAATAATTTTATAGAAATTGTTGGTATAAAATGTTCACTTTTTTCATACTTTGCAAAAGCTTTTGAAATGAATAAAAATAGCATAGCCTGGCAGAGTGGACCTTTGGCATTATGTCCATATAATTCATCTTTGAGCTTGATAAAGCGAAATAGCTCTAAACCCCCGTAAGAAATGCCTCAATAAATTCATTTCACATCACTGTATTTCTTCAACAAATTCTGCTATGTTAAAACCAATTACATATTTGAAATCAGCATAAAAAACTGCTCAAGACTGCCAATTTTCATCAAGCTGGCACTAAAAATAAAAAAATTGTCCAAAGACCCACCTCCCCCCTTAAGCAAAAGCTGACCCTGCTGATGCCGGCAGCAAGTCACCCTGTGACCAGGCAGAACAACGTCACGAACACCCCAGTTTGTGAACATCTCGCTTGTGTATCGAAGCATTAAAACTTACGCTTCCCTTAACTGAGTGGCCAATAGTGAAAATAAAGTAGGCAAACTGTGGGGTTTCAAACAACTGACTTTCTGCTTTAAAGTTAAGCAGTCTTCCAGCCTACCTTGTAATTGCTGCTTTTATCCACCACCCCGCTTTGCTAAAAGGTGCCAAACAGAAAACAGACGATGGACGCAGTTCAACGAATCAGCATGTGCCTCGTAGCTCATGTGTTTCAACAAAAAACCCCCATTTTAGGAGGGAAACCGAAGATGGTTGCAAGTGTGCCTACGATATGAGAGCTGTAACTTGAAGCGAAAATGCCATGCATTTTAAATTCTTGATGGTTTTAGCTTATGTATGTCGCATAACTATCCGTTCAGAGAAATTCCGCAAATTAAAAAGAAAAAAAAAAGCGTTACTTTTTACACACGCAAATTTTAAGACAGACTTCTTTCTCTAAAACTGCTCAGGCACAAAAAGTGGTTCTGATGTTCTCATTTAAAATTAGGCAGGCCTTTCGTGACATCAAACAAGGTGGAGGGGGGGGAAAGAGAGAGAGAGAGAGAGAGAGAGAGAGAGAGAGAGAGAGAGAGAGAGAGAGAGAGAGAGAGAGAGAGAGAGAGAGAGAGAGAGAGAGAGAGAGAGAGAGAGAGAGAGAGAGAGAGAAAAGCCCACCAGGCGTTGTAGTGGCGAGGGTCGACCAGCATAGCGTTGCGGAAGGCAGACAGTGCCTGCTCCATCTCCTCCATGGCTGACAGCTCGTGCCCAAGCAGGGTGTACGCGTAGACAAAGTCCGGGTCCGCCTGCACTGCTCGCTGCAGGAAGCGCACGGCCGTCTCGTGCTCCCGCTGCAGGCTGAAGCAGTTGCCCGCCGCACAGCACGTCTGCACAGGAGGGCAGGGGGAGGGTCGCACCACGCTGTCTTCTCCCCCTCTTCCACACACTTTATGCGAGTCACCAAGAAGAGGAACGAGAAGCACAAGAGTCGTCTCACAGCGAACTGGCAACACAACAATGTGACCTCTCAGTGGCATGACTGGTTGTTTCATTTTGTTTAACAAGTGCCCGTTTCTTCTCAAGTGTCAGGAGCCTGGGAGAAATGAAACGGACGCCGGAAGTGGCAAGGACACCCTGCTGCATCTGCTCCTGAACCGGAATGCTGTCGAAATGTACAAAAGTAAACATTTGCGAGGGCTAACAGGTCCGGGTGCTTGGGTCCATATGCCCCATACACCGAGGCCGCACGCACGCACCTCGGGGGCCGTCTTGTCCAGCTCCATCATATCCTGGGCCAGGGCAGAGAGGGCCACCTCCCTCTGCAGGTGCCAAAGGGCCGTGCTGTAGTACTCGAGGCCCTGCAGGCGGTGGGGCTCGCTGGCCCGCAGCTGCTCGAACGCCTGGGCCGCCTGTGAATGGACACAATGGAGGTGGCCCCACACCAATGGTCAACCTACGGGGAGCGGGAGACATCACCCTATCCCGGACAGCATCCTAACCTACTTGTGAACTGCAGTTTGAGGAAAGCTTGCTTTTCCATGCTGCACAACATGACGTGCTAAAAAAAAAACAAGTGACTGAAATATGCTTTCTTCACTTCACCGGCTGCCTTGATTTCAATTCCAGTAGAGATATGCCTGAGGGCACTCCTTGAACAAACCTATCTGCACTGTGGCAGACATAATCTCTCTGGCGTAAAAAAATGTTGCAAATCAAGACACTGCTGGCCTAGAGGAAACGCGAAGACAAAAAACAGGTTTGGTTCATTTAAAAGGCGCCGTGTATGACAAACGATTATTCCAATATTAATATATACCTCCAACCATAAGGGTGTACACAACTCACTTCATTGCCTTGGCCCTGTGAAGTCGCAGAGAGTTGTTTGAGCAATTGGTAGCTGCCGACAACAGCTACCGCCAAAAAATGTGATTGTGCCGTTGTAACACTGCACCTGGTTCCACATCACCCCATCACTTTCATGCAAGCACAGAGTGAACACACTGACTGCTGTGTTCTTGGTGCCACCCCAACGATGCCAATAGTAAAATTATGCAGTTAAAAGTTTAAACTTTAAATTTTCCGCTGTTTCTGGTTCCTTGTTTGGTGGCTGGAGAGGAATTATTGAGGCGAAGTACCAATAGCTAGTTCTTTACAACAAACCGGGGATGTGCGTCATCCTCGCGATTCCCTCCACCCCCAGCAAGAAGGCAGAAAGAAGCCCAAGAAGGAAGGGCAGAGCACTTGCCTTGTCGTACTCGCCCAGCTCGAAGTGTGCCTTGCCCAGGGCGGCCAGCACCCAGCCGGTGGAGTACTGGTGGTGGGGCAGGGCCTCCAGGGCCTCGATGGCCTGCCTGCACTGGTACTGGCCCAGGTACAGGCGTGCCTTGCCCAGGTCTTGCAGCAGCTGCATCAGGCCCTCTGCACATCCCCCCATCCCCGACACGGGTCCTCCTTTAGGAAAAGGGCAGCACTTTTGAACCTGAGATCCCTATTCATTGCTCTCTGTTAAGCTCCCAAGTCCATTACGGACGAGCTGGTGTTACAGAGGCCATCAAGCCTGGATAGACCACTGGATGCATGAGATGGTGAGTACAGTAAAACCTCGTTACAAGAGATGCTGTTACAAGAGACACTTGAATGAAAGCGGTTTGGTTGGTTTTCTGTGTTCGCCATGTTAGCAACATTACGTACAAGAGACCTTGGTTGCAAGAGACGTTTTTTGGCTCCCTTGAGTGTCTCTTGTAACGAGGTTTTACTGAGCAGAATTAAGCATGTCATGGCCTCCTTAAGCGCTGTTTTCTAACGGGGGTAGGGATTACAATTATGACCCTGGCTGCGCTGTACCACTCATCATTGTCCCACTGCAGACAAAAAAAAAAAAAAAAGACCACAATCTCCCTTTTTTAAGGTGAAGAGTAATACAACTGCCTATGGCCGGAATGGCCTGCTAGCATCTCTTGGATGGGGTTTAATAGGTATGCATGTTGGTGCTTGCCTGCGGAGGCCCTCTGCATGCACAGGGCGGTCTGGGCCAGGGACACGGGCGGCGCCTCGGGCTTGTTGATCTCGTTGAGCTCCCCCTCGGTGACGCCACCCCCGGAGTTGGGGCCCGACGTGGGCGTGCCTCCGGCCCTGAGGGCGGCCCCCCGCGAGGGCTTGCTCTTCTTGGACGAGGGCAGCCGGGCGGCCAGGCCCCGGATGGCCTTGGGCGACGAGCTGCCCTTGTTGTTCTCCTTCACCGAGTTGGAGCTGCTGAACAGGCGCGAGCTGCGACGCACACTGCTCAGGCCGCCGGGTGAGAAACTGCAACAAGGGGGGGGGGGGGCATGAAGAGGGCACACGCGCGACAAACAAGGCCAGTTGGCGAGAAGTTAAATTTTTAATGGCAAAAGACAATTATAGGGACGATTCGCAACTGTGAAGGCCAGTACTGCTGTAAGAGGGCAGGAGGTCAACTGAGCTCTGTCAATATGCACAAACACTTTGGTGGGCGGTAGATGGGTGCGCTAAACGGCTGCGGCAAATAAGGAAATGCCTCACCCTTACAGTGTGCACAGCCCCAAAATAGCCCAGAAGAAAAACATGAGGCTCTCCGTACTGTCAGTATGCATGTGGTTTTGATGGTAATAACTGCCCTTGCATTACTTGTAAAAGTTTCTCTAAGAGCAGCACCTTTATACCATTCGCTTCTCTAAGAGCACCTTTACACCATTCTTTTCTGTACATAGATATGTCGCACTTGTTGCAATAACATTGCCCTGCAGCAGTTTTGTATGATAGGGGACCCTACTGTATTTTGCTGTTACATCCCTCTCCCACAGTAACATAGGAAGCAGCAATTTTTGTACAACCAGTGTGTAATTTCAGTTGCAATTGAATGTCCAGGGTGAATTATACGAGAAACACTATGCCTGGTTAAGTTACGTATTTCTAGCAAAATCTTGCATCCTTCATTTCATGCACTCAAGTTGCTTTTAGATGCGAAGCATCTCTTGCTCGGGGGGATGTCCCGCGTCTGTGCCCCGTCCACAGCACCTCTGACGATGATTGTGGCAGGATGCCCCTAGGGATTGGCCAACCAAAGAATCCATCACGAGATAGCTTCGCGTTCAACCACTGTCGTCATCTTCCCGTAGGGGAACTGCTGAAGAAGAAGAAGGAGAAGAAGACAAAGCTGCGAAGAGGAGGGCATGTACGTTGCTCTCAGCCGGTGCACCGAAGTCAACAACCTTTACCTCACCAACACTGACGGAGACTACCGATTCTACCACAGAGACGACAACATCGACAAGAACATGATGCAAGAACATGATGGATGAGTTTCGGTGCCTCAAGAACCCCCGCCTACTCACCGTAACACAACAGTACTTCCGTGCCTTTGCCACCGGTGTGGACCCGGACGCGGAATTCCCTCTGGCGCTACTAAACACCAGATCACTCAACATAACGGCAACACAATGGAACCACATGGAACCCCCATGATGCTTCGCATCCTCATCAGGGTTCCCCACGGGAAGATGGTGCAATTTTTTTAATAATCAAAGAAACCTTTTAAATAAAGCTTAAATTTTTCCCATGCTGCCCATTTCCAGGAGCTCTGTTGGGAGCTTTGCATGCACCATACCTGGCTGGAATGGTTGGTGGGGTCTGGAGGAGGTTGTTGTTGCTTGACTGGCTGAATATTTGCACCTTGGGCGTGTTCAGGGTCTGAGGCTTCTTCGAAAGGTTCTGCACGGAGAAAGCAAAAACACGCCATGTGATGGACTGGAAGGCTGCCCCAAAGAAATTGCACCCCATCAAAGAGCAAAAGCATGGTAAACTAGCAAGCATTCCAAAGTCCTGCCTTTATGTGAAACAGCTATACATTTCAAAACAGCTTTGGGTAGGGAGGTGGGGATCGGAGTTAACTTCGTTCTTTGGCATAGAGTAATGAATTTCCGTAGGAACCATGCAAGATCCTCCAAATGGTGAAATTTAAAAATTCAATCACAATTTGAGTATTTTTGTACGATATCATGGACAGCATAGCAGCCTCATTGGCACGTAACACATTAGGAAAGGTAATAAAATATGACTGGTAGTTGTGAATGCTTTATAATTATATTCAAAATTCAATATTCGACGGATGGTCGTTCCATTCTTTTGAACCCTATTTTTTTGTAGAGAACATTTTCAATAATACTTATAACACACCTGACTCTGCTGTAAAAACACAAAAAGTTAACAAGACTCTAAAATTAAAATCAGAGAATTCCATGCCTTCCAGCAAGGACTGAAATAAAGTGAACAAGGTCAGAACCAGCATAGTGGTTGCCATCCTACACTTTCCACAAGCAACAAAGAACTCTTGGAATTCACATCAGAGGAAATGGCCCTCAACGTTTACGGAGGAGGCTTCAGCTTCATTGCTTTCAAGATGCATCAGGAGCACAGCCTTTGCTGTCGTTGCTTGGGGGTTGACCTTTAGGCCCTCTTTCGATTTTGTGCAAACAGTGTGCCTTTTTTGCTCACTTGGAGTACTTTTGTGCAGGTCTTTAGATGGTGAAAGCAGTGGCTTTATGCCCAGTGTACCACAGACTTCACTATAGGCTACCAGGTTACCTATAATTTACTTGACAAGTTACGAATGCGTAGCAGTCCCTATACGCTCGTCCTCTGACTTTAATTTGCAAACTGAATTTCAGCCTTGACGAAGTCAGAACTTGGCACATGTAGCCGTATAATTGCAAAAACATTGCAATCAGTGCCAGACAAGCATAAAATGAGCTACTTGAAAACTGGATATAATTTTTTTAGCAACTCTAACATTATTAATATTAGCACATAATACTGCGTGCTCTCTTTCACACAGAGCAATAACCATTACAGTGTTGCAAAATTGTTTTGAGGCTGTACACACAGCCAATGGGAAGTTATTCTAAAAAATCCCAAACTGCAAAACGCTGCAACTGTGATGTGTTTTTCAATGCCGTGAATATTTTTTACAAACCCAGACTGCATTATACAATCGGGTGTAGAGCCACAGGAAAAGTGGCAATGGTTTGTTTGCCCCAACCAACGTTCCCTTTCTATCCTTAATTAGCCCATTTACCTCGACCAATCGAACGATGCCGGAATGGCCCTACCCTACAGCGGTGTCGATACAGTGCTCCAAAATTTGCCCTACTTTTAGCACTTTGCGACGGTTTTCAGGCAGAGAAACACTAGAAAATCATAACATATACAATGTGCAATACAAAAATTTGACTTAAAACAAGAAGACATATTGTGCTAATTTCTGCGATCTGATCCCGACTTCCTATGTAAACTATGTAAACCCACGCATCCCAGACAGCACTTATATTTATCTGCTACAGTAACCTTTTTTTCACTGTTGTGATGCCGTGGCTTTACTGCGTTTCAAAAAGATGTGGTAAAACGTAGAAAATGAGCCAAACTGCAGGTGAGAATTATGAATTGTCAGATGTAAATATCGTCACTTAGGAAAAAAGCGGGGTGCTGAAAGCACTGTTAGTAACAGTGAAATTGTAAAGATACCAGGTAGGATACCTTTTTGACTGGAGGACAGGGCTCTTTGGCCATGGCGTCCAAGATGTTCTGTGTAGGGGGAGTGACATAAGCAAGCATGCCACTGATGGCGGTGGGAGGTGCGGACCCGGGAGAAGAGTACGGCAGGGGCAGCACACCAAACCTGCGCAAATACAAACACGCGCTCAAACTCCAAACTCGCAACAGCAGCTTGTACCTGCAGTCACCTTCACGGCTGGTTCACTAAAATTGAGCTGTGCTCGCCACAATAAGGTTGGTCTAAACTTCGAGGAAATATTTCTAGCATTTCCCCCAAAGCCTTTTCGTCTTTTTCAGGCTCTATTTTCTTTCCACTGCAACTTGATTCCCAGATTACCGTAGCTGGTTGGTCATTAATTATACCTGTGCTGCTCCATCCTCATCAGTTTGCAGAGCACATTGTGTTGCCCTGTTCGCTTGAGTTTAACGTGTACCTTTATTCAGGGAAATATATCCAAAAATCGCATACTTTTCCGAAAATTGCCACACGGTTTATGGGGTGCTCTGGAGATGGATGACACTATGCAAGCAGTCAGCGATTGTTGCCAAAAAAACTATGACCAGCAACAGCAGCGTCAACTGAGACTATCAACAGTTAGGGTTTGGCTAGCCTTTGCAAGTTAAGGCCTGCAAATGAAGGTAAGCAGTGTTTTGACAGAAAATTTGTTTTTACAGTAACTGGCATGAAAAAGTTTGAGCACCCTGAAAGACCTAGTTGTTTTTTCTTGCGAAACTTCACATAATTTTCCACACACACACACAAAAAAAGTGCAAGTATTCTACAAATACATTAGTTTTCAGACATCTAATGGCTTGGGAATTAGGTTTTTCAAGTTACTAAAGGCTGCTTGATTGCAGTGTAGGACATAAAACTTTGGCATTCACTACTCAGGAAAAAATCCTAGGTAAAGGTGGATATTTACTAAAAACGTCTATTATGCGGCTAACGCGATGAGCGAGGACACAGTGAGCAATTTTACACCTTCCAATATGCATGCTCTCTGATTTTAAGGTAAAGCAGACTCCGGAAAGTTGACAAAATGTTTCAGGTGCCCGTAAAAAAAAAAAAAATTACACAAGCATTTCTTTTACTTCTGCCCACAGGCTTGGTTTGTTTGCAATGGACGATACATGTGTCGGCTGAACGAATATTTTTTGTTACCAGAGATTTCCATATTTGGGGCCTCATTGTACGTACCAGGGCAAGGGCAGGCAGGGGTCTAAGCAGAGAGATGTGGTAACAAGTTTAGAAGGTGGAGAACATCTGATGCGATTGACTGATTGATTTGATTGATTGTAGGGTTTCACGCGCCGACGCAACACAGGCGATGAGGCGTGTCGTAGTGGAGGGCTCCGCACTAATTTTGACAACCTGGGAATCTTTAACGCACACACGGGCGTTTTTGCATGTCTCATGCGAGATCAGAGCAGTAAAATTGCCCTTGTTCTGTGCTCGACACCCACAGGCTGAGGGGACGATGACACCTCCCTCACCCCTTCCGATACTGTGTGTACTCACGAGGCCAACATTGGGCTCAGGGCCGCGCTGGATCCGCCAAAGGAGGTGCGCCCTCCCTTGGCGGCAGACAGGAGGGGCTTGCTGCCCTTGTTGCCGCCAGTGATGCTCTCGACGGCCGACTGCTCCGGGGTGCTGGTCATCACCGCCAGCGGGGGGTTCTCAGTGCAGGGCGTGCTCGTGGTCACTGTCGAGCGCACGACCAGCAGGGGCGCCTGCGCAGGCGACAGGCAGCCCGCAGGCAGCGGCTGCATGGACAGCCTGCTGGCGGCGGCCGGTCCACCCCCCCCAACCACCTGGGGGTTAAACGGCGGAGAGATTAAGTGGCGAGGCAAATAAGGACAACTCTCCGTGGGCGAAAGAGGGCACAGCATCAAATGTGCTCACAGGTGCGTTTGTCTGAACTGTATTTCCGTAACAATGCCACTGTACCAGATATGTTTAGTGTCACCCTGCCTCCCGCTTAGTCAGTGCCCTTTTTTTTGTTTTTTGGTGTCGTACCTTAAAAAAAAATCAAACGGCAATGATTGAAATGAAAACGCAAAACTATCGATCAACCGAAACAAAACTCGTTCATTTCGCTGAGCTTTATCCAAATGCAAATGTTTGAGATACGTTATTGCAGATCATTCTTCTGCAATTAGCAAGTAAGTTTACATTCAACGGCTGCCCACTCTGATGTGGAGTGGACCACGCACAGCTGTCCGATGAGGGAGGGCGACAAATTTTCAATGCGGCGCAGGGGCACATTCAACACTTTATCCCTGGCCAACAATAATCTCTCCATACCAAGGTAGGACACTAACCCTTGTACGGTAAAAGCTTGTTAATTCTAACTCCAAGGGGTGCCCCCTCAGTTCGAATTACTGAAAGTTCAAACAAACAAAAGTGAAGCACAAAAGCCGTACAATGCGATTGTGCAGCAGTAGATTGAATGCTTGAAAATGGGCACGACTGAAACCTGCCTTTTATGCTTGAAGGCAAAAAATAGCACTTATTTCTTTAACGAGCGAATGTAGCAGAAGGCCTCCTTTTTGTGTACTCCAAATCTGAAGAACAGCCGGGTAGCATTCCATCCGGTCATTGCTTCCAAGCGATGGCTGCACTGGTGCTCCGTCCACCACCTTCGCGTGGTCACTCGCAGCGACAAGCTTAATGCTTCTTACCTCAGAAATGATGCCATCTATCAGCCCGCTGCACACTCTGAACTCGTGTCCACAACGACGTAGTCCGCAAAGAAACTCTTTCCAAAACGCCCGCTATGTGGGTTTTAGACTGCTTTTACCTAATTTAACTTCTCTCTCTGTTTTTTCCCTCCTTCCCAGAGGCACGCTACCTCGTGTGTAGGCAGCGGGGCCCGTTTCTCTGGCCGTGCACAAGGCCCCAAGCTGCCCGTGCGGTGGCACGCAGTTGGAATTTTCTGTTGAATTAACGGGATTTTCAATACATAAGCATCTATGGAGACTAGGCCGGGCCAAATCGTTCAGTTCAAATGAACGCACTTTTACTGCAACTGATTCCAACTGCACATAGGCAGTCCGTCACCAGGATGCACAGCATGTACTGAAAGCCATGCATTCGTTGTTCGTATTTGAATGCATCTAGGTAGTACAACTTTACCAGTCATGGGCACGTTACCAAAAAAAGTGACAGTGTTACAGTTACAGTTACATAACCCAAAAAAGTAACTCTGTTACAGTTACAGTTACGAAGTTTCCAAAAGTAACTAGTTACAGTTACAGTCACTGTAAAAAAGTAATGCCGTTACTTTCCCGTTACTGTATGAAACTAGTTATTAGATAACAAGATTTAGCTTAGTAAACAGAAACGTACGAAGGCATGGAGCCCAGGCAGCAGTTGCACTTACTCTGTGTCGACAGAAATGGCTGCCAAACGATCAGAAAAAGTACGAACACAGAGGCCGAACTTATACTATACCGAGCTTGAGGACAAAACAGACGAAACAATCAATGTCAACTAAATTTATTTTCACCTACAGTGTTGTCGCTTGACCGTCTTGCATATTGAGGGAGAAGGGGAAAAAGGGGATGGGTGGTGGATCGCCAGAAGGCCCTTTGGAGGAAAAGGGAAACGGATGTGGGAGTACTTCGGTTGTCGAGGGGTTTTTGAAAGATACTAAAAAACAGCGCTGCGTTAGCATTTTATTTCGTACTTGTCGAAGACGGGGACCAATTTGAGCTATTGCCGAAGAGACGTTTGTCCGTAAGCCCTCGGAGCCGTTCTCCCGCCCCAACCCCCAATCCCCGGAATGAGCCAAGGTTATTTCCAAAGGGAATAGAAACTGAACTGGACGCTTTACTGTTTTTTCCTGCACCACCTGTCCTCACAAAGGCGATTTTTGTCACCTCGACCAGGAAACACTGTTCTCCCAATCCCAGCCTTTCACAGCAACCCCATCCCCGATCCCAGAGCCCTCTCCCTTCGTTTGCTTTGAGGCGTAGGCCGAACGAAGCTCGCCCAAGTATTCTTTGCACCCAACATTCAGAAACAGATGTAGCTACAGTATTTGTTTCTGCCCCAGCTCTGGAAACGAAGTCGCGAGGCTTTCCAAGAATATTTCCTCGTGTAGCGGCAGTGTGGTCAGGCGTCTGCCGGCCAAGATGCTGGGTGGTGTGTTGGGGTCGTCGTATGTGTGAAGGGGTGTGGAATTAATTACTTCCTCGACCTCGTTCAAGCACTGTTGACAGCTCGACGAAGCCTCTAGACCAGGGGTTCCAAACACGTGGTCCCAAACACGACCAGGGTTCTCAAAAGCGCACAATGGTTGCAACCAACTGCGACTTGTGAATTGAACACTCTACAGTGCGCACAGGGCTGGACGAGCACGGGGACGCCGAAAGGCTCCTTGCGGCGTTATATGACCCCACAAACGGGGCCACACGTCGCTAATGAGAAGGCGACGCATTGACTTGAGTTTTCCAGGCTTCCGCGAAAGTGCAAAGGATTCAGTACGTTGTGCAGTGTTTGTGGGTGTTCTTTTTCCTGTTCGCCTTTGTGTCAAACACTTTTACTGCGCTCCAGATGTGGCGAAAATGGTGCAGCCGCGCATCGTACTCCAAGTTCCAATGTCAACATGCGTCCACGTGCGCTTAGGCCCGTGTCGCAGCGTGATTTATGGTCTGGGTGCAAGCGACATCGCGCTGCTTAGCAAAATTTCGAGCTCTTAGCTGACCGTGTGGGACACCACGCACACGTGCACACAAACATTTCTAGTGCAGCTGTTTCTTAACCATGCGAAGGGAGTGAGCTGGCATACATGAAGTAACGATGGCTCTGCAGAATAAAGCCCGAAAAAGTGGAAAGCGCAAACTGTACACCGGCCGTAAACGAGTGTTGCTGTTGGATAATTTTTCATAGAAATGAAGTAACTGTAACGGTATTCCTTGTTACAGTTACTCCATAAAAAAGTAACAGCGTTACAGTTACAAGTTCCTCTAACTTAAAGGTGACTAGTTACAGTTACAAGTTACTGAAAAAAGTAACTAGTTACCGGTAACGAGTTACTAGTAACTAGTTATTGCCCAAGACTGAACTTTACTAGGCCTACAACTTTTGCAAGGGCATGCGTCATTTTCGCTTTGCAATGCCTCAATAACCGCATTTGTGTCCTGTCCCCATTTGCATTTACCTGAGTGCAGCTTTCTGTAGTCTCACTAAGGTGCCGTAAAGGGACACTGAAGTGAATTTGCCAAGCTCCCGTTTTTGCTTGCACTGCGTAGACTGGCTCAAATGAACACACTTTTCATAATTTCTCCGGGCGATAAGGAAGTATTTATTTTATAAAGTCTGAAAGAAGAATAACTACCATGTGCGGTTTGCGGCGGCTGCACCAACTAACCGCAGTGACGCCAGGTAATGGTTCTACGTGATTGGATGATGCCCAAGATTAGCATTCAAACAAGTTTCGGGTTCGGTTCTGTGAAACAACATGCTTGGCATCCGACATTATCGTTGGATGGGCATTCTCAATATCTCAATAACTGCTATACCATGCTTCTGTCATGTTGTCGGCTGTAAAATGCCTCAGATAAGCCTACCAGGATGGCTTGGATTCATAGCAATCACTAGCCGAGGCTTATGCAATGGATGAACGTCCTCCACATCCCCACAGACGCTCAAATGCCATGCGCTCTTCCCCCATATTTGGAGCTTGCCTCCCTCATGCCTGTATCGTAAAAACCGTGTTCGCACCAGGCCAAGGGTCTGCTGATTCTGGCCTGTGCCCACTGCCCGCAAGCAGTCGGTACTTACGGCAACAGCACGCCAATGAAAACTCGCTAGCGCGTCAGTGTCAGTCTGCGCGCGTTCTGCGGACTCGCTCGTGCAGCAATGAACGTTGCGGCCCAAAAATGATGAATTCAGTACAGAAAACATCGGCCGCAAACAAAAAAACCAACTTACAAAAAAAAAAAAAAAAAAAAGCATGTACCCTCGGGGATTCGAACTTGCGACTTGCAAAGTAACATGCTATAGCGCTCCAGACCACTCGGCCACAAGCCAGCGCTGCCAGTGTTGGAAATATAAGGTGTATAATGTATAACCAGCTTTAAATTTTTATTTAGCTTTAGCATTTCAAGCAGCTTAGATGACTATTTGTTGTACAGTGCTAGTGCAGTAATCGTCTCCCAAATTTCCACAATATCGCGTGTCTAGCAATTACATTTCTTAGACGGAAAAGCGTTCGCAGATGTGTGGTCGTGATGCTGACCGCTGTGCTTTGCACTGTCCCCTAGCGCAAAAAAGTTTTTCCTGCGCCCTAGTTTTACGCCGTACGGTAGTTTACACCGTAAGTTGCAGTTGACTTTATTTCCTTAGTACCTATATTAACTTTACTGACTCTTCTCCCGCCTTCAACTGGCCTTAGATTTTCCTACTACCGTACCAGCCAGTGAAGCGTCGCATGTGCGCTTGTGCAGTGTGTGTGTGGAGGGACCTGGACTTGGAGCTTGATGCAGTGTACAAACTAGCAAACTAAAGAAAGGCACATTCTTTCATTCACAAACGTTTCGTGGCTTAGTTTTAACTGAGCGAATGAACTGCAATGACCCGTCGGCGGCCGGCGGACTAAACGATGGGCCGACTGACTCTGTCGGAAGGTCGGCGAGCCGTGCAGTAGCGCAGTCAAGCAACGTCATTTTTTCCATACGTCACACGAAAAGGCCACAGAAAATGGGCGAGGATGCAGAGAGGATGAAAGCCTTTTTGAATTGATTTTTCTACTAAATAAATTTGCATAAACGAACCCAGAGTGGTCGAAACATGGCCTAGGGACTCCGGACTACAATTTGGGCTCACTTAGTAACCCCGCAATGTTTACAAATCACTTCCGCGTCCCTTTAAAAACGAAAAAATACATTCATTCTTAGCACAAAAAAATAAGCCCGGATTGCCACCTTCCTGCACAAGGAGCTAGAGCAAGTTTTCTGATGAAGCTGAAAATACCGTTATTGCCAAATACGGAAACCTGGACATTAGTCTAATGTAACAACAGCCTGAATGCAACTTGGCCTACATGGAAAGACAAAAACTAGAAACAACGTCTTATCCAAAAATACTACAGCCTTCTTCAGGCATATGCTGGGAACAAGGGTTCACACTCCAAATTTTCAGACCTTAATGTCGTCTCCGACATTGTCGATGTTGGTCTTGTTGACGAAGTTGACCAGAGGATTGCTTCCTTGGCACATGCTGAAGTTCTCGAGAGATGAGACGCTGAAGATCTCTGCAGGGTTTGGCGAATCCCCTGATACAAAAACAGCAAAAAAATAAAAAGCTAAGGTCAATCGCTTCGCACTAGAAGATAGTAAATGCAAACAGTAAAACTTTCTCAAACTAAGCTGGTAAATTATTTACCCTAGTATGTCCACATCGAAGTCATCACTTCTTAAATTTCTTTTTCATACTGCACCCATAGAATGTCGTTAGCAGGCTGTCAATACATTCGAACACAAATTCTAAAACTATGCTTGTCATTTTTAAACCTTCTGGTGCCATCCAGCCATGATCAAGTACACTTTTGCTTTTTGTACAGTCCATGTTTTGTCAGCTAGGCAGTGACATTTAAAGGCCAACTGAACTCAAAATTCTGACCTCTTGCAAATACTATTTCTGTATAGTCTGCTGAAAAAGAAAGCAAGATGCAAAATACAACAGCTGAAATACGTGTGTGAATGCCGCAAGCGGTCAGCAAAAAACGGCAATTTTGAAACCGAAACCGAGGAAAGCATGGTCATCAACATGACATTGCAGCCGTCCAGCGAGCAGCCGGACGGCCACCAGCTCGGGAGCAAGCCTGCGCGCAAGCTCTACGCGCTCCCGGGGCTGCGAATGAGTGTAGCATTCGCAGCAGAGCTCGACCGGTTCTCTAGCTACATGGCTGGGCAGAGGAATTAGCCCCGGACGGCCGCAGCATCACAGCCTACTACTTTGTCACAGGACTACTTTGTCCAATGGCATGCACAACTGAAAGGGTGGAAGCATAGCTGAAAAACAGCTAGAGCTGAGACTTCTTCAGAATTTAGTTTTCTTCAGAATTGCACTAATACGCGTAATGAAGTACTTGCAATTCCGAAATGCCTTTGATTGTCCTCCCTTTTTGAGATGTAAGCATATCTTTGACATTTCCTGTAAAGCTTGCTAAATATTTCTTTTACTTCGCCAAAAAAACTGCTTAATGTAGTCTAAAAAACTAATAATTTAAAATTCCATCTATTTACTTTTATTTTTATATACCTTGGTATATTTTGCGCCCCAACAGTTTTTGCGGACAAATTTTTTTTTGAGCTGCTAAACTGCCGGACCTAAAACTTCTCTAAATTTTTACTAAGGATGTTGCTAATACACGTAGGAAGACTATATTTTGAAAAACGTTATTTAAATATCTTCATTTATTTTGAAGGCTTTCCAAACATTCTTCTATCTGAAAAATTACACTTGGATTTAAACTCCTTCCTTAATTCTGTTCATTTTTATGCTCCTTGTATGTTTTGGGGAAAAATTGTCTTTGCATTAAAAAAAATACTGCTGGAACTGACCAAAAAAACTTTTTACTTTTTTTCTCAGGGTTTGAGAAGGTTTCAAGTGATCTTTTGAAGCTGACAAACTGCTTAGGCTAGGATTTCAACTTTTGCTGAGGGTATTGCTAACACTACATGCAGAAAGACTGCGAATTCAGTTTTTTGTTGTTTTGTGTTAAGGTATAAAGCATATAATTAAAAGTCAGAATTACTTAACTTCCTTTTTATGTGCTTTGTATATTTTGCAGTCTAACAGCTTTAGCCCAAAAAGAAACCTTACTGGAACCCACCAAAAAAGGTCATTTTTCCCAGAGTACAGAGTTAATGCAAACCAAATAGAACATAATACACAGAAGCAGAAAAAAACAATTCACAGACACATAATTGATGCCCACTTTCGTATGGAAAAAGAAAAAAAAACTGAGTTATCAAAGCCGAAACAAATGGATCTTTGTATGCCTTGGTTAATCGTGACATGTGGTGGGTGATGGGCGACAACTGGTGATCGAGGATCCAGAACAACAAAGCACACAAGGACAAATGATGACACTGTTAAAGCCATACATTCAAGGCAGGTCAACCTACCTAGGTTTATCAGGGACTCGTATGAAGACCAGAGAAACGGATTCAGCTTCAGGCTTTTCCTAAAAAAAAAAAAAAAAAAAGAGGTGGTGCAAAAGCATTGTCAAGAATAAATGCGACTACAGTGCCCTCACAAAGATGCAAAGAAAAAGCAATTCTGCCTTATTAAACATGCATTTCCCTCACAAAGTGTTACTCCACCTGTGTCCCAATTCGAGTACATCTGGCAAGACTCGAAACAAAACATTTTTTTAACACACCATCAGTTTATTACGAAAGGTAGCAGCTTTGCCACGTAACTCCCACATGAAACAGACAACATTACCTCTAGTTGACACAGAACTTGTCATGCCTCAACCAGGTTGGAATACGGCTGAAGGGCCTGATGGTTCCAACATACATCGAAGAGTGAATTGCAAGCCTTCACACACAACTTAAACTGCCTCCTATCACTCTAGTTTGCCCTGCATGCACCCTGCCACAGCCTAACAACAATGAACGGCAGCCAAAAAAGCTTCACGAAAGGAGCAACCACCTTTCGTGCCTCCATTTCCTAGCAAGGATAGCCTTTGGCTCTAAGCACTAACCTTCAAACTTTGATACATGTAATTCCGGGTATATTAAATTATTGCACATATCGAACAGGCCAAACATCCCCTTGGAAATCCTATGCGCCTTTGTACGCGTGTATAGAACTCTCGTCCACCGCCACATTCAATATATCGAACACCGCACTGCATGTGCCTTTGCAAGTGCACTTCTTTTAATGGAGTTTTAGATGATGACGACTTCTTTTGAATCGCGTCGCTTGGGTGGCCTTCAACACCTGCTCGATGTGCTATCATGGGGATAGCCTCATGACACCGAGCCTACAGGGTGTGATTGAGAGAGAGAGAGAGAGATAGCTCTTTATTAGAAGAAAGCAGAGAGGTCTGCAGGCATGTATTCGCCTACATGCTACTCTGCGGGGATGGGGTGGAGGAAGTAAAGGCCCTAAAGGAAGTAGGGCGAAAGAGAGGGGAAAAAAGAAGAGGTAAAAAGAAGGCAACATGGAGTGTTCCGTGGGTCACGTAAAAGTCCAGGTGTTCTCACAGGATGACGATGTGGAGTTCTACAGTGTCTCTGCGACGCCGATGTCGTGTAAATATTCAAACAGTGCATCTAACACTTTTCGCTGGGATGATGGAGATGACCAAGGTCCAAGAAGAGCTTTCAATGATAAAAGTCCATTGTTAAGGCACTCGATCTTCTTGGCGAGGTCGTTCCTTTCCTGTTTGTACGCCGGACACTCTAATAAAACGTGTTCAGTAGTTTCTGGCAAACCACAGTTATCACAGTAAGGGTTTGTGGTTTGACCGAGGCGATGTCGGTAGGAGTTCGTAAGTGCTGCGTTGAGGCGCAGCCGATGGTAGAGCGCCTCAAGTCGACGTAAGATTCGCTCTGGGAGCCTCATTCTCAGGTCAGAGTCTATGTCATACAGAAAAGGGTGGTGAGTTTCGGGAAAAGACCAGAGACGGTTTCGTTCCTCTAAGGCAAGCTGCTTCGCTAGTGCTGCAGCCTCGTGCTTTGTAAAGAAAATTTTCCTTACATTGCGCAGTTGTAGCCCTCTGCGAGCCGCCTCGCGAAAGGGGTCGGGGGAGGGGAAATCGACAGGAGGCATTGTGACCCAGCGACGGCTCTGCTGGCACAGAGACCGGCGCAGGCGGTGCGTGCTTGTTTTGTTCACGACAGCATGTCTTTGGAGCCATATGATCCCGAAAAAATGGTAGAATTCGGATTTAAAGACGAAGGAGGCGGACATCATTACACTGGTAGAGGCCAGTGAAAAGTCATCAGTTGCAGAGGCAGCGCAAAGTCGAAATTCCTTGCAGCCCGTCTGAGCCAAAAACTGCACAGCAAGAAGACATAAAGCGAAGGCAGTGCAGCCCGACCATTCTGGAGCATGTCGTGTGCGTGTCCCTGCAACTGGTTCTGAAAAGCGGCTGCGTTGCGGCTCCAGGCGAGAGGTGTTCGGATACAATTGACAACGGTGTTGAGTGCCTCGAAAGTGAATTAGACAGCTGTCAGCATTCCCACGCGAAATTCCAGGTGCCACAGCAGCATGCAAGTTCGTAAGTGTTGACGCCATCGTGTAGGCTGCGGCAGATCGCAACGATGTGCCGATTGCGGTGGGGATCGCCGTTACTGACAAATTGGACCATATTAGCGACCCTGATGACAATCCCTAACCCCTACGGCAGCCGAGCTTGCTTCAGCTTTCAACGGAATTCGTGCGGCGGTGCAGTGGAAAACACCATTCTTATTTGAATGTCCTTAGTGAGCTTGAAAGCAGTTTGGTGACCTTCATGACACAGAAGATAATGCAAGTGAACCTCACAGACATTTTTGTTCTAGATAAAGTGCGGTGTTCATCGCGCTGTGTTTTTTATTTTCCGCGCTTTGAGGAACAATCTCAGAAAGTGGTGCCTGGAGTTTTTGGATAATCTTCAGATGGGCCTATTTTATATTTCGAATTATCGATAAATCGAACTATTTCGAGATCCCCTTGGAGTTCGATATCTGGGATCAACTGTATTTTGTTTACGTTATAAATATGTGCTTGATAGGCATTCATGATAGAACTGTTAAAGTTCTTGCAATACTGTACGAACTCCTTGCATTTTCACTCCACCTGAAATTCACTGCTTTATCTGTGAACCGCCTTGCATTTTAATAAATGAATGTTATAGCCACTGCTTAAAATTTAGCCAAGAGAAAATTCACACCAGTTTAACACTGCACAATACTCGCTAAACCAAAATGCAGTCCCAGCAAAAAATGCTGGAAACAAAATGGACCACTCAACTCATTTTATCCTCATGAAATATTTCACTACACCTATAAAGCTATGTATAGGCAGCAAGGAGCTGACATTATGGAACCACAGAAGCTCCATTCTGCAGACATGAAATTGAGAATTTTCGGAAGCGACAGCTTTTTTATCAATGCACTGATTTTTAGGAGGTAATTATTTTCCTCAAGTGCTTTACGCAACTAAGAAAATGTCATGCAAAAATTTTGTAACTGTGCCCTTAATTTTTCGTGTCCCAAACTTCCCAAACTAACACAACACCCAAACTGCTCTCAAGCAAAACTTGCATAATCCAACCACCACAACAAAATCTGATGTGTCAAGTGAATAACTGCTCACAACCAGTTCTCCATTTATAAGGCACCCAGCTAACAATGAGGAGAAATGGGTTTTGAAATTATTTCAGTACTGATGAACAGTGTTTAAAAAAACCTTAACACAAGTTTTACTAGTGTCAATAATTGAATTCCATCTGTGTCCGGTTTTTCCTGCGGCGACACAATCCCAGTTTCCTTTTTATCCTCCAGCCAACCATTTTCGAATGGAGACCAAGAAAACATACCGGCACATCAGTGACATTGCTCAATAGAAACACAAAAACATACTGGTACATCAAAAAATCTGGGCGGTTTTGAGCACCGAAGCTATGCCTGGGCTATGGAAGTGTGCCTGTTAAGAAAGAAGAGGCCACTTAGCAACAACCTCCAGTTAGTAGTAGAGTAGAGAGTAGAGTTAGTAGAAAATAAGGAGGAAGTAGTAGGTGTGGTGAGATCAGAGAACACCTGGCCCTAGTCTCGTTCTCATGTTATTTCACATCTTGGTGCCGAAAACCCTTTGCTCGACGTTCTCCGAGCTTGCCATGAACCACCAGGAGAAGGAGCAACGGCCAAGGACTGATTGAAGCACGACAGACCCGACAGGCCCGACAAACGAAGCTGGTCAACAAAGTGAAGGCAGTGCTCCAATGTTCAACTTTTGGTTTGGTGAGCCTTCAGAACTTGCTTGAATGTTTGACTGCATGCGACACTGAACTGCGAGCCATTCACGCCAAGCGTGACCCATTAATTTCCGTGGAGATACTTGAGACCAAACTTCAGGCTGTCTTGCAGAACGAAGACAAAGCCATCGACATGTTATCGACTTTACGGACCGTGATAGGGACTCCAGAACCAGCATCACACACACACTACACACAGTGGTGGCTTAGATGATCCAGCCTCTCAAGATGACCTTCAGTCTGCCATTTGTTCCGGTGGACCACGATTACCGAAGCTTGACATAACGCCCTTTCGAGAAGAAATAAGTAAATCGCTTCCTTTTTGAAAACAGTTCGAAGCGACCATCGACAAAAATCTTGCATTAACAACAACAGACAAGTTCCATTACTTAAAAAAGTATTTATTGGGGAGGCAGCGCCAGCCATTGCTAACCTTCAGACGACAGAAGCATGCTACCAAGATGCCATAGACATGCTTCGCTCAAGGTTAGGCGACCCTTTCTGCATCGGGCAAGAACATCTTTATCGTCTGCGATCCCTGTCAGCTCTCAAGTCGTCCCCTGACGTTGCCAGACTGCAAAGACCTTACAACACCCTGCAAAGCCATATCCGTGGATTAAAAGCCTTGAAGGTGCCTACTACACCTTCGCTGCTTAACGACATTTTGCTCCGGAGCCTTCCACCAGACATCATGATTGAGTACCATCAACGTCGAGAGACCACCGAGCCACCTTTCAATAAAGCACAAAACTAATACGCAACAGCAGCTGACAAAAGGCTACAAGACTTAAAGAAGCCATAAAGACAAAGCACAAGTTCGTTTTATTCGAAAGATTTGGTGTTTTACATTGCCCCCAGCGCTTGCCCGGCAGCAAACGATAGTTTATTCACTTAGAAATTAATCAGTTTATGTTAAAATTTTGATTCTCCCGCCTAATTCTGTGTTTTGTGAGGTCGTCTGCGATGACGTCAGAAAAGCAGGCCTTGAAGTGAATGCGAACGTGGCACTAGGCATCCAGCAAACTACAGAGCCTTGTTTACCATCAGTCCTCCCAGATGGCGCTACCATACCGTGGCTGACCTTTGCCCGCCTTTGCTTTGTTTCTGACCGTATTGCGCTTGGCTTGTTTTTATTATGGTAGAAAGTACTCGTGTAGTGAAACATGGGGTATACTTGACAAACAGGGTCACGTAAGACAATGCCACTTACGCTAACATTTCCTGTATCGTGTCAGACAAGCTGAAAGCGCCATACTGCTGTGCAGCTATGACAAGCCAAGTGTGCGCAGTACCAACAACAGCACGCTATAGTACTTCAATATTTACGTGTACTGTCGTAGCTTCCGTGCTTACCCCACCATTGTTACTTCTATGAAATGAATATATGCTTTACATTAGCGAAAATATCTCCTGAAGGAAGAATATAAGCCCTGCATAACTTGCATTTGCTTTTGTCAGCCTCCGCTAATTGCAGAGCTGTTTGGTATGACATCATAGGTTCTGTTGCGGGAAATGAGCTGGTAAGTAGCAACGCCATTGCCGTTTTTCCTAATTATGAAGCTTATTTGAGCGAAGTTTACATTAAAAGTGGTGCCAGTATGATTCTAACGAGACAATCTTTCGAATGAACCAAAGTCATGTTTTGTCTTCATGGCTCCTTTAATATCTTTCATTCAAGTGGCAGTGGAGAGCAGAGAGAAATGCCAGATGATATTTGACAGAAAGAAAAAAAAAAGCGCTTTAACATGAACACAGACCAAAATAGAAGTGTATTTTGCCGGCCACATCCTCCAACAGTGTCGATATTTTAGAATACTCAAAATTCGCATGCAAAGGTAAACTACTGCTGCTTTTGCCAGAGTAACACTCATGAAACTGAGCAATGCAGGTCAAAGATGACGGTCCATAAAAAAAGCGATATTCTTAGAAGTCCGCTGCTTCAAATGAACAGCCAAGGGACACTGCTCAAAGGACTGCCAAAGACGAATTTCATGCTCTAAATGTCGACGGAGGCACGCTTCATCGCTACGGTTGCAGTCGACAACCGGAAATTACCCACCAAAACTGACTCGGATAAGGTATACTATGCGGCTGCGGACTTGGGCACAAACGTCAAGCATAGCAAGACCCTACTGTTGCAGATCTTTCGTGCATAGGCGGTCTCCCAGAAGCGACGATGTTTCCTTCGCGCAGTCATCGACGGTGGCAGTCAGAGATGTTTTTACACAAAGATATCTCCGAAAAGCTGAAGCTTCGAGAAGTAGGGGAAGTGAGTCTACCCATCAACACAACTGGAAACACTTGCCAAAACAAAAGACGCAGGTATCGTACCGTACGGCTAAAACTACAGAGTCAGTTTGATAATTCAGAATGCAACCTGAATTCCTGAAATATGCCAGGATATTAAACCATACTTGGCTAAAATGTTGCTTTTGTAAAGAAGTTCGAAGAAACCGGAAAAAACATCGGTGATTCTGACAAATTTGGTTGGAGCACTGGCGATGACAATATTGGACTTCTCATCAGAGCAGATCAAATGTGGCCACTTTTGAAAGCTTAAGTTACGCACCACACTAATTCTAGCCTTGTGGCTGTGGACACAATTTTAAGCTGGACGTTTCAAGGTGCTACGGAACCTGCAAATCAAGCCGTGCCGTCTAACTTCATGGTATGCGTCTTGCGCAGTCACACCTGCTGGCCGGAGCAAGACTGTCAAGATGACATTGCCTGACAGTATTGGGAGTTGGAAAATATGGGGAAAAGCACAGACAAGAATTAGAGGACTTTGAATTGACAATTACCAAGATTGAAGGACGTTATAAAATGGCTCTTCCTTGGAGGCCTATCGAGAAGAAAGCTCCCAAAGACAACCGTTGCGTGGCCATGAGGCCATTATCTTCCTTGGTGCCGAAAGCCTAGTTTGGTTCAGACCACTCCTACCTCTAGGTTGACTGCGAAGCAAGAGATTTTGCTCCCGCCCACATCAGCTCTGTTAACAGCGGCCGATTCCATCCAGCATAAAGCGACCTTAAATTATTGTTGCTCGGACAGTTCATAAGCAAGAGTTAATTTATGGACGCAGGAGAAGAGAGCAGCAACGCTTATGCCAAACCAGGTGCAGCCACAGACAACCATCAACAAAGATGAGAACTCTATGTGCCGACCAGAGACACAATTACGGACCGTAGCACTTTGTGCAACAAGCTCAGTCTACAAATTAAGCAAGAACTTTACATAGATGACAAAAAACGAGCACTGAACAATTCCTTGCTCGGAGCATTTAAAGTTCCCGGGGGAGGATGTTGACAAAAAAGAGGCCACTTAGCAACGGCCTCCGGTTAGCAGAGAATAATGAGGAGGAAGTAGGTGTGGCGATATCGAAGAACACCCAGCCCTTGTCTCCTTCTCACGTTATTTCACAGCGCTGTTACGGAGGACTCTGGATTAATTTTGACCACCCGAAGATCTTTAACATGTGCTGAAATTTCAATACCCGGGCATTGCTGTCTTTCTCCTCCAAATGGCTGACACGTCCCCGATCAAACCCATGACCTTGGGCTCAGCACACGCTGGTACAAGGTTAAACAGCAAGGCACTGCAGGCAGGGCGTCATACCTGTAGGCTTCTGTTGCACGAGTGACGCGCTCTGTCTTGGAGCATAGGTGACCCAACAGGGCCAGAGAAAAGGAGGCGGAGTCCCCAAATGCTGAAGCCATCTCGTCGAGGCCCGCCTTCGCCGAGCAGCGTGAGGCAAGCCCCACGTCGGCCTCGAGCGCCGACTCAGCCTCGGAGAACTTGCGCAAGTCGACGCAGCAACGGGCCAGCAGGAATCGGCTCTGGGGTGAACGGCAGCCGTGCGAGCGCAGCAGCTTGTAGGCCGACACCTTGTTGCCCGCCCGGTAGTGGCACGTGGCCAGCAGGTGCAGGGTATCATCTGTGCGCACTGCAACAACATGGAGAGGTGCACGGGTGTGCCTTTGCATAACTCCACATTTGAAGGGAAAAAAAGAGGGCGAGAGATACATGTGTACTCAAGAACTGAAAATCATGCACAAGCATGGCATGACATCAGCTCAAAAGACTGAGGCAACCTCCTTTCCCTCATACCCAATTGTTCTTTAAAGTTAAACATGCACGCACGCACACATGAGAAAAATATCTCACTATCACGGTGCAATTTGCCAATTCTGCAACGAACGCTTTCGTTCTTTGGGCACATAACCACGAGAAAGAAAAGAGACGGAGAACGACTAGGTGACAAGGCAAGGATACCAATAAGAAATTCTGAAAATGCAACTGTACAAACTGTAGTAGATGGTACGAATGAGCTGTTGGGGATTGTTTAGACTTTGCAGGGTTATGATTAATGGCTATTGATTCTGCAAAGTTATTCCAGTCCTCAATGGCAATGGGTAGAAATTATTTGTTGAGTGCATTGGTTGAACCATGATGGTGTTGTTTGCTCATCAAATTAAGGTGGCAGCAGGACGTGCGTTCGAATGGAAGAAGCAATCAATTGAGAAAAAAAGCACATCATAGACGTGGAAAGGATTCTGCTGCCTCCACATGCGCAGAAATGAATAATCAACTACGGTACAAGAACAAACAAGCCAACTGTAATCATCGTTTTCATGTTCAAGCAAAACCTATGTAGAGAATGAAGCATATCTGTGTAATAAAGCTGTACCTGAAATGAAACACCAAGGATCCCCTTTTCTTTCCAGGAAATTATAAGATTGCTATTCCAAGCCACTGATATACATACTACACAAGAACACTGAGCAAGTGAAGCTGGAACTCTGCCAAATATGTCTTAGTCAAAAATGAAGGGCTTACGATGCACACACATAGAAACTGGTGTTTCTACCTCCTAAGAAAAGTTGCAGCCAAATTTTGCCCTGTTCCCTTTATTTTTTGGTCACCAGTTGTTACTTATCTACTTTTCTTACACAAGATTAAGCTGAAACTTTGTAGTTAACGCAGAAGTGGGGGGAAAACCTTAGAGGAAAAAATAACAAGAATGCACAGAACGATCTAAAAGAACATAGGCTTTCTAGAAACAAGCCTTGACCATACACACTGACGTAACCCAAATTATGATAGAGGAAACACCAGTGGCACTTGGCTTTGAGAACATAGTGATGTTGAGGGGAAAAAAAACCATCATAGTGCAGTGTCAAGCAGAGCATTCCTTGCCTAAATGAAGGTGTGGGCACATAGCACCTAATTCCTTTGAAACCTTTGTAACAGCCCAACTGTGCTGAAAGAGGCCACGCAGACAAAACACAGGTTTGGTTCATTCGAAAGATTGCCTCTTTAAAGTCATACTGACACCCCCTTTAACGTATACTTCGCTCAAATAAGCGATATAATTAGGAAAAAAGGAAATAGCGATGCGACACACTAGCTTATTTCCAGCAATAAAACATAAGACGTCATGTATACAGCCATGGAGACAAGCTGAGGCCGGGAAAAGCAAACACAAGTTATACCTATGTCCCACGGCAAATCTAATGCCATTCAAAGTGAATGACATTAGCTGTTAAAGACATTGGGGTCGGCTGTGTGGGTCTTTATGGCAAAACAAATGTCATTTGAGTGTGATAGCAGTGACGATTAGCGAGCTCGCAAAACTGCAAAATTATCTTTCAGGCGCATCTAGTTTTCACACATATTTTCAATAACATAACAAAGGATTATTTTTTTTTAATAAAAACAAGAAAATTTAGGTGACATCAGTACACATCACAAGCCAAGACAAGTCCACAAAAAATCCGTATTAGGGTAGCGCGTGCACTGTGGATGAGATTTTCTTTTTTGTTAGTACTTTTTTGTCTTTCTTTATTTGAACAACAACACGAAGAGGAAAATATAAGTTTACTGACAGTTTTCAGAAACAGTATTCTTTGGTTTATTACTGAACTTTCTTGTCTAGTGACGCGCCACTGCTGTCGAGGCGACTCATTTGGCCGCTAACTGAGGTCCCGGACCTTAGTTAGCCGCTAAATGTCATTCGCCTCAAATGTCATTCGGTATTCTCGTGTAGCGCCGAATTAATTACATTTATAGCGAGTGACATTTGCTCTAAACGTCATTAGATCAGCCGTGTGACAGGGGTATTTTCACTTAAATGTAATGCATATTCCTTTTATAGCAGCAAGAATGGTGGGGTAAACAATGGAAATTACAAAAGTTCACGCACACATAGAAGTACCAGTGCGTACTGCTGTTGGTACTGCGCGCAATATGTTTGTTATAGCTGCACTCCGGCACTTTGTGGTTCTCACACAACACTGGCGGATTGGAGTAAGCAGCATTGCCTTACGTGACCCTGTTTGTTGGGCATACCCCATGTTTCACAAAACGATTACTTTCTACCGTAACAAAAACAAGCTAGGGGCAAATAAGGTCAAAAACAAAGTAAAGACGGACAGCGGTCCGGTGCAGTATGGTGGCCCATCTAGGAGGACTGACCGTAAACAAGGCTCCGCAGCTTGCTCCAGAGCCTAACAGCGCACTAACGCTCTCTTGAAGACCTGTCCTTGTCATGTCATCACAAATGTCACGGAACACACGATTTGGCGGGAGAATCAAAATTTTAACTGAAATTGATTAATTTCTCGGTAAATAAAGCATCGCTTACTGCCAGACAAGTGCTTGGTGCACTATAAAACGCCAAATCTTTCGAATAAAATAAACTTGTATTTTGTCTACATGATCCCCTTAAGGAGACATTCTCACATCACCGTGCAAGAGACAGACCAACAAGCAAATGAGCAGCGATGTAGAGGTCTACGATTTCCCATTTGGTAGTTCAAACTGTCTTAATACACTCTAAAGAAGCCTGCAATCATCATATTTTAAGCACTGCAAGTGGTAACAGTGCATTACAAACGAACAACACTTTTTTCTAGTTACACGTCCAGGTGGAAGACTCGCAATATTCCGAAATACTGGGAAGTTGGTACTTCTAGCAAAAAAATATAATTTTTAGAAGGAAGGCGAGAAACCGCTTACCAAACTGAGAAATATTTGTTTTGGGAAAGAGAACTTCAATCTATTTAGGGGTCATTTTTGTACACCAAAAGAGTATGACCCTACAGTGCTGTAGAAAATCCTAGACCTCTACATTCACTGAGAATAAAAACCACACACAGTGACACACCTCCATCCCCTTCACGCACAAAAGAAATTCTATGGCAGTTAGATCTAACCACGGTATTTAGCCATGACAAGAGGAGTTATTTTTTTAGCTCAGTTCAGTCCACATTCTTCATTTGCGGCTACATCTGTCAAGAGTGGTGTTTATTTTCTTTGAATATTAACAGAAGCAATTTTTACTATTTGTGGTGAATGTTGCAGAGTAAGATGCAGTGAAGCTGTTTGGGGCCTGTCTGCGGCTAAAATACACAATTTTTGCAACCATCTTCGATTTAAAGCAAACTTGCTTAGTTATAAATGAACTTTGAATAAGGCGTTTAAATTTTCGCTGATTTTATTCACAGCGATAGTCATATGCTAGCTAGAGATCTTGCAAGAGAGGGGAGTATACATTTTTCCTCATTGTTACTGTTATTTATTCTCTTTGCATTACGTCTGATTGACTTCAGCATCCCAGACCCCTGTGTAGAATGCATCTTTCCCGACGTTGAAGCGATACATTCAAAAAATTTTTGAGTTGCATGCACTGGTCTTAACTTGGTGATAAAATCTGTGTAGGCCAAGAATTTATGCCACTCTGAAAGCAACAGTTACTCACTAAGCTCAAAATTGCAACAACAGAACTGGTGCCACAACTAAAGACCATTTTTTCCTAATGCAATTAGCCACCCAACAAATTGTCCACACGGGTTGATGAAGCTAAAAGCAATGGTAAAGGTAAATGGTTGTAAGCATGCAGACAACCAACCTGGCAAGTTTTGCTGGATAAGTTTGTATGACTGTCACTACATTTCATCATTGCATTTCGCAAACAATGGGAAGTGACCAGGAAGTTCCAACATGAACTGACGTTTAAGTGGGAAAAGCGCCATTTTCTAACAAATCAAGGCTGAGAAAGACACAACAGATACTGTATTTAAAGATCCTAAAGCATAAAAAAAAACCACACAGGCTACAGGTGTCATTTCTTTGTAGACAAAGACCAAGGAAGGGGGCACCTTACCTTCAGCATAAAGCCGTTCTGCGAGAAAGATGGCATCCGAAAATGCATAGTGATTCAGGCAATGCCATATGGCTGCCTGCAAGAGACATTCATTTTGAGCCGTTAGAAATTTGCAAGAGAAAAGAAAATGCAGCCATGCCAATGCAATGCAACTAAATGAGGCCTTGGCTTTGGTTTTTGCAATTAGAAGGCACTCTCTTTTCAAATTGTAGATGTAGACTTAACATCTATGAGGTGAGGCACGGATTAATGTAGAGCACCTGGGAAACTCTTATGTGTTCCTAAACCTTATACGCATAAGCGTGTTTGTTACGATCTGGAAATAGCCACAGTGGCCAAGCATAGAACCCACAACTTCAGATTCAGTAGTGAATTTTAGCCACTGCGGCTTTTAGAAAAACCATGCTCCACTTTCTCAACAAACCTTGCCAATTTTACACACATAGTAACTGCAGGTTACATCAAAACGTGTGACTTCATAAATGCTCTTCTTGTCAGAAACAAAGAATTAAAAGCACCTTTGAAGGTGGCTATGCAACAATCAATAAACTGTCCTACATCGATTGCCACCTTGCAAACGTTCAAAATGATTGCGAAACCTTCCGATAGCCAGCTCTGTGGCTTTTTTGGCAACAGCCTCGGTTGCATCGGGCCCCAAAAGCACAACAAACCACTGAAAAAAACAATGAATTCAAGAAGTGTGGTGCGACAACAAAACTTTCATGTGGGAAGCACATCATTCACATGGCACTGCAAATGATGACAGAACATTGCTGCCTCCACCGTACAGCAGAGATACAATATGGCGTGGCCCAAACGGCTGACGAAAATGGCCTGGTGAAAAAAAAAAAACCTATATCACCCCAGATTTGTGACCGAAAAGGGAATGTCCTTTGCCAACAACACAAGCTGTGGCTGAGGCGGTTAAAAATACTGAATGCGGTTCCTTTGCACAGCAAAACCTGCCTTGTAAGAGTCTCCTAACGACCACATATAATTCATGACCCTCCTTTCTTTGTTTTTCAGAAAGCCCGTAACATTGCTGATTTGTGGAAAAAGATAAAAGCAATACAAAAACAGAGCAAAAACGTTCCAGACGGCAAAGCACCTTACGCATGGCTCACTCGACCTCATGGATCACTCAAGAAACCAGCAAACACGATTAATTTAGTTTGCACTGACATTATTTCAGGCTTGTATCCTTTGCACAGATATCTGTCCATGTTATGTGCTACCACCAAACAAAGTATGCTGATGAAGTTGTGATGGATCACACGGGTGAAAATTCAACAGCTTATTCAGAAAGGTAGGGGGGCACGCTGGAAAAATTGCAAAGAACACCTCTGACCTCAGTTGTGGTTAATTGCAAGGCTATGCTGTAACCGCACTCCCGTGTTCTCATTTACTTCCTACAACATTACGAAAGCTCAGGAAGATCAGGCCTGATCTCATAGGCCTGCAATGACCTTTTATGGATTTAATGCCTTAGCTGTTGTTCCTAGGCTATTTGGTGACCTTTCATCGTAATGCTTCACTGCCTTAGCATTAAGCCGTAATACTAAAACTTTCATATTCGTGGCAGAAATTAAAACATTGTGACAAAATGGCAAAAAAATGTTCACTAACATTAAATCTCTCCCTGTTAAAATGAATGAAATACAGGGCAAAGCTTGAGATGCTCCAGGAAGACAAAACCTCCGCTTGCGCAATTCATGCGCGCTATGGATCCAGCCCAGCAATAATCAATGCAATAATCATAATTACGGTTCGCATTTCCTGTCAATGCGACGAACATATGGCACAATAAAGGAACTAATATCGACACCTTCGAAGCCATTTCGTGGCCATGGCTTTCACCACTTACAAAGTTCATTAGACAAAGTGCATTTGCTTGTTTCGGAGCTTTCTTCTATAGGGCGTTTTTCATTTCTTCCTTAAGTGCATGCACGTTTTCAAATAAACCGGGCGTGCATAAAAACCTTGCCAGGAAGAAAATAGTTACCGATATGTGGCTATTAATGTTGCCAAGCAGCTTGTTTAGCTTGCAGCAACGCTTTTAAGCCTACTTCATCTCGCATTTCTTCAGATCAACTGTTCGACAAGCTGCGCACACCCAAAAAAAGATCTTTGTATAACGACAGCAGTCCGCTTCAATGCAACTACTTCAATCAAGCTATCATCCTCCGTAGTTAGAGCTGGCCAAGCGTCTCCTGATGGTAGGCTGTGGTAATGCCCGTGCAAAACTGTTCACCCCCTTAACACTTTCGTACCCGCAAACAGCCAAGAAAATAGGTACTAAGAGAACTTAGAATGCAACGCAACTAGGAGTCCCATCTAAAGGGTAAAAACGACAAACAGCGTGACTTGCGCGCAAGGTAAGGCAATAACAAAAAAACACGAGCGCTTCGAGACTGATATGCGTGCGCTAAGGTGCACTGTTTTACCTGAACCGGCTCTTGGACTATCATGGCTACTTGTGAGTCCTACACGACAACTCTGATCTCCACTGTTGTTTTCTTGACGTCCACAGGCACAAAAGAAAAGGAAGCAACCACACGCAGAAATTTTAGGAGGAACACGGACACACTCGACTATCCAACCGTCACAGCCATATTTCAAACCCAACGTTGACCGACCCTAGTTGTCACAGGGAGCGCTGAACGAAATGTCTCGTGCATTGCTCGTGCTATAGTGCCTGGAATATACTGGCACTATACTCGTGCGAAGAAAAAAATTTGCTTCAGCTTTTCATTTGATTTAATTATTACGTAATTGTTAAACAGAACGCTTATTACATACAAATAATTTTGGGAAAATGAAATCGAAACTAGACAGCCATTTTTTTTCTTTTCTTCCTTAAAAGTCGCGACTTTTTGTATTATTTTTCTATTAGTCCCTAAATGGTTGCGGAAACGACATCAAACTCGACTGAGGGCCCTGTAGAAAATATTCAAATATCCTGGCTGGCAGTCCACGTACGGTTATCCACCATTTCCGGGACTTTCATTTTAGGCGAAGCGGGCTCTTCGAAACTTGGCGATGCCGTAGCCGTCTCTCTTCCTTGAAAGTAACGCACGCAGTTCTTTTTTGGGGCTCTCGTTCGAATATTGACTGAATATACAAAAAAATAATTAAATATGGACGGCACTATGGTTCATAGGGGCAGGGGTTTTGCCCATTCGGTGAAAGACCTGGCCTTTATAGCGAATCGTCGCAAGTGTAATTTCGCTTATTCGGCCATTTTCGCCGTCTTCCCGAAGAGACCGAAGTAACAATACTCTGTACCACTGGCCACTCTGGTCTTGCCGAGAATGAATCGGCCTATGCCGCAACCCGCGCTCTCCATCCACAACAGGCCACTTCCTTTTTCAAGGCTAGACACCACCGGACGCCCGGGCTCTGCTAGCACCAATTTGACACCGATCTACCAGCCGTGCATACAGCTACACGAACAAAAGAAGATACCCTCCTCCCCACCCATCCCTGACCCCACATCAAGCTTATGTCTATCGTCACCTTCAGACAGAGACTTTTTAAAATCACACCATTCTTTCACACATCTCTTCCCTATCCGTTTTCCCTTATAACTGCCAAGCATGCGACCTTCCTCTTACCCCCAATCACCTAGTCTTTTCCTGCCTGCACCACCCAACCCCCCTTAACTCCCCCACTTCTAAGCAGTGGGGGAGTTAAGGGGTTGGCTAATGTATTACCTACTTTCCCACCACACCATCCCAGTTAGCCAGGTGATTATCCAGATCCAGAATTTCTATTAGGGAAGAAGGGGGTGGAAACACTCCCGCGGGGGGTGATGTTTGGGGGGGGGGGGATGTATAAAGTCCTCGTGGTTTTGCGATCTTTTTTCTTGGGGGGGGTGTCGAGATCCTTCTGGGGGTGTTGGGGAAGGGGCTGTTGGGTGTGTGTATATAAATCCCCACCGCTAGCTACGGAGGCAAACCAACTGCTGGCGACGCAGAGGGAGCGGGAAGGTAGAAGACGCGGGTACGCGCCAGCCTGACGTTAGGCCTAACGCTACGATTGGACGTCTCATCTACCCCAATTGCGACCGCCGTCGATCTCTGGCGGGCATTGGACGAGTTCCTTCTGGATCTAGCTGCTCCGCCCACTGGCGCCAGGCTCCTCGCCCTCGGGCATACCGCCTGAGAGGCACACCGGAAGACTTCCGCAATGGACAATGGCGCCGTGGGCCCCCAATCTGCAACTGCCCAGGACCTCGTTTCTTCCTTTTTGATCCCCTTACGGGTTTTCTTTTTTTTTTTCATTTCACTGCAGCCCCCCAGAGGCAATTTAAGTGAAATAAAGACGTGAAACAACAACAACGTCGTCAACGGAACCCGCAGCTTGACGTACAATATTTGATGTTGCTTGTCACGTCATTGAGCTCATCGCCACGGCTGCCAAACGTTAAGCTTAAAGTTAAATATAGTCTTAAAAGAGGCCATAGACCAAGTCGACTAGTCAAGTCTCTGTAACCCTACCAAGAAGCCAAGCAGGCCTTTGAACATAGGCCCGAACTTGAGTTTCTTTTTTTTTCTCGCCCAACGCAAATCTAAATCTGTGCCTTTCTACAAAGTTGGTCTGTCATCCTCCGTGAATCGCACGCTGGATGGAAACTGGACACAACTTACTATCTCGATCGCGGGTGTCGCCAAGGCTCTATACTTTGGGCCCTCTACTAAACAACCTGGTCATGACCAGAGTAGCCCGACAACTTGAAATAGACACTTTGCCATATAGGCAGTCGATATCACGGTCTGACGAAAGTGACTGATTTTACTCGTTTAGAGGGCCAAGTCGCGGATGTATACAAGCCATGGCTAATAGACTTGAGCTCACCCTGGCTAGGCAAGGCTTTGTACTTGCATCTTAAAAAGCTGAGTTTTAGGTAGTACATGGCTGCAAGCCACCCAATGCACCCCAAGAAATTCGTTAACAGTGTCAACCGTGACGTATGTGCTTCAAATGAGTCCGTTACTTTTTACTATGCCAACAAATTAGAATTATTAACAGTCTTGAAATCTCGCTCAAAAGGTTGCAAGAGAAATGGCATACTACTACACCCCGTTCACTGAAATTGTAATAAATACGGTGTAGCATTTCAGGAAGACATGTTGACTGTGTCCAGGGCCGTCCCTAGCTTTAGCAGCACCTCCACGTACGGCGCAACGGCCTATGACCTCAACAAGACCTATACCCGAGCTATCCAGGGGCTGCGTCGCGTGAAACTACAGACAGTCACTGGCATGCCTAGACATGCTTCCATTTGTAAACTGGAGCAGCCTGTACCCCTTCCTTCTACTGATGTCATTATGCAGAAATTCAAAGCCCAGGCGGACCTCGAACGACACCTCACACGCCAGAGACACATGTTGGGGCTCCAGAACACCCAATAGGTGCTATACGAACTGCAGCTCCTACAGCTCCTATTGACGACGACCAGCCCTTGACACCTCCACGTACAGCAAGCTCTAGAGCGTAATAATACGCCATTGCGGCAATGGTGGTTCCGCCGTCTTTGAACGGACCCCCTGAGCACGAAGTCGACGTTTTCACAGACGCAAGCCTAGATCGCGAAGGCGTGGGACACGCTCTGGGGCCACTCTCAATACCCTGTGCGGAGCTGTATAGGTTGCAAATCATGCAGTGACATTCATCACCTTCTATTCAGACCAACCGCTACCGCTATTTCTACGAATCCTCACAGACTCCTTTGAATCCTTCGCAGCTTTGCGATCCCACAACTTGAGGAGGTGACGGAGGAGTAAACATTATCTGTACAAATAATAGTTATTTTTTGGACAAAGGACGATTGGATGTCGACCGTTCGCCGTGGAAAGAATCGTACGAGGGACATGAATGAATAAGATTTATAAGTCGAGTTTAGATGCTTATTTTGAGGCTCCCGCCCGGCGAGCTGCTGCACTAGTGCAGTGTGCCCTGGCTACCGCCGGCTGCTCGGGTCTGCTCCACTAAGCCTTGCTGGGTTGCGGTGTCCGCGCCGGTCAGTAGAGCCACCCACTGCTCGTATAAGGAAAGAAAAAAATTATAGGAAGGGTTAGGTATGGTACGGGGACGGAATTGACTGGCACCGGCGTGACAAGGGATACAAGGTGCCAGAATGAGGACGGAAATAGAAGGTGAAAGGATAGAGAGAGAGAGAGGGATGTTGAGCGGATATATAAGTTGCTTCCACCCTCGTTCCCGCATTCTTTTTGGGAGATCTGAAATAAATGGCTGCGTTGAGCTGACGAGGGTACGGTGGCCGTATGGTTAACGAGCCAGTAGCAAGGGCGGTCCCCACGCAAGCAAGCTTCGATAAGAAATTGGGCACGACCGGCAGGACGTGATGGAACCAAGCTTATTCTAGTAACGTTGATGGAACCAGCGAGCATGGCCTAGTGGGCGACACAATTGAAAGTTGGGGCGAGTGGGTGAGGGGAAAAGCAAGCGAGCGGCGGCTAGGATGTGCACTTCTGACGGTTGTGGTTCTGTTGTAAATGACGCTAACCCATGCAAAAAAATAAATACAAACAAAGGAACAGGGATTTAGCTGGCTCATTTTAGGCTATCGAGGTGGTGCTAACATTTGCTCGCTAACTCCGCAAGCAAAAATACAGCTCAGCTCTAAACAGGGCCCAACCAAGTAAGTATCTATGGCCTTCTCTCTCTCTTTTTTTTTCTCTTTCTCTCTCTTCTAACCTCGGTACGGTGAAAAAGTTCTCGAAAAATTTCCGCAGGCATACTCTCCCGAAAATATTCGAAGACTCGAGAGCTAAGGGCACTAAGAGCTTCGCGAAGTTCCACAAAAATGTCATTCAAAACTGCCTGATAATAAATGCGCGGCCCCAAGGCATTTCCCGCGCTAAGCGGGAAAAAAAGAAAGAAAACAGAGAACAGAAAAACAAAATTACGTCCTCTCCTGCATTTCCTCCCTGCTTTCATACGTTCAGTACGTATGCACGTGCAGGTGGCGTTCTTGTTGCATTTCTTCCGCGGGCTTCAGCCCGCATTCTCCGCCGCTATAAAACGCGCTTATCTCGTTCGACGGGCGCACAGTGGGCGAATTCACCGACAACGCGATGGCCGACAAATACCGACTCCTCGTGAAAAACGCTAGGCAAGTTGTGCAAGTCGTGGACAGCGGACAACAGTGCTTGAAGGGAAATGACATGAAGAAACTGGCCATTCTTCAAGGCAACGACGCCGTAACCTTTAGCATCGTGGTGAACCAGTGAGTGAATCGTCCGAACATTCGCTTTTCCTTTTCAACACTAGATATGGCGTGAAGGGCTTGTCCCCTGTTTCTCTTTTCCACTTTGCGTTCTGATTTAAGGTAGATATGCTGTACTCCAGTCTTTCAAGCCGCTCGCCTGTTTAAATGTGACGGCCCCCCGTGAAAATGGAAAGAGCATTTCTCGCAAGAAATCATAATTTACAGCTTCATTTCTGACTAGATTTATAGACTCTAGCTGGAATCGACAGCTTCTAGCGAGAAAAATTCGTAGTATAGCTAGGGACAATTCTTTCAAGCTTGCAGGCTTTTTTTCTCTTCCAGTTGGACTGAAAATTAAATGCTAGCTAGAAGCAATAGCTGTGAGCCGGAACCAAATCTTAATCCAGCTAGAAATGAGCTAGAAACTGAATTTATAGCCATAAATTCTGCCTATTTCTATAGCTAGAGATATTTCTAGCTAGAAGAAATTTCTGGTTAAATATTCCAGCTAGAAAAATATTATTTTACCTAGGCCGTTATGAACGTAATTATTACGCACCCTTGCAACAATAGTTAATCGCCAAAAAATGGCAATTCATACCACCAGAAGGAGTTTTTTAAATAATATGCTGATGTGAACGCGTTTGACCTTTGCCGTGAGTAATTTCTTTCCCTGGAATGCTGACGCAGGTTCGGTATAATATCTGCGATAGACAAAGCCAGCGTAATTTCAAGGAACTTCGACGAAAAGCAATTCGAGAAGATCGTCGATGCCACGGGCTGCTGCGTTATACCCGGTGAGCATAAATTTAGTTGTCCCGGCGAACTCGTATGGAGACCGCAATTACAGAGCGACCGCTCAGGGCGCGATGTGACCAGCGATTCGCCTTATCTGCAGGACTGGTCGACACGCACACCCATCCCGTCTGGGCTGGGGACCGCGTCCACGAGTTCGCGATGAAGGTGCGTTCACCCACCGACTTTTGGTAAACGCCTTTCGTTGAGTCCACGTAGAGCTACGAGATTTTAACTAGAGATTACCAGACGTCCTTGCCCTCAGCCGTTGTAGTCCCGTCGCTGTATATATGCAGAACAACGCGGGTATCCTTAGGGTCCCTAAATAAGCTACGCTAAATAAATAAAGCCTTTATTTAGTGACGCTATAAGGCAGCAAAACCTGTTCCGTGTGCCCCTAACAACTTCTCTCGCTGCGCTGACACGAATTTTCTTCACTATTTTCCCTAGTCTGCACGTGCCTTATTAAAATAAGGCACGTGCAGAAGTTTGTGAGATGTGAACAAGATGTTGTCTACAAAATTCCCCTTCCCCGTGGCAAATCATACATCGGCCAGACTGGTCGCTGCCTCTAAACCCGCCAAGCGACTTGGCACAGCTTTGTGCAAGAGCTGAATGCACGCCGGAGTACCATAAAACGTCAGGGCTCCTGAGGTCAAGGACCAAGATGCAGCGCGAGATATGGGAAACCTACTTTATGGTACGTGTCTGGAAAAGGGGAATACGCCAGCGCAGCATCGATCACCTTATCAAAAAGGGAAATAGACTTCTTGTCGCAGTAAGAACTGAGCATGCGCTCCGTGTAAACCGTGTACAGTTGTTATCACATATGTTCAAGCTCCTTTTTTGTGCCTTTTTTTCACACCAAACACGTATATATATATATATATATATATATATATATATATATATATATATATATATATATATATAGGATAGGGAGTAGTAGAACTTTGAAGATGGTAGAGAACACAAAAGAAGAAAAACTTCGAACAAGGTAAAAGCACGATTGTGGCCTACGTTTCAGCAAAGAGAAGAAAGCAAGTTCTCTTTGCTGAAACGTAGGCCACAATCGTGCTTTTACCTTGTTCGAAGTTTTTCTTCTTTTGTATATATATATATATATATATATATATATATATATATATATATATATATATATATATATATATATATATATATATATATATATATATTTGTATGTATGTATTTTTTGCACATACATACATACATACATACATACATACATACATACGTACAGTCTTTGTCAAAATTTTGTGGGCCACGGCGACCGTGGCCGGAGCAGGCACGCGGCCGCGCAGTGGCGCTCCGGCTGCCGCTATCGGCTGGTAGCGCGGCTAAAGAGAGCGTGGGGAACTTTCGCTCTTGTCTTCGTGTGTCCGGCATGAAGCGCCTGCGCTGAAATGAAGTTCCACGCACTGCTCTAGTCACGCTAGCCACACAACCAAGGCAAGAGCGAAAGTCCCCCTCGCTCTCTTTAGCCGCGCTACCAACCCGATAGCGTCAGCCGGAGCGCCGCTGCGCGGCTGCGTGCCTGCTCCGGCCACGGTCGCCGTGGCCCACAAAATTTTGACAGACTGTACGTACGTATATACATACATACATGCATACGTGCATGCATACTGTTACGAATCAGCCCTCCGCAGTGCTTTTTGCAACACTCCTCGGCTGTGTGGCAAAGCCTCCACTACGTGCGCCTTTCAAGCAGGCCCCCCTGTCGGTGACTCACGCTTGCAGCCGACGGATGCAAACGCGTCGACATGTCTGGATCGCAGGCGCCTCTCTATCGGCGTGATCAAACTTCGGTGGCGCCGACGCAACGCGCAGAGACTTGTCCGAAGGACGCGGAAGCCGCTGCGGAGACCTCCTCTCTCCCCTCTCTCGGGACTCAGCGTGCGCCGCTACTACCGACCGCTCACGAACTCTGGAAAGAGTGTTGTGTGTCTGTGCCGTTCATGTTGTGTGCGTAGTTCATTCCTGTTTGAGCAGTGAATCAATGCTGTCACTCTGCTCGAGTCCTGTACTGTAACCTCTCCCGTCGGGGCATTGATCTTGTCTGGCTTCGGCCCATCTCTCGCTGGCGTGAAGTAAACGAGTTACGTTTGCCTTCGGCTTCTGGCCTTCTTGAAGGCTGCAATATTGGCTGGCCGCTCGCTTCACCACACTATCACACGCATGTCGGAGGCGACGGAGCTCGTCTCGGGTACACCTTCCCGTACGCGACAATACATGCATACATGCATACATACATAATACATGCATGCATACACGCATAAGGCATGCGTGCATACACGCATAATGCATGCATACATAATACATAAATGCATGCATGCATACACACATACATACACACATAATGCATGCATGCATACACACATACATACGCACACACATACATTCACAAACATGCGTAAATCAAGGGAGTTAATTGCGGTCCTCAGCATTGGGACGCTGAGTGAATGCAGTAGTTACCCCTGCTTCGAAGATTTGGCTCCCTTTTCAGTGACGACTCAACTGGTGACGACTCTGCTGCAGATGCAGATGTCCCCAAAGTGGGTATATCCATTTCAATAGAACTCAGCCTCCGAGAGATCTGCTGAAAGTAGGGCTAAAGTAACCTTAAAGACCACAGGAGATAAAACATTTCATTTTGGTACCACAGGAAAACACATTCGCTGTGCGGGCGTGTTTTAAAGACGATGGTCTATTATGGGCTTTTTTTGGTTTCGCTCCGTGCTTTTGCCACGCGGCATGTGAGGGAAGGTTTGAAGATGGGAAGAGAGAAGAAAGTAGGAAAGCAAAAAAAAAAAAAAAAGGCGCAAAAACACAGACAGTTCGAAACCGATAAATTTTCGAGTCTACTGGTATATAGGCATGCAGTCCAGGTACGGGCATAAAGTCGATTAGCGATCTTCAGTATCTATCTTCCTGCACCCAGCGGTTGTAGTCATCCGGCTTATCTCGCCGGAGACCAGCCCCTCTGAGCTCGTCGTCCCGAGCTGTCCTTGTTCCCGCGCAAGTCGTCCATAATGAGGCTTGACATAAGTTTCAGCCGCCGGAGCCGGACACTTGGGACAAGTTCCTGGCTCTTCTGGTTACTGAACACGAACGTTTTGGTCTGCCTGCCTGTGCATCTGCCTGTCCGTCCCTCGATTAGACCACCGGGCCAAACACGTGGCGAAACCTTTCCAAACCGCTAAATTTGGTACCATACTTCGTACCTGTCAACATTGTTGAACAAAAAAGGAAGGACGCTCACACCAGCGCGTAAGACTTGAAGTAGCGAAGCTGTACGCAACCTTCGCGACCATCACGAATGTTGAAGTCCACGATTTCAGCCGATTTGCTTCTTCGCTGCTGCTGTAACGACCTTTACTCCATCATTGTAGCTATAAGTGTGAGGTTCCTTCATTTTTTTTTGAAGCGATAATCATTGGACATTGCCTTGGAGGGGCGTATACGCTATATTTCGTGTCTTTCTCGTCCCGAGTTAGTGTTGCCACGATTACTGCGAACGCTGGAGTTTTTTTTTCTTTTTTGCCAATCTTGGCCAATCTCCCTAAGTGGGTATGTTTCGCCTGACAAACATGCGCAGGGGACGCTGGGCGGTCGTCGCGAGGCGCGCACACACGAGCGCTAGGCATTTTCTCGGTTTTTTTAAGTGCCGGGCGGTCGCCGCGAGGCCCGCGCTCGTGCGCGCGCTCGGCAATTTCTTATTAGTTTTATCTGCTGACACGAAAAATTGATTTGCTAAACAGCTTGGCTGTTAAAAAGAACGCATTAGGATATCTGACGCAAAACATCAATACGTAACTGTTAAGCCATGAAGACAAAATACAAGGTTGTTTTATTCAAAATATTTCGTGTTTTATAGTGCCCCCACCGCTTGTCCGGATACAAACGATGCTTTATTCACTGAGAAATTAATCAATTTAGGTTAAAATTTTGATTTTCCCGCTAAATCATGTGTTTTCGTGGTCCGCAATGACATCCCAGGAACCGACCGCTGTGCAGACGATTCCGAAGCCTTGTTTACCGTTAGTGAACCTATAGATGGCGCCGCCATACTGTTGCGAGCCGTTTTCTGCCTTGAGTTTGTTTGTGACCGTATATAAACCTGGCTTGTTTTTGTTCTGGGAGGAAATAATGATTTCGTGAAACATTGTGCTCGCTCGACAAATATGGTCCCGGAAGACACCGTTGCTTGTGTCAATCGGCCAGTGTCGTCTGAGACAACCCCAACGCCCCGCAGTGCTGTGCAGCTAAATCAAGCATAGTGCGCGCAGTACCGACAGCAGTACGCACCAGTACTTCTATATTTACGTGTGCTTTTGTAACACACATATTTACGTGTGCTTTTGTATAAAAAGAATGTGCGCTAAATTTAAGCGCAAGTAGCCCGTTCGACAAACTGATAAGCTCTGCCTAATTCGCGTTTGCTTTTGCCGGCCTCCGCCAATCGTAGAGCTGGCTGGTATGACATGCCTAATTCGCGTGTGCTTTTGCCGGCCTCCGCCAATCGTAGAGCTGGCTGGTATGACATCATAGGTTCTGTTGCGGGAAATGAGCTGGTGGGTCGCATGACCATTCCCTTTCTTTCCAAATTATATCGCTTATTGGAGCGAAGTTTACGTTTAAAGTGGTGTCAGTTTGATTCTAACGAGGCAATGTTTTGAACGAACCAAACTTGTGTTTTCTCTTCATGGCTCCTTTATTGAAAATCAATTTGCGCTTGATATTTTAAATAGCAAATGTGAAAATGCATGTTCAAAGCAGTATTTCGACCACCCATCGCGGTGGCTCAGTGGCTAAAACGTTGTGCAGCTGGGAACGAGGACACGGGTTCGATTCCCGGCCGCGGCGGACGCTTTTCTGATGGAGGCGAAAAGCGAAAACGCCCGTGTGTACGAGATAGGGGTCTAAATTAATCCGGAGCCCTCCACTACGGCGCGCCTCACCGCCTTCGCAGCGTCGGCGTGTTTAAAGGAGCCATGAAGACAAAATACAAGTTGAGTTTATTAGAAAGACTGCTTAGTTCCGATAACAATGATACCAATATCATCGCAATCTTCGAAAAAATAACGAATATATTAAAGAAAACGTGTGAGCAGTCGCGACCCCCTAGCCAATTTCCCGCAACTTTTCTATGACGTCACGGAACCTTGTTTGTGCGATTGGCGGCCGCCTAACTGACCTGTCGCGACGACACATGACTAGACGTCTGTAATGGGGCCTCTAGTTCCATTTGACCGCATCAGTTGAATGCTAACGTGCAGTTAACGCACTGAAAATTATGTTTTATTGTTGGCCCGTATGACGTCATTCTTGCTCATAACACGTCACTGGGGCGCAAAATTTGAAAGTTTTAAATACTTCTTGCTTTTTTTCGTTAAAAAACATCTTTTGTGGCTGTAATGAAGCTGAGTGAGATATTGAATCCTAGTTCTTTCAAATTAAACGAAGTTGTATTTTCTCTTCATGGCTCCTTTAACCCCACTATCAATCAATCACTATTTTGACCCCAGAAAACAACAACAAAAAAGCTCGACACCGAGCCTATAGGCTTCATGGCGGCATTCTAAGTCCAATAGCAACTAAAGGTTCCTGTAGACGGGGCGCGAGCAGTGGAACGCGGGAAAATTGAATTGACTTGAGCAAATGGTCACCGTGTTTATTGAGGGAGGAGCGAGACGGGAGGAGAAGAGAAGAGGGGCATTTACGTGGTAGGGGCGGCAGAAGACTATCGTCCTTCGACGAGATTTGTAGCAAAGGCAGCAGATACGAGTCAATTTTTTTCTCTCGTTTTCTTCGGATGACAGCCGTCGCACTTGCCCGGTTCTGTCGGGAATTTCACACTGCTTTAGGCGCTGTGATGTGTGGCAGCGTGGAGTGTGAGCTACCGCGCACGATTTGATTCCTAAACTGACATGAATTGCTTATCCACCAGTCGTTCCGCGGAATAGTTTAACAGAATCTTTGTCACTTGGGTCCTGCCGCACATCGACGCCGAAGGGCAGCCAAATATGTACGAACAAATTTCCAGCCCTGCACAGCTGTATTTTTCTAAAGTATGGGAATTTCCGCCTGATATTTATTTTAACACGAAAGTGTTTTATTCCGGGATACACAAAGATTTCGCTGTCGTCATATCCATCACGAAAATGACGCCAGTACAACGAAGCCAGCGGCCTGTAAAGGGTGCACCCCTGCACACAGGGACTTCTTGCGGGGAAGCAAGCTTTAGTACTAAAGGTTACGTTATACTTAGGGTCGTTCGTTTCCAGGTTTTATATTTTAATACGAAGTGTTTTATGCCGGGATGCACCAAGATTTCACTGACGTCATATCCGTCACGCAAATGACGCCAGTACACCTTAGCCAAAGCGACCCGCCAGCAAGACGTCGCTCGCCAAGCACACCACAAGACCGCCGCCGACCCGCAAATCATGCTCAGCTGCAGATTTCGCTGCACATTTCACTTTCGTGTTTTAACGATTCCTATGACAAAGTAATCAACCACATGTTTTTACTTTGTTAGTAAGCAAAAATTATTGGGAATCTATATCCGCAGCGTAAAGAATACCACAATGTTTCAGTGCGGCGCTAGCGAAGGAGCTTGCCTTAGCGGAGCGAAACCGCCTCTGGTCTTGTCCTGAAACTCGGCACCCTTTCCTGCACCATATAGACCCTGGACTCAGAATGAGGCTACCAGAGCGGATTCCACGTAAGCTTGAAACCCTTTACCACCGGTTGCGTCTCAACGCAGCGCTCACGAACTCTTACCGCCATCGCCTCGGTCTAACTGCAAACCCCTATTGCGATAATTGTGGATTGCCCGAAACAGTAGAGCACGTCCTTCTAGAGTGTCCGGCATACATCCAAGAAAGAACTCACCTCGCAGAAAAGATTGAGTGCCTCAACAACGCATCTATATCTTTGAAAGGTCTCCTTGGACCCTGGCCCTCTCCATCGTCCCAGAGAAAAGTGTTGGTTGCTTTATTTGACTATTTACACGGAATCGGCCTCGCAGAGACAATTTAGAACTTTACGTGTCAGATCGTGCGGACTTTTAAGTCACCACGCAAAGCTTCGTGTTCACTTTTCTTTTAATCTCTTCTTTTCCCATCTTTCTTCTGCCCTACTTCTTTTAGGGCCTTTACTCCCTTCTCCCCATCCCCGCAGAGTAGCATGCAGGCGGTAACATGCCGGCAAACCTCTCTGCTTTCATCTAATAAAGAGCTCTCTCTCTCTCTCTCTCTACTCTGTGTACGATCCACATATACGTGCGTACGCTGAAATGTGTAAGGCTGTGCGTGTGTACATATAAACGCGCGCGTCTTTGTGTGGGTATACGCTCAAAAATACCTAAATGCGCGTGTAAAAGTGTGCGTACGCAACCACGGCTTCGCAGCTGGCCGGTGCCTCGTACCTGGAGATCCACGCCAAGGGCGGTGGCATCCACTTCACGGTGGAGCACACCCGCGCGGCCAGCGAGGATCAGCTGGTGGGGAGCCTGGTGGAGCGCCTCGACGGCATGCTCCGCTCGGGAACCACCCTGGTCGAGGCCAAGTCGGGCTACGGGCTCGAGCTCGACGCCGAGCTTAAGCTGCTGAGCGCAATCGAGAAGGCGCGCCTCAGGACGCCCATCGAGATATCCAGCACGTACTGCGGAGCGCACGCCGTGCCCAAGTGAGGCTGCATTCTTGTTGTGTACGGGCCCTTGCGCTCTTATCAAACGATATTGTTTAGAAGACAATACCCATTTCTTGTTCTTGGGGCTCGTCGGCTGAACTGTATACGTAGGTGGCGTCGCAACCGGTTTCGATGCATGCTTTATAACTTGCCGCGAATTGAACTGCCGACGCTCCCTTCCATGCACAATATACTTTTCCTCCTGTACTCGCGCTTTGCCGCTCAGTTTGCACCCCCCCCCCTTCCCCTCGCAAGCGATCTAGTAGTCGCTGTTGATCAATTTGACAACAGTGATTCTCTAGCGTTGCTGTAGCACCCATATGCTTCGGGGGAAGGTGGAAGGGGGGGGGGGGGGGGGGACACGTGTACTGGGAGGCTTACGTCCGTATCGGGGACCAAAACGCCTTGCGGCAAAGCCAACTGTATCACAAATGTTCTGCGGAAAACGGCCGCAACTCCTGCTTTAACAAAACTATCCTGCAACAAGTTATATGACAAATGGCCGCTTAGACGACTTTATCATTACGCCCGGGTTTCGTTTACTTGTCACAATTAGTTAGTCCACTATTAGGATGTAAACGTTAGAGCTCCCGTCTGCTGTCCAATACATATGGGCATCTGTACAGATACGGGAGGAGTATGGTTACAGATAACTGCTGTGCAGGAGTTTTCTGATAATTCTTTTTACCAAAGCTACAAATTTTATGAGTTAGTCGCTACGACATCTCTATTATTACGCTTAGTTCCACTTACTTGTCGTAATTAGGTAGTTCACAGCGAAGTTGTAAATGTTGTATTCCTGCCTGCTGTCAATACGCGCGCTTTTCCAGATGAGAAGCAGGCAGCCCCAAGTGTGTTTGCGAGAATAAAACTAGTTCTCGAAAGTTTGGTTGAGCTAAATAACTAAAGAGAGTGCTCTATCGCCCATTACAAAGTTATCTGAATACCAGCGTGGAATTACCTGTAGGTGGAGCGAGGACAACTAGTGATTTCTTTCTCATGTCCACCACGCGATGTTAAAATTCCCTTCCGAGCAAGTTTGTCGGAGCCGTCAGTGATGTAAACATATTTTTTTTTTTTTTAGTGGCCGAATGATTCAGTGAACCATGCAGATGAGAAAATATGCTCGGTTGGCACATTTACTCTTGATGGAAATTTAATGTTATACTTTGTCTGCAGAGGATGGCCGCTAGGGGGCCATGGAGTGCGGACGCACCTCACGTCGGCTCCGTGTTTAATCAACCGCTAGCGGTAATTATCGGACTGCATCAGGCGAAAGACCGCACTGGATTTTTCCCAACGTCGCCCGATACCTCTAGAGGTATTTTTGTACCTTGTGTTGCGCTTACTTCGCCCGAAGTAAGAGCTGCGGTGCGCCGTCAACTAGGCCTACCTCAGAGACCGACCGCCGCCGACGGAGCCCGGCGCGGCGGCCTGCCCAGCCGCCACGTCCCCCCCCCCCCCCCCCCCCCCCCCCCCCCGCCGCGGCACCCCACCGGTCTCTACAGCATCTCTCCGTGATCGAGTATGCACGCCGTGGAAGTGGAAGGTGAGTCAATCTCACCGGAAGAGTTTTCTCAAGATGCTGGGTGGATGGAAAGCCACCGCCGGAAGGGCGCCCGAACCCTCGCCAAGCTAGGCCTCACCACTGAAGAGGGCACACCGCCGCACAGCGACGGAGGTTGCGCCGCCGCCTCAACGGGATACCGCGGCCGCTCTCACGTGTCACGTTACGGATCGCAAAAGAAGCCTCGAGTTCCTGCCCTTCCGAGAGAGGATGTGAAAATAATTCTGCGGCCGCGAGACGGCCTGGACTTAAAGCGCTGCAGCCAGGCGCTCATAAAAGACTGCGTGCTCCGCGCCGCACAGCTCAAGTCGGAAGAAGTCGAAGACGACACGCTTCGAGTCAATACCTTACGTAACCTGTTGGTGGTCAGCACGCCAAGCCTGCAGAGAGCTGCCTGCTACAGCAAGGTGGAAGCACTAACGCTCGGCAACAAATCCCACGGGATAAGCGCATACGCCACGCCACCCGAAGACAGCGCAAAGGGAGTCATCCACAACATCCCGGACACAGACAGCGCGGACGATATCACCAGAAGCCTCGTTAACCGAAGAAACCCCACGATCCTCCAAGCGAGAAGACTGGGCTCATCCAACACTGCCATCATAGTGTTCGAAGGAGTCCGAGTCCCGCATTATGTCTATTACCGCGGCGCGGAATACCGTTGTTTCCTCCACCGGAAGAAACACGAGGTGTGTGATCGCTGCGGACGCTTCGGACATAGAACCGACGTGTGCCCAACATCGCCCACTACACCCCCGAAGATATGCTCCACGTGCGGAACCCGGGATCCGCAGGACAATCACCCATGTGAACCTCAGTGCGCAGTATGCGGCAAGGGCCACAAAACTGGCGACAAACGCTGCAAGCAACGTTACCGCGTTCCATACCTGCTAAAGAAGCGGCACTGGGACAGAGAGCGCAGGAAGGAGCTCAACGCCACGAACGAAAGCAAAGATGGACAAGAGAAAGGAATCCTCAAGAACATTAGGGACAGATCCGAATCCTTCCCTCGACTGGCGCTCCACGCGGATGGCGATCCCAGTGGCCACGCATCTCGGAGCCGGACGCCCAGCCGTTCAGCCTCGAGTCAGGCGAACAGCGCCGGGGGCCGTGCTTCCTCCCGCTCTCCCAGCCACCACCGCGGACAACGTCGGCGCTCGCGGTCAGCATCACGGCAGGCGCGCCATTGCAGCACAGTTACAAATGAGGGGCAAAGGAGAGGCACCAGCAGCAGCCGGGACCACAAGAGCAAGAAACAGCAACAGCACGAGGCCAAAGCGGAGACTTCTACGGGTTCCAAGGGTCGGCACCAATCGCGGTCGGCTTCACGCGGGAGCCAACATCGTTCGAGCTCGCCTCCCCCGGCTCACTGAGCATCGAACCTCCGGAGGCAGCAAACAAAACAAGGTGAGCTGGGCTGACGCGGTCTCGCACACTGCTCCACTCGCGGCTGGCAGGAAAGACTCCCCACCCCTTTCGAACCAGGAAGTCCATCAGGCAGAAATTACTAAAATAAAACAGATGCTAGAAATAGTAATTGCGGAAAACAAGGCTCTGAAGGCAGAAATTACTAAGCTCAAAAGTCCACAAGTGGGCACGGCGACCTCACAGCAGCGCAGCTCCGAACAGGGCTCAGTTTATGCGGAGACCGTCCCTCCCAAAAAACACCACTAACGACGATATGGAAGTTGAATCCCAGTCTGTTAAACGTAAGGCAGAGGATGCGACCGTGACCCCTATGCGACCACCCAAAAAGGCAGGGGGCCCCTCACTCGTAACGATGGAACAACTAGAAGAGAAGTTAAGCCATTTGAACGAAACTCTCGCCGATACACTCACTGGGAAGTTTGAAGCCCTGCTCACGAAATTCACAGAAAATGTAGGCAAGCAGGTCACTGCCCTTACTGCAAGAACAAGTGAGCTGGAGGCCGCACTGCCACGCTACCCAGGCGGTGGAGGGTGCGCTGGTCCCATAAAATCCACTAAACCCTATGCCCAGACCGGCCTCCCAGGACAGAACTAGACTAGCTTCGACAACGCCCCAGTCAAAAGCCATGGACCGGAATAACGCAAAATACGTAATCTGGCAGTGGAATTGCCGCGGGTATCGCCGCAAACGGGCCACCTTGAGCAGTTCATAAGTAATAAGATCACGGAGGAGGCACCCGACGTTATATGTTTGCAGGAAACCGGATGTCTGGCGAAACTTGCAGGATACAAACCTTACTATGAGGCCTGCGAGCCGGCTTCGGGCGACAGAAGTGCTTCAGTAGCAACTCTCGTTAAACGTAACATACCTGTCATTCGTCACGACACCGGCGTTACGACTGTAGATCACGTCCTCGTGGAACTCATAGCGAGTAAAAAAAGAACTCGGGGGAGCCTATTCGTTCTAAACCTGTACAGCTCTCCGAGAAAACAACACAGATTCGCGAACCTTTTCCGCAAAGCATTAGACATTGCCAAGCATCAAACACTAGT